>NC_080380.1:17099097-17416374 GCF_014773155.1 Arachis stenosperma
CTTAGGCTAGAGGCCCTAAAATAGGCATTGAATTGTTGATGTTGTTGAATGGTTAAAATATATGATGTGGTCATATATGTGATGATGATTATTGATACCCTAATGGTATGATGTATGAGAAATATGCATGTTGTGATATATGCTTGATGATTGATTATGGTTGAATTGTGGGTGGAACCATGTTGATGGTGAGTATGATATTGATTGTATACAATGATAATTTATTGGAATTGGCATTGTTGAAAATTGGCATGAGGAAGAGTATATGATATGTCAATATGTTTGAGTTTGAGCCACTTGGGCGAAGTGGGTTAAAATGATGGGATAGTGATTTTGTAAATTGTGGTAATGTGTCAATGTGTGAGCTGAGGAGGCTTGATGTTGAATTTGATATATTTTCATTGATTTCAAAGAAAAGGGATGAAATTGGCATGTTTTGATTGATTTTGAAAAGAGTTGAAAATGGCTTGTTTTGAAAATGGCACTTTGTGGTTTTGTATGAAAAACATGGTTTTTGGGCATACTTTGACGGGACATAACTTGGACTACAGATCTCTGTTTTGTGCCAAATCTGTTTAGAAATGAAATTGGATCCGGGATGTCCATGCCGTTCGAAGAACGGGTGAAAAACAATTTAAAATGAGAAAGTTATGTCCGTTGGAAGATTGGGGGTTGAATCTATGAATTCTGCAGATTTTAACTTAGAAAATTTTTAGCAGAATGCCCCCCGTGCATAGGCGCACTTGGCGCGTACGCGCCGTTCTTCCAGAAAGCGCCATCCACGCGTGTGCGTGGTGTGCGCGGGCGCGCCGATGTGCTGCACCCAATGCCCAGCCATTTTCCAGAGAGTTGTGCCAGAACTGTGCCAGTTTTGTGCCTGGGGCACAAGAGCACCCACGTGTACGCGTGGCGGACGCTTGCGCGTCGCTTGGCTATTTTTCAATCCACGCGTTAGCGTGCATGACGCTTACGCGTCGATGAGTTTTGTGGCCATCCACGCGTGCGCGTGGAGTGCGCGTACGCGTGGCCCTGTTTTCATCCCAAAGTTGATTTTTGAGTTTTAAAAGCCAAATCTCATACTTCTAAGCCTCTGATCTCACCATTTATGTCTTAAATTATTATGATATGCCTAGCTATTAGAAAAGGAGTTAGGGGATGTGGTAACTTGCGAGTGAAGCAAGGGAAAAATGAATGATCAATGAGGATCAAAGATGATTATGTGAGAGGCGGAGGATGGCGGTGGAAGTGCTTGTTATGCCATGGGCCGAAAGGCCGTAATCGTTAATGAAATGGCTGGTTATGAATTTAACCGTGAGCCGGATGGCTGGATTATTGTCGTGTTACGGTGGAGCCATGATTATGGCTAAGAATAAATACATATATGCTGTTGAATGAATTATGAATGTTGCACTTCCACTATTGGAGATGAGAGTTTCCCTGGAAGGAAGCAGTGGCTAGCCACCACGTGCTCCAGGTTGACACTCAAAGCTCTTTTGACCCTATGTCGTAAGGGTGGCCGGGCACTGTGAAAGCCCCAGATGAGCTCGCCCCCGTAAATATTCACCAGTGAAGGTGATGGATATAGATCATGATTATGATCAAGTTTATGATGAGTATAACTCGAGTTGGGGATGCGCGACAGAGGAACAGTCCAATGGTTAGCTACCAGGACTTGTCGGGTTGGCTCTATAATCGACAGATGATATCATCAGCCACTAGGGACAGGCATTCATCATATGCATACTATATGAATTGTTTGAGATTGCCTATTTGACTGCATATTACTTGCTAATTGTCTAAATTCCTTAATTGTTCCTATTTGTATATTTCTTGTTTGATATAACTGTGTTTGCTACATTATACTCCTGCTGGTGGTTGGGAGGTGTGAAGGAATTGGAAAGGGAAGTATTATTTAGACTGAAGAATCTTTAGTCAGATGCCCTTTTATGGTTTAGCTTGTTTATAAGCTTTGAATTATCTGGAGGAAGTTCTAGGATTGCCTTTGGCTTTCCTCTATTATTATGTATTATATATGTGGAAGCTGTTACCATGCTGGGGACCTCTGGTTCTCACCCATGCGGATTTTGTGATTTTCAGATGCAGGACGTGAGGTTTCTCGCTGAGGCCTGCTGGAGACTTCTAGATTAGCGAAGATCCTTTGTTCTTGGAGATTCTGTTTTAGTTTATATGTTTTGCTTAGATACTTTTATCTCCATTACATAATACAAACTGTGATGACTCCTCTTATAGGAGATTTTGGAGAATAGGTTTCTGTATTTGTGTCCCTTTGGGTTTTCTTTGGGGTTTTCCTTATTTTATCATATGTATATATTGCTATGCTCGGACCGGTTATCTTCGCAGCCGAATTTTGAGTCTTGATATTCCTGTTTTTGATACTCCTTTGTATATATATAATCTCGTGTTAGATCGTTACGTTATTGATCCGAGTGTTGCGCTTTCGAGTTGCGATTTTTATTTACCCCTTTTTCTACAAAGGTTCCTAGTTATAATCAATCATTCATACTACTATACGTACTAAATTTTTATTTTAAAGGTCGTATTACCTTGCCATCTCTGAATTATGACTTAAGCATAAGACTCTGTATGGTAGGGTGTTTTACAAACCTAGTATCCAATAGTCCTTGGACTTGACTTTTGACCTCGACTGCCCAGTCGGGCGATATCTCCCGACGTTGCTGCACAATCGGCTTGAAGTTGGGATTAATAGCCAGTTGATGGGACATAAATGCAGGGTCTATTCCAGTCATATCGGTAGGTTCCTAAGACAATAAATCAATGTTACCTCTCAAAAAATTCTGAAGCTCCGATTTTAAGGGATAAGGCAATTCTTTATTGATCATGGTGTATTTCTCTGCCTTGTCTCCAATTTGAAATTTTTAAGGTCTCCATTTGACTCTGGCCTTAGGTTCTCCTAAATTCGGGAGTCTAAGTCAACGAGAAAGACTCCTGTGGACTCTTTAGCCTTATCTCGGAGTGTAAGACTAGCTTTATTGCATTTAATTGCACACACTCGATCTCCTCAAATCGTTGCAATCCGATTTTTTGCTGTTAAAAATTTCATGACCAAAAACTTGGTTGAGATGAACGCACACAGCTCATTGAGTTTCTTTCTCCCTAATATTACATTGTAGGCCGTAGAATCCCGAAGGACGACAAACTCGGCCTGTACTGCCCTTATATTGACACCTTCCCCTATAGTGAAAAGGAGGTCCACAGCCCCATAAGGCTTGATATAATGATTTCTGAGCCCAACAACCCTCGGAAGATGGGGTTTTAAATGCTGATCCTTCAACCCCAGAGCATCGAATACATTTCTAAAGAGAAGGTTTGAGTCCACACCGATGTTGACGAGGATCCTTTTCACAATGCTATTACCCAATCTGGCCTTGATAACCAAGGTTTGATGTGGCGATCTGGAAGTCTTCTGCCATGAACTGGACTGCTGGGTGTTGGTTACTTTGAGAACTTCAGAGGTTGTGACTTTAGCGTCCCTTTTGACAGCATTGTTGGATCTTGGCAAGCCATTCCTTCCAACCACCACGTTGACTACAACTAGGGCTCTGTCTTTTGTACTTTTTGGAGGTTTGGAGTTCTTTGAGTTTTTGGTTTCTCGATCTTCATCCTCATTATGTCGTCTTGGCGACCGTACGTGTTGGACAAATTCAGGAAGCTTTCCATCCTGGATTGCTTGCTCCAAGACATCTTTCAAATCAATGCAGTCCTCAGTCTTGTGACCATATGACTTGTGGTAGTCGCAATACTGGGATTTGTTTAATGATGCTTTGGGTCGGATCTGTCTTGCTTTTGGAAATATACCTCGATGAGAGACTTGCTGATAAACCTCGGCAAGTGAGGCCACTAAAGGGGTGTAAGAGGCAAACTTTTTGACCTGAAGAACTGAAGGTTTTGGGGATGAGGTTTGTCTCAAGCTCCTGCCTTTTTGAGGAGACGGTGCTAGATTCTTCCTTTTGGTGAAAACCACCTTTGAAACATCCTCATCTCACATGTACGCCAAAGCAATTTGGTGGATTTCTTCCATGGATTTTACATCCTTGGAAAGTGCCTATGGAAGTCTCCTTCCAACAATCCAGCAATTAAGCACAAGCATACGACCTCTGGGGTTCGCGTATTCACCTCCAAGAGCACTTTATCGAACCGATCTAGGTAATTCCGGATATTCTCACTCACCCTTTGTTCCACTCCCAATAGGGAGATTGAGTGTTTTACTTGAGTCCTCCTGGTAGTGAAGTAGGCTAGAAATTTGACCTTGATATCGATAAAGGAGGAGATCGACCCAGAAGGTAGTGTATTAAACCACACCATGGCCGGTCCCGACAATGTTATCAAAAATGCCTAGCATTGGATTGCATCTTCGATCCCTTCTAAATTCATTCTAGTCTCAAAGGCGTCAATATGCTCCTGAGGATCCGTCTTCCCGTTATACTTCAAGTCCGTAGGCTTGTCAAAATATTTTGGCAATCATACTTGAAGGGCATGGGAGGCAAACAGGGTTTGCCCCATTATGACGTGTTTTCAGGATTCTCTGTGCCTTTTAGAAGTAGCACTCCTCTGCAAAATCTACCTTCTTTTACACTAGGCAGAACGTGACTCCTCCCGTGTCCAAGAATTGTTGTGACGTCGGGGGGACCTTCTGTCGTCTCTACGACGTGGTGGAGAAAGTGAAGTCCGTCGGTGATCCCACCTTTGTTTAGGGTTACCGAGATGTGGCTCCTCCCGTTCTCTGGCTGGATGACTTTGGGAACGAGATTGCCTAGACAATGAGTGCTTTGCCAACTGTCGTTTGAGATCCAATTGGTAGCGCTCCAACTCTTGCACCCTATGTCGCATTTCTTGCATGGCATGGTAATAGTCATTTCCTAGGCCAGCGAAATGATGTGTTTTGGGTTAATTGGTTCTTGATTTTTGTAACCTGGAGGGACTTCCTCTTGACTTGGTGTGACATCAGTCTCATGTCCATCTTTCCATTGTTGATTTTTCAACAAGGTTTCTAATTGATTATAGAGTGGACCCGCTGTTCGGCCACAATTCCTGCCAAAGTGGGATGCCCACAAACGATGCAAAATGTTCGTGCTCGAAGTGAGTTCACGAGCTGAAGAGGTGGAGATTGGAGATTCCAACTTTGTCAAGTGTAGAACCAGGTCAGGTAGACAACCTATAAGACACTCTGATGTTAAAGTCAGTAATGTATTAGGTAGTGAAAGTCTTTTTTCGTGTGTGCTTACTTGTTGGTTGCTTTTTCCTTTTAACTTCGCCCTGTGGGGCTGCCATTTTTCCAGCATTTAGTGCTTATTGTAACGTATTATTGCCAAGATTTGATAGTTACTGACTTTGATGGCATGGCTGTTGTGGTATCTTACCATTATCCCTTAAAATCGGTCATGGCCTAATCGTTTCGTCGGTTATATTCTCTTTTGTCCAAAATAAATACATCACTCAATAATATACTAAAAGATACAAATAATTTTAAAGTATCAAACTATTATTATTATTATTATTATTATTATTATTATTATTATTATTATTATTATTATTATTATTATTTGTGGTGTTTGCTGTTGTGATAAACACAAAGGATATGGATGCCCATGCAAGTGACTCAGTTTTTATGTTACCAATAGAGAATGAAATTAATATGGGTTGAAAACATTCCTCCCATATGCTTATAAATAGGAGGTTAACCTCCGTTGTTGACACACACAATAATAAACAAATACTCTCTCTTTATGTTGCAATCAAATACTTTTCTCTTTATATTTTTTCTACAATTCTTTCTCTTCTTTTATTTTATTAGTATTCTAAATTCTCTTTTCTATTACTCTTTACATATTATATTAATAGCAATATTAATCATCTTTATTATATTGAGATAGTAACAATAAACATATGCGATTCTCTCTCTCTTTATTTTTAATACTTCTTTCCATCTTTGTATATATATACACATTACAACATATAATATTATTATATATATATAAATTATTATTGAGCTAATTATTTTAATACCAGAGTCTTCTATTTATACATCTTTATTTTATATATATCTTTTATTTTACAACACGTTATCAGCACGAGACTCTGATCAAATTCCTAGAAAGACTCAGGTAACAAATTTTCATTATGTCGAAACTCTCTCATCTTGAATTCAATGCTCTTGATATATCTGGAAACAATTATTTATCATGGATACTAGATGCTGAAATCCATCTTGATTCAATGGATCTTGGAGATACCATTAAGGCTGAAAATAATGCATCCCAGAAGGATAAAGCTAAAGCCATGATTTTCCTTCGTCGTCATCTTGACGAAAGATTGAAAAATGAATATCTTACATTAAAAGATCCTGCAAATCTTTGGAAAGACCTTGAAGAAAGGTATAATCATCAGAAAACGGTGATACTTCCTCAAGCCCGATATGAATGGACGCATTTGCGTTTACAAGATTTTAAATCTATAAATGAATATAATTTTGCAATGTTTCGAATCACCTCATGAATGAAATTGTGTGGGAAAAAAATAACTGATCATGATATGTTAGAGAAAACTTTCTCAACCTTCCATGCCTCGAATGTGCTCCTGCAGCAGCAGTATTGAGAGAAAGGGTTTAAAAAATATTCTGAGTTAATTTCTTGCCTTCTTGTTGCTGAACGCAACAATAAGTTGTTATTAAAAAATCATGAAGCGCGCCCAGCTGGCGCTGCCCCATTTCCTGAAGTAAATGTGGCAAATTACCCCAGAAGAGGTAAATGGCAAGGTTTTAATAATAAGAAAAATTATGGAAGGAAAAAGAATTATGTTCAAAAGAGAGGATCTCACCAGAAGTGGGATAAAGAAAGGAATATCGGACAGAATAAATCAACCGAGGAGAAGTGTTTCCGCTGTGGTGGAAAGGGCCATTGGTCACGTACCTGTCGTACCCCAAGGCACCTAGTTGATCTTTACCAGGCATCTTTGAAAAAGAACGACAAAGGAAAGGAAACAAATTTTGTTTCAAATGATGCTAAGAACTCCACCACTCATTATGATGTATCTGATTTCTTTGAGGATCCTGAAGGAAATATTGGTCATTTGATCAATGATGGAATAGTTTAATATGTAGGATTGTGATGTATATATGTAAATAAATAATGTAAAGAACTTATTGTTAAGCTTTATTTTCTATGTATTTAAGTTTCAAATGTGATGTACATAAATAATGAAATATTAATGTTTATGAATTTTGAAATTATTAAATATGTCAAATTTTAAAATAAAATTTCAGTATATGACATTATTTTATGTACAGTGTTTCTTAGAAAAATAATTTTGATCAAGTATTCAATTTAACTGTGCATACTACTCATTTTATTATTATTTGTTTTTGAAGAGAATGGCAAGGATATGTAATGAAGATGTATGCCTTGCGGATAGTGCAAGTTCGCACACTATTCTCAAAAGTGATATATATTTTACCCATCTTGTGCCAAAAGAAGAATATGTTAATACTATTATTGGCTCAGGCAATGTGATTGAGGGCTCCGGAAGAGCTATAATTTTGTTTCCTGGAGGAACAAAATTTATAATAAATAATGCACTGTTATCTACCAAGTCTCGAAGAAACTTGTTGAGCTTTAAAGATATTCGCCGAAATGGATATCATATTGAGACTATGAATGAGGGAAATCATGAGTATTTATGTATCACAACTCATGATTCAAATAAGAAAGTTATATTAGAAAAATTACCCTCACTTTCATCTGGGTTGTATTATACCAAGATTAGTGCAATTGAATCACATGCCATTGTAAACCAGAAGTCTACTAGCCCAAATGAATTCATAACTTGGCACGACCGTTTGGGTCATCCGGGAACAACGATGATGAGAAGAATTATTGAAAACTCTCATGGACATTCACTAAAGAACCAGAAGATTCTTAAAGCTAGTGAATTTTGTTGTGCTGCATGTTCTCAAGGGAAGTTAATTTTAAAGCCATCACCAGTAAAGATTGGATTTGAGTCCCCTGAATTCCTAGAAAGGATTCAAGGTGATATATGTGGACCTATTCATCCACCATGTGGATCTTTTAGATATTTTATGGTCCTGATAGACGCATCTTCGAGATGGTCACATGTGTGCTTATTATCTTCTCGCAACCTGGCGTTTGCGAGATTATTGGCTCAAATTATTTGATTAAAAGCACAATTTCCAGAAAATCCAATTAAAGCAATTCGTCTTGATAATGCTGGTGAATTTACTTCCCAAGCTTTTGATGCTTATTGTATGGCTAATGGAATAAGTGTTGAACATCCAGTGGCTTATGTTCACACACAAAATGGGTTAGCAGAATCACTTATTAAACGCCTCCAATTGATTGCTAGACCTTTGCTTATGAGAACAAATCTCCCAACCTCGGTTTGGGGGCATGCTATTTTACATGCTGCAGCACTTATTCGTTTGAGGCCAACGAGTTACCATCGGTTCTCTCCTATGCAATTAGCTTTTGGCCAGCAGCCAAATGTCTCCCATTTAAGAATATTTGGGTGTGCGATATATGTTCCCATTGCACCACCTAATCGCACCAAAATGGGACCCCAAAGAAAATTAGGAATATATGTTGGATATGATTCTCCCTCTATAGTGAGGTATCTTGAGATACAAACTGGAGATGTATTTAAAGCCCGGTTTGCGGATTGTCATTTTGATGAATCAAAATTTCCAACATTAGGGGGAGAGAATAAGCCTCCTGAAAAGGAACTTAACTGGAATGCATCATCGTTGATGCATTTAGATCCTCGATCAGGGCAATGTGAACTGGAAGTTCAAAAGATTATACATTTGCAAAGAATAGCAAATGAATTGCCTGATGCATTTTCTGATACAAAGAGGATAATCAAATCTTATATACCAGCGGAAAATGCCTCAATTCGAATTGATGTCCCAGTAGGACAAATAGCCACTGAAGCAAATTCACGCCAGAAGCGTGGCAGGACGGAAAATGCCCCAATTCGAATTGATGTCCCAGTAGGACAAATTGCCACAGAAGCAAATACACGCCAGAAGCGTGGCAGGCCTGTCGGTTCCAAAGATAAAAATCCTCGAAAGAGAAAAGAGGTAAATAATATTCCTGTTGAAAAAGACATAGTAGAGACACCTGTAGTTGTCCAAAATTCTGATATAACGCCAGAAGACGTTCAGGTACCTGAAAATTGTAAAAATGACGAGATCTCGATAAATTATGTCTTTACAGGAGAGAAATGGGACCGAAATAAGACAATTGTCAATGAAATATTTGCATATAATGTGGCATTAGATATCATGCATGAAAGTAAGGATCTTGAGCCAAGATCAGTTGAAGAATGTCGACAAAGAAATGATTGGCCAAAATGGGAAGCAGCCATGAAGGCTGAATTAGACTCACTTGCAAAACGTGAAGTATTTGGACCTGTAGTCCGTACACTAGAAGATGTAAAACCTGTTGGATATAAGTGGGTATTTGTGAGAAAACGAAATGAGAAAAATGAAGTTGTGCGCTATAAAGCCCGACTTGTGGCACAAGGTTTTTCACAAAGGCCCGGTATAGATTATGAAGAAACGTATTCTCCTGTAGTGGATGCGATAACATTGCGTTATTTGGTCAGTTTATCTGCATATCATAAACTGCATATGCATTTAATGGATGTGGTAACAGCCTATTTATACGGCTCATTAGATCGTGATATCTATATGAAAGTCCCTGAAGGACTAAAAATATCTAAACCATCCAATGAATATTCGCAAGGGTTATACTCAGTCAAATTGCAAAGATCTTTATATGGTCTAAAGCAATCTGGACGAATGTGGTATAATCGTCTTACTGAGTATCTGACCAAAAACGAATTCAAGAATGATGATATCTGCCCATGTGTTTTCATAAAGAAAACTACATCTGGGTTCATTATAATTGCTGTGTACGTTGATGATTTAAATATCATTGGGACTCCTGAAGAGATTCCAACAATTATAAAAACTCTAAAAGAAGAGTTTGAGATGAAAGATCTTTGAAAGACTAAGTTTTGTCTCGGCCTGCAGATCGAGCATATAAAAGGTGGGATCTTTATTCATCAAACAACATACACAGAAAGGATCTTGAAAAGATTTTATATGGATAAGTCACATCCATTGAGTACACCAATGATCGTAAGATCTTTGGATGTGAAAAAGGATCAATTCCGTCCTAAAGAAGAAAATGAAGATATCCTTGGTCCTGAAGTACCATATCTTAGTGCCATTGAAGCGCTAATGTATCTTGCTAATAATACGCGACCTGACATATCATTCGCGGTGAATTTACTAGCAAGGTATAGTTCATCTCCAACCAGAAGACATTGGAGTGGAATCAAACAAATTTTTCGATATCTTCATGGAACGGTTGATATGGGATTGTTTTATCCCTATGGATCCAAGTCACAACTAGTTGGCTATGCAGATGCCGGATACCTGTCTGATCCATATAAAGGGAGATCTCAAACAGGATACCTGTTCACATATGGTGGTACAGCTATATCATGGAGGTCCACGAAACAGACGATAGCAGCAACCTCCTCTAATCATGCTGAGATACTGGCGATTCATGAAGCTAGTCGCGAGTGTTTTTGGCTGATGAGTCTGATTCAATATATTCTGTCATCATGTGGACTGATTGATCATAAGATAGCTCCAACTGTCCTGTTTGAAGATAATACAGCATGCATTGCTCAACTTAAAGGCGGCTACATCAAAAGTGATAGAACAAAGCATATTTCTCCCAAATTCTTCTTCACTCATGATCTTCAAAATCAAGGGACAGTTGATATCCAACAGATCCGCTCAAGTGATAATCTGGCATATTTATTTACAAAGTCGCTCCCAAAATCCTCCTTTGAAAGATTGGTACATGAGATTGGGATGCGCCGATTTCGAGATATTAAATGATGTCGGCATGAGGGGGAGACTGTACTCTTTTTCCCTTGGTCAGGTTTTTTCCCATTGGGTTTTTCTTGACAAGGTTTTTAATGAGGCGGTCTCCGTCACAAAGGATATTGCACTCTTTTTCCTTCACTAAAGTTTTTTTTCCCATTGGGTTTTTCTTTAGTAAGGTTTTAACGAGGCAATAATCCTGAATGGTCATCCAAGGGGGAGTGTTGTGATAAACACAAAGGATATGGATGCCCATGCAAGTGACTCAGTTTTTATGTTACCAATAGAGAATGAAATTAATATGGGTTGAAAACATTCCTCCCATATGCTTATAAATAGGAGGTTAACCTCCGTTGTTGACACACACAATAATAAACAAATACTCTCTCTTTATGTTGCAATCAAATACTCTTCTCTTTATATTTTTTCTACAATTCTTTCTCTTCTTTTATTTTATTAGTATTCTAAATTCTCTTTTCTATTACTCTTTACATATTATATTAATAGCAATATTAATCATCTTTATTATATTGAGATAGTAACAATAAACATATGCGATTCTCTCTCTCTTTATTTTTAATACTTCTTTCCATCTTTGTATATATATACACATTACAACATATAATATTATTATATATATATAAATTATTATTGAGCTAATTATTTTAATATTAGAGTCTTCTATTTATACATCTTTATTTTATATATATCTTTTATTTTACAACATTTGCAAATTTTTTGTCTTTATATAGGTCGATATTTAATGTGGATGTTGTTGAAATTATTAGTAATACTGACGGCATATTTTGCTGAAAATGGAGTTAATGTATTGTTTATTTTTTTTAAAATCAACGTGTGTTACAAATATTTTTAGGAATACAAAAATATATTTTTCTATAAAATTTACATCTAATAAAGTAATTTGTTTGACAAACATCTCTAATTTGTGCAATACACGGCTATTCTACTAGTTTAGTTATATATGGAAATGAGATTTAATTTTAAATAAAAGAAAAGCAAACAACATAGAATTAGAGGTGAATTTTTAAGAAATTTTTTTTAAAAAAATTATTATAAAAAATAATTTTATATTTAAATATTTTGTATAAAAATATTTTTTATTTATTAATTATATTTGAGTATTTTTGGTGACTATATTTGAGTATAATAATGTAAAAATAATTTTTTGTTTATTTATTATGTAAAAAAATTTATTTAAAAAAAAAACCCCGCGCATCATCGATACCAACAGTCCAACACCCATAGAAAAATTTGGGAACTTTTCAATGCTTCTTCCAATCACCAAAACCCAAATCTCTATTCTGGGTTCTGGTTTCTTCACTCAATGAAATGAAGCTAGAAACAGAAACACGAACACGAACATGAACCAATGATGCTGATTATGTGTTTGATACAACAAAGTTAGCAGTGGTTCCTGTTCTTCAATTTGCGACAAAGGTTACAGTAATGGCGTGGAGAAATGGGTGTGAGGAAGTGGCCCAATCGAAGCCTCTGTTCCTCACGATCTACACCGTTGTCATCATTGGAATCGTTGTTTCCTTCTTCTATGTCTTCTCTGCAATTTACTCTTCCAACAACTTGCTCTCTTCACCTTCCACTGTTTCTTCTTCCTTCTCTCGTGAGTTCCTTTCTTACTTCTTTTACTTCTGCTGCTGTTACTCCTCCTTTTACTGTTTCTCTATGCACTCTCGATCATATGTGTGTCTTTTGCTTTCTCAATAAAGGTGTGTTTGGAAAAGCACTTTTTTAAGCTGAAGAAAGAGAGTAGATGATCATAGAAATCAGTTTTCAGTTTTTTTCTTCAATTATGTAGAAGATTTGTGAAGTAAAATTTCTTTTATGCCTCTCCATAAATCATGCCTTTGCTTGTTGCCCTGCAAGGACTTGCTAGTTTTAGCTTGAATCTGCTACCCTTCTGAAGTTTAGGACTGTAACAATGTTGCTGTGTGCTCATCATAGTGTGTAGTGTTCTTATTGTTGGAAGTCATTTTTCTGTTATCTATTGTTGACTTGTTATATGTATAAAAATTGCAGCTTTTTGTGGCCGTGCTTGGTAGTTTTAGCTTAAATCTAGTATACCCTTTTAGCATGAAAATTCATTCTTCCCTTAAAGAAGGTTTGTTTCGTGTTACATGGGAAAGGCTAAACCCCTACATTCTGGAAGAGCTTACTTATTGTTCAAAAAGACAAAGATGATCAAATCTATCACCTCTTTAGGCTCCGATTTGCATTTTTGTGCACAACAAACAACGTTTTTCATTATAGTTCATCAATGCAATTATAATCTGTGAACTTCTTTTAGTTGAGTTGTCTTTGTCTGCTAGTAACTTAGTAACCTTCCTATTTTTGTTAATGGTGTATTGTATAAGACATTTGTGAATTCTAGCCTTGTTTTTCTTCCATGATGTTTTCAAAGGACTTTGAAAGTTGATTTCTTACTTTTCCAGATGATAATCAGCCTCCTAGGGATCAAACACTCAACATTTCCCAGCCAGAAGTGATTCATAATGTGCCCCCACCTTCTCTGACAGTCTCTATGGGATGTTCCTCCATTCGACAAAAAGATGCTCGCTTTGGAGACTTTCCGACTGACCAAAGAGCTGGTTCAGCAAAGGGTGAAAGATAATGTTGTAATAGTGACCTTTGGTAACTATGCATTCATGGATTTTATTTTGACTTGGGTGAAACAATTGACAGATATGGAAGTCACTAATTTTCTTGTTGGTGAGCCATTCAAGCCTTATTTTGCTTTCTCATGCTCCTTGCTTAGATGTGCAGTGATGCCTTGCGAGAAATGCATTTCTGGTATTTACACCATCAATTGATCTTTGTAAAATGTGTTTGATATCTCCAGTTTTTGACATGGGCAGCCATATGAGCAGAGTGGATGTCGGCTGGGGGTCTCCAACATTTCATAAAATGGGAAGAGAAAAAGTTATTCTAATAGATGCCATACCGACATGGTTTGGATGAAGATGATCTTCATTTTTACTTGGTCATTCCGTTTTGAATAGTATTTTAATTCCAAAAGAAGTAAAATTTGTATTGACTAGAATCTTTTCCTTTCATCTACTTTGTATGCAATGACAGAGGTTTCATTCAGTTTATTTTCCAGGTTGCTATAGCATTTATTCAGTCCCTCATTCTGATGAAAATGATATGTTGGTGAGCACTTAATTGTCATGATTTTAATTGTTTTGAATACTCTATATTGATGATATTGTCTAGTTAGTGGAGCCTATAACATAGGAATTTTCCATTGGAGACCCTCAGAGTCGTCAAAAAAGCTGGCAAAGCAATGGAAAGAAATGCTGCTAGCTGATGACAAGATATGGGATCAGAATGGCTTTAATGATTTTGTACGCAAAAGCCTAGGACCATCGGTTGGTGCATTTGATGGAAATCTGAAGCTGGGAATTTTGCCTGCAAGTATTTTCTGTAGTGGCCATACATATACATACATACGCCCTTCATGTACTGCAGGCTATGTATCAGCAGCAACATTTCAATATGGAGGCACTGAAACCATGCTTTTCCATGATCCACCAGAATACTATAATCCTCCAGGTACTCAGTTGACGACGAGGTAGGAGCATCCAGCAGCGTTTGGAGAACAAGATGTCTTCCATTAGTTGATCCGCCTGGGGTGGGCTACCGGTAGCTTCTCGGGTCGGGTTGGATAACCTAACCCATGACCCCAAAAAAAAGAGCTGACATGTGAAGCAGATTCGGATAAGGAAGAGACTATAGCTTATCAAATAATGAAGAAATACCCCACCCCGTTTCTCTCACACTCTGGAACAGTGGAACCTGACCCAAAACCCAGCCAGCCACCATCACCGTCCCTCATCGCCGAACTTTTCTCCTCCGGTACAGGGTACTGTCGCTGCCGGTGGGGACAAAGCGTGGGTGCCGACGCACTCTTCTCTTCGCCACCGCACGAAGGACGCGTGCTCTCTCTCTGTGTCCGAGGCCAGCATCCCTCTTCGTGCCGTCTGTTGCTCTCTGTCCGAGGTCACTTTCCCTCCTCCGTTGCCATCACTTCCCATTCCTCTGCCGCCGCCAGTAAACACTGCTGCTTCAGTTTATTTTCGCTTGTTTTGTACTTTTGTTTGGTTTTCTGATTGAGTTTGTTAATTTCTGTTTATTTTGAGTTACTGAATTTCTGAGATGCACCTTCATCCCTCCCCTGCTTCTTCAGTTTCCTTTTTGGGAGTTAATTGCTGTTTTTTGGATTTCATTATGTTGATTGACGATTGTTGTTTTTTTGGGTTAGTTGTTATTTTCTAAGTTAGTTTTTTCGTTGTTCCCTGACTGGATTGTTGTTATTTTGTTCTGACTAATGGGTTAATTATGGTTGATTATTGGTAATTTTCTGAGTTATTTTTTGTGCTATTGTTCTAATTCTGAGTTAATTTATTAGTTGTTGGCTTGTTTGTGAGTAAAATTAGTTAAACTTAAAAACTTGTTTGTTATTGTTGTTTCTTCTGGTGGCGGATAAGTGTTATCCTTTATGTGCTTCACTGCATTGTCAAGTTTTGTTATATTGATTCTGATTTCTGAGTTGTTTGGTTACTGATTTTTCTGATTCTGACTTGTTGATAGTGCTTTGCTGGGAATAAGTGTGTCAATATGTAATTGAGGTAATTGTGCTCTTCAATTGGATCCGGCTCTGATTGATGCTGTAAGAAGAGTTTTCAGTTGGATTTTTTTCTGATTGATTGATCCGGCTCTGATATTTTTGGAAAATAATTTTTTTTTTTATAATAGAAAGAAATCCGTTTTCAGAACTGATAAGCTTGTTTGCTGTGCCAATATTGCAAAATACATAGCCTCATCTAAATCTGACAAGAAAATTGTTGAAAAGCCCTGATATATGAACCTGTGTTAGGTTTGCTTAGTAGCATATATGACTTAATGTTAGTTTCCTTAATAGTGTACTTTATATGGAAATGCCTTAATTAGTCTGAAGAATACCAAATAATTGATCTTAGCTAATAGTGAACACTTGTGTTAGTTTACTTTGTGATGATTATGATTTGTGATGAGGAGCATATATGTGCATTTTGATTTTTTTTTAATATAAACTTGATGTTTAAAGTTGTTTGTGAACTTTTAATGATAAATTATAGATAATTTATTATGTGAAATTGTGAAATTTTGAATTTTATTAGCTTACAATTCATTGAATTTAAATATTTGAAATTGTATAAAATTTTTAATAATTTTATTTTATATTTAATTAAACCGGTTGAACTACTAAACTATTAAACCAGTCAATCCACCGATTCATTGACCAGTCCGGTTCTTGCAACCTTGGTTTTTTGTTCTTGTTTTTGTTCATAGCTCTTGTTGTTTGTTTTGTTTTTGCTTATCAGAATTATTTTTCTATTCTTTTTTTTTTCTAGCAGCAGAGAAAGAAGAAGAACAACTCGAGCATGGCACAAATAGCAATGCCCGTAGCTCCCTCTCTCGCCCTAATCTCAAACCCTAGACCTCTTTCCAGAGCCGTCTATTTCCCTGTTCTCAACCCTCCCAAGGTAACATAAAACAAACTCTACCTAACATTTCTGAAATTTCTTTGTTTAATTTTGAATGTGTGCTCAGGCGAGAGGGTTAAGCATAGAGTGCGCTCGTGTTGGCGGAGTGGAGATTCCGAACAACAAGAGAATCGAGTTCTCGCTACAGTACATCCATGGAATCGGAAGGAGCAGAGCTCGCAAGATTCTCTGCGATATAAGCATGGACAACAAGGTCACTAAGGATCTCAGTGAAGAGGAACTCATCACTCTTAGAGATGAAGTCTCCAAATACGTCATTGAAGGGGATTTGGTTAGTTTCCTTTCAGTTAAACCATTCAATTAATTAAGAAGAAAGTTTACTTTATTGATGTGTTTATTGATTTTCTCAGAGGAGGTTTAATGCGCTGAATATAAGGAGATTGAAGGAGATTCAATGTTACAGAGGAATAAGGCATATCCAGGGGCTTCCTTGCCGAGGACAACGTACGAAGAACAATTGCAGGACCTTGAAGGGTAAGAAGGTTGCTATTGCTGGCAAGAAGAAGAAGTAATCGACTCCGTGAGTACAATTCAATTCCTTGTAATTTCTTATTAGCAATGCTGCATTCTGTGTAATCTGTGCTTATTTTGTAAAATACTTATTACTAGCTTATATACCTGATCTGCATGGGCAATTGAGTAATTTGAATTCATTCTTCAAAATGCAGTTTTACTATTGGAGTGTGATTTGTATAATCAATTATTTAATGCATCAGATTATTTGATAATAAGCATAATGAGAAAGTAATTTCCCTTCTAGTTTATTCAATGTTTCAGTTAGCACATTTGCAATTGTTCTCTCCTCTGTTTCTGTTCTTAGTCTCATCTTGCAGCTTGATAGTAACTCTGAAAATAATGTAATTTGTTAATGTTTGCACCAGTTCAGAACATAATGTTGTACCTTTGCATACCTTTTTAAATTATGTCCTCAAAATTCCTTTTTGAATGTCAATTAATCTAGCTAGAGCCGAGTTTTTCCCAATATGGTTTTATATGCCTTTTGTATTCTGTTAAAACTGGTATTTATTGAATGAAAATGCAGAAATTACAATAGAATAGAAAAGTGATAGCAGAGGAATTTCGAGAGTCCTCTTCTCTCCTAGCCTAGGCCTTTCCAAGTCTTTTCCTGCCTCAATACCTATTCGGTTCCTCCTTTTATTGCCTCACCCTCTCTCTAATCGAAATCTTCATAATCATGCAATTTCCCTGATTCTCCTCTGATTGATTCAATCAGTTATTGCCTCCTAAAATCATGCAGTCCCTGATTCTCCTCTAATTGATTCAATCAGTTATTGCTTCCTAAAATAAATCAATTATTTAAATCAGTTATTCCTCCCTTTTCTTTATTATTTCATCTAGAATAATGATAAGGTAAAGGGATCATTATCTTCCCTTTTTTAGCTGCCTGCACTGCTGACTCAGCATTTTCCTCAGGGTATGTAACAATATCCTCCCCTTGAAGCATCACCTTGTCCTCAAGGTGAAAGGAGGGAAAATTGGCCTGGATCTCTCTTGCTGCCTCCCAAGAATTTTCAAATTCAGGGAGGTCCTTCCACTTGATCAAAACCTCCAGGATCCCATCAGCCTTCTTTCTAACAGCCAGTACATCTTCAGGTTCTGCTTGCAGTACATACTCCTCAGTCAAGGCTGCTGGTAGGGGCTGAACCTGAGTGTTGGGGTTTACACATTTCTTCAACAAGGAGACATGAAAAACTGGATGCACTCTTGCATTGGGGGGAAGCTTCAGCTTATAAGCAACTTGTCCAATTTTCTCTAGAATTTCATAGGGACCATAGAATCTAGCACTCAGCTTCTGGTTTACTCTCCGGGCCAGTGTCTTCATCCGGTAGGGTTGCAGCTTGAGATATACATGTTCCCCTGGTTCAAAAACCACTTCTCGCCTCTTACGATCTGCATATGTTTACATCCGGTTCTGCGCCCTTTCTAGTTGGAACTGCAGCTCGTCCAGCATCTGATTGCGTTCCCCCATTAGAACTCTAACTTCCTCAACTGCAGCCTCTTCCCCTCCTCTCAACAACGCGGGAGGTTCTCTCCCGTAGAGTGCCTTAAATGGAGTCATTTTGATGGAGCTATGATAATAGGTATTATACCAATATTCAGCCCAACTCAACCAGCGAGGCCACTGCGTTGGTTTGGAACCTGTGAAGCATCGAAGATAGGTCTCCACGCACTTGTTCACCGCTTCACTTTGACCATCAGTTTGCGGGTGATGGGCCGAACTCATTTTTAGCACTGTGCTTGCTGCCTTAAAAATTTCAGACCAGAAAGCACTCATGAAGAGTCTATCTCGGTCGGAAACAATGGAACTTGGGAAACCATGAAGCCTCACAACCTCCTTCACGAACAGCTCAGCCACTTCTTTGGCTGTGTATGGGTGAGAAAGGGGAAAAATGTGCATATTTGGTCAATCTATCCACCACTACAAAGATGGTGTCTTTCCCGGCAGCTTTCGAAAGCCCCCAATGAAATCCATGGAAATATTCGACCAGACGTTGGTCGGAATTGGAAGTGGTTGCAGCAGGCCGGCCGGTGATAAAGTGGAGTGTTTGTTCCTCTGGCACACCTCACATTGTTTCACATATTCCATGATAGTTTCCTTCATTCCTTCCCAAAACAAAACTCCTGATATCCTCTTGTAGGTTCTAAAGAACCCGGAATGCCCTCCTATCTTCAAATCATGGAATTCTCGAAGGAATTTAGGAATCCACTTGGAATGCTTCGAAATGACTAACCGGCCATGGTACAGCAGCCTCCCATTGCGCCATTCATATCCAGCTGCTGTTTCTCTCCCCTGAATCAAGTCTTGGATAATCCCTTGTAGCTTGGGATCTTGCTGGACTTCTTCCTCTATGCCTTCCCAATCTGCTGTGGATGCTGTGGACACTACTGAAACTGCTGCAAACTGAAATTTCCTGGAGAGTGCATCAGCAACTCAGTTATCACTTCCTGCCTTGTATTTGATCTCGAAGTCGTACCCGAGCAGCTTAGTTATCCATTTTTGCTGTTCTTCTCCACCAATCCTCTGATCAAGCAAAAATTTGAGGCTTTTTTGATCCGTATAAACCGTGAATCGCCGTCCTAAGAGGTAATGTCTCCACCTTTGGATGGCCAGCACGATGGCCATCAGCTCCCTCTCATACACGGATTTGGCTTGGGCCCTCTCTGAGAGTTTCTGGCTCATAAATGCTATGGGTCTGCCCTCTTGTAACAGCACCGCCCCAATTCCTTTTCCAGAAGCATCGGTCTTTAAAGCAAATGGCTTGGAAAAAGATGGAATGGCTAATACCGGCACGGTCACCATGGCCTTCTTCAATTGTTCGAAGGCTGCCTGCGCGTCACTTCCCCATTGGAAACAGTCTTTCTTCAACAGTTGCGTGAGAGGCCAGGCGATGGCCCCATAGTTCTTCACAAACCGGCGGTAGTATCCGGTCAGCCCCAAAAAACCCCGCAACCCTTTTAAATCCTTCGGAATGGGCCAATCTACCATGTCTTGTATTTTCTGAGGGTCTGCAGCCACCCCTTCATTGGAAATCACATGCCCCAAGTAATCAATCTTCTCTTGGGCGAATTTGCACCATTTCTTGTTGAGGAAGAGTTTATGGCTCCGGAGGACCGTGAATATTTGTCGCAAGTGATCCCAATGATCCTCTAAACTGCTATTATAAACAAGAATATCGTCAAAAAACACCAGAATAAATTTCCTCAGGAAAGGCCTCAATACCTGGTTCATGAGTGCCTCGAAAGTGGAAGGGGCGTTGGTAAGCCTAAAGGGCATCACCATGAACTCATAATGGCCCTCATGAGTTCGGAATGCTGTCTTGGGAATGTCCTCTTCCCGCATACGAATCTGGTGGTATCCCGATTTAAGGTCGAACTTCGAAAACACCCTTGCTTCTCCCACCTCATCCAACAGCTCTTCGATGATCGGAATGGGAAACTTGTCAGCCACCGTGATCCGGTTCAAGGCCCTGTAGTCTACGCAAAACCGCCAACCACCATCCTTCTTCTTGACTAAAATGACTGGACTCGAGAACGGGCTGGTGTTGGGCCGAATTATTCCCGAACTCAACATCTCCTCAACTATTTTCTCAATCTCGGTCTTCTGGTAATGGGGATAACGGTATGGCCTAATGCGAAGAATTGCTGATCCCTCCTTCAAGATTATGGCATGATCTTGTTCTCTCTTGGGAGGTAGTCCCTCCGGTGTGCTAAATAAGTCCCCAAAAGATTGCAGAAATTGCTCAACATCTCCAGAAAAGGGTTCTGCAAGTTGGGTTTCAGTGGCTGCCAGGACAGGGGTGATGACAAAACCTTCTTCTTGATTCTTTAGCGCTTGCAAGGTAGTCTTCCAAGAGGCCTTACTTCTGCTTAGTGAAGGATCTCCCTGCAAATGGAATTCCTTATCTCCTTGCTTCCAGCTCAAAGTTAATTCATTATAATCCCCCACAAATTTTCCCAAGCTGGCCAGCCATCCTGCTCCAAGAACGACCTCTGAACAGCCCAGTTTCATAACAAAAAAACTCTGAATAATTGGAATTCCTTGAATAGTCACCTGCAGTTTCTCACAGCCCTCATGTCCCCTTTTCTATGGCACCATTCACTACCTCTACTCGAAATTCCCGTACTCTTTTCACTGGCAGGGACAGCCGCCTAACCACCTCGGTGGCTATGAAGTTTGCCGACGCTCCAGGGTCTATGAGCACTATCACTTCCTGGCCCAAAATCGCCCCTCTCACCTTGAAGGTTTTGTGTGTTGTCAATCCCCAAAAACTGTAGGAAGACAACTGCAGTTCAACTCCTTTAGGTTCCTCCACTGGCAATTCTGACCTCTCATCCTCCTGCTCGGCTTCGTGGTCTTCTTCTTCTTTTTCAATCAACAAAATCTTGTAGTGTTTCATAGGGTTTCTCTGCGTGCGTTCGTGCTGCAGCCTCAAACTCTCGCCTATACTGAGCGACGTCCTCCACCTGTTTCACCTCTAGTAACGGAGCCATGGGGTTGAGAGCAGCTCCAGGTTGAAAACGTTTCAATAAGTCCTCCTTGAATCGTCTCCATGTCTGAAATGGTGTGTATTCTTCCCACCATTTGAACCAGGTGAGGGCCTCCCCTTCCAAAGCCATTGTTGCAAAATCCAGCCTCTGCGCCGGAACTACTCTGATTACCCTGAAGTAGCGTTCTATTCTCACCAACCAGCCATTCGGATCCTCCCCCGAGAATACCGGTAAGTCAAGCTTTCGAATTGGTTCGAATCGCCTCTGCCCTTCGTCTCCTGCACCGTTCCCTTCTACCCTCTCGTCATCTTGCTCGTTCCTTCCACCGTCATTTCCTCCTCCGGTGTCGTTAGCACAAGCACCTCCACCTTGGTGCTGTTGAGGTAGCAACTCCCTCATTTGTCTCAACATATTTGCTGAGAATGCCTCCAAGGATCGTTGTTGAGCTTCCTGTTAACTCCTCAATCCGTTTCTCCACCGCCTCCAACCTTGACTCCATGGCAGCTCGTGTGGACACCATGCACAGAACACCCAGAACCGGTGCTCTGATACCAGTTGTTAAAACTGGTATTTATTGAATGAAAATGCAGAAATTACAATAGAATAGAAAAGTGATAGCAGAGGAATTTCGAGAGTCCTCTTCTCTCCTAGCCTAGGCCTTTCCAAGTCTTTTCCTGCCTCAATACCTATTCGGTTCCTCCTTTTATTGCCTCACCCTCTCTCTAATCGAAATCTTCATAATCATGCAATTTCCCTGATTCTCCTCTGATTGATTCAATCAGTTATTGCCTCCTAAAATCATGCAGTCCCTGATTCTCCTCTAACTGATTCAATTAGTTATTGCTTCCTAAAATAAATCAATTATTTAAATCAGTTATTCCTCCCTTTTCTTTATTATTTCGTCTAGAATAATGATAAGGTAAAGGGATCATTATCTTCCCTTTTTTAGCTGCCTGCACTGCTGACTCAGCATTTTCCTCAGGGTATGTAACATATTCCTTTCTAGTAATATGGTTTAATCTCTCTAAATAACTTGGTCATTTTTCTTCTCAATTGATTTTGTCACTTTGATTTCTTTTATTATTGTTTCTTTGATTTATAATTTAATTCCAGTGAGTTCAGTTTATAAGTGAACACTTCTACCATGTTTCACCAAAAGTAATAAAAAAAAAAAGAGAATGAGAATACTTTTACCATGTGGTACATGGTGTTTCCTGTTGGAAAGCTAGAATATGTTATTTAGTTGACACTTCAAAAAGCGTTTTACTGCATAAAGAATGGTGTATAATTCTGTAACTTTAAGTTGGTTTATACATTTTTTGACAATTACATTGCTTTAGCTGACTCTATGATGGAAATTTCCCTAGGAATACAAGCCTGACACATGACTCTTTTTCTTATCTGTAGACTTTAAACATGCAAACTGAGGGTGTGAAAAAAACCTTACTTTTATTCCCCTTGCTCCAGCATCTGTGGTAATCATAAATGTTTTAAATGCTGCATTTCCTATCTGCTAATTTGCTATTTGTTGCTAATTTAATGTCAAAAAGAAATTGGTGTATTATGTCAAATTCTATCTCTGGAAGGACAAAATGCCAACCAAAATATCATTTGTTTCTTTAGAAGGATATTTTGTCAAAAAAATAAATCTTTTGGAAGCTAAAACAGTAAATTACTATATTCGATACGATTCTTAATAGAGACAAACTAGAATCAGTGATCATAGAATAAAAATTTCTTTGCTCTCATGGTCTTTACAACATGTAAATGTAATGTTGCTGATCAGGTAAAATTTCATTTTTTAACTTAAAAGTGTAGGATTTCTTTGTAGATCAAGATCCGGGTAGTTGGTTTCTATCTAGTGCATGAATTCTGTCTAAGTAGATATCTATTATGTCCTTAGGATTGGATAGAAAATTGATTACTGTGCTAAATTAGATTGTGGATTCAGTTTGTAAGATTTTCCAAAACAATGATTTTCCTAATGGTTTTCCCAACATCGTATGTATGTATAGAAAAGGTAAAGTTTAAAGTCAGATATATGAGATGTTTTGTTGTGTTGTTAAACTTGTACATTGTTGCTGAAGTTGTTTATCTCAATAAGTATTTGTTGAAGTGAATCCTAAATTTGGTTGTTTAATAATATGCATAGCCTGCTGCACTTTTCATTGCAATGGCTGGTGCTATTATACTTGAACACTTGATTCCTCAGGTAATCTATGAATTCGGTTTATGATTTATAGTTTTTTTTTACGGAAAAAATATTTTTCATTCATAGAGAAACCAAATGGCACATACAAATGTCATAGAAATATCAATTCTACATTGATAATAAAAAGATAAATATTCTATGTATTAAACTATAATCTAATAGGAGGCACAATATTTGATTACTAAAAATCTTAAAAAGTGAAAACAGAAACAAATATAAGTCTCTTTTATTTCTATAGATTTATACACACGTGATGCAAGACAGGAAGATACATCTTCTTTTCCATATAAATTTGAATATTTTTAAGATTTGAAAGTTTTTTTATGAACAAAAATATTTTTTCGTGGAAAAAGATCTGTAGCTCAAATTACTACTAGCAACCATAAAGGGAATCAAGAGCACCACTACAAAAGAGGAAAAAAATACTACGGATGGGTTATTAAAACTAGGAACATAGAGCTAAATTCAGGTTTGATAATGGTCTACAATGAGAACCTTAGAAGGAAAGTGAACAATCACAACGGGGTTATTATAGATCTAGATTTGAATCTCTAAAAAGAAATAGAAACACAAACAAAAACCACAACCAAGAAAAGGGGCGTGCAGGAGAAGGGAGGGAGAGGGGGCGGCAGCGACGACAGCAGCAGCGGATGGTGTGGACGGTGGAAGAGTGATGGTGGTGTGGGTGATGTGAAAAGTGAAGAGAAAAAATAAAACTGTAGCTGTAAAAACAAAGAAGATGATGGATGGTAAGGAAGGGAGAGAAAGAGAAAAAGAAAAAAGAGAAGGTTAAAGGGAAGGGAGCAGGGGAGAGCCACTGCAATCCAGATTGAGGCGGCAGCAGCGGTGACCCTTTGGGAGGCCTTGTGTTTTCCCTCACGGAAGAGAAAGGGCCGTATTTGTGTTTTTGCAGTAGCTTGTGATTTGTAGTTGTTGTACCATAGTGATTAAAACTAATTGTTTGCTTAATTCATCCGCTTTACATGCTTAGTTCAAGTTGATATTATCAAATACTAGCAAGAGTTTTAGTTTTTCTCCCAATTTGTTTGGTATTATGACAGAGTTAAATTTTAAAGTGATATCTGTGATTAGTTACCTGGATTAAAATAATCTTTAAGATCTTAATTGCATTAATTACATTCTTAAAATTAGCAAAAATGTACTACATTAGTTCTTAGCGACATAATGAGACATTTGATAAAAGAAAAAGGTTAGTTGTACAACACTAATCAGCCTTAAATCAAATTTAAATAATATTTAATTATTTTTTTATTGAAATATATTCTTATTTTGTAGATATATATCTATAAATGAATTTAATTTAAATTTTAAAAGC
The DNA here is from genome assembly GCF_014773155.1 of Arachis stenosperma. Classification (NCBI taxonomy): domain Eukaryota; kingdom Viridiplantae; phylum Streptophyta; class Magnoliopsida; order Fabales; family Fabaceae; genus Arachis; species Arachis stenosperma. The sequence continues at coordinate 17,124,192 of NC_080380.1, forward strand.
CACCCACTTCATATCATAGTTAGTTATTGTGACTTTGTTTTTTTATTTAACTTCACGTAACAAATAAAGTTTTTTTATTTCTTATTCTATGGGATATTTACACTACATTAGTGAATCTAAAACAAAAAAGGTACCTTCCTGCTGAGTTCTCCCTCTCGTCTTTATCGGTGAAGACGTATTACCACCTTCAGCTGAAGTACTTTCTCGTTCTGCATTGGTGAAAGGTATCACTATTTTTCACACATGTGTTTATATAATTTGTTAAGAAATATCATGTTCAATATTTTTAATTATATTTAAAAATAAACAAAAATTCTATTCTTATTTAATTGGAACATTCTTATTTAATTTTATTAATAGAATTGTTACAAATAAAGCACTTTGTACGTAAGTAGTTTGAATAAAGAAACAAAAAAAATCTGAAGTTTAAGAGGGAAGATGTAGATAGTATGGTCATACAAATTCTGTTGTTATTTTTTAATTATAACACATCTAATAGTATGATATTTTATTCAAAATATTTTTAAAACACATCTAAAATTAAACTTAAATACATATCCAAAATTATAAGAATGCACTCTAAATATTTTATCTACACATCCAAAATTCATGTAAAAAATTTATATATGTACATAAGAATATAATGAACAATATAAACCATCCAAAATTAAGTATTGACACGTCTAAATTAGATTAACATTACAACTCTCAAAAAAATACAGACACTTCTAATATTATACATAAATTAAAAAAAATAGAACATTTTATTAAGTGGAAAAAGAAAGATAACATATCTTCACGAATAAACTCAACCAAACTTTTTTAGAATTTTGCAAGTAGAATTACCAAATTTTGAATTCTAACTAATTTAATTTTTGGATGTGTATTTAAATTGTAATACATTAATAATTAAATATATTAAATTTGAAATAAAAATTTAAATTTTAAATTTTAAATTTCAGTTTTATTTAATTTGTATTTTGAATGTGTATTTAATTTTAAAAAGATACTAAATCTATTTAGAATTTTTAGATGTGTTTGTTTTTTTTTTTAATTATTGTAATAAAAGGCTGAATATTATATAACTTTTAAAGGATACCTAGTTGAATTGTTGCTAGAAAAGAATTGGTGTATTTTTTGCCAATTTCAAAAACGATATGTAATTGGTAGAATTGAAATTTAAAGAACTATTTTAATTTATATTGCTAATATAAAAAGCTACCTTGAAGTTTAACTCGAATCATAGGTTAGGAAAGTTTTCACCTGTTCCATTCCACTTTATTGGAACTAAGTTATACCAAATTTAATCACCATCCATTTTATGAATAAATTAAATGGAAGGATCAGATTTGGTGGATATAAATTTTGTGTGCATAACACAAAATGGATCAGGATAGAATCAGACTGATTGATCCATTTACTCATTTATTGACAATGATAAGGTCTAGCTTGTCCTAATGAGCTTTTAAACCAGCCGTGACATTAACTAGAGTCGACTACTGTATTGTTTGTTCAGACTAGTGAAATTGGATGGGCCACATTTTAGACAGTTTAAAACAACATAAATAAAAAATATTATATTTTTTTAAAAGGAGAAACAAATTAAGCCCATTTAGTGTGTGTTTGGATTTCAGTTTGTAAAAGTGAGTTTGCATAAAATTGATTTTACAAAATTGATTTTGATGAAAAGTAAGTTTGAGTTAACGTGATTTATGTTTGGCAATATTTGTATCAAAATTGATTATAGCAAAATAAATGTTGTTTGGATTATACTACTTAAAATCACTTTTAGATGAAAAATTACTAAAAGAGACATCAATTTATTTTTATATATACATGCAAAAACAGAATCTAACAAAAATAATATAAAAAATATTTATTATATAAATAAATAAATATAATAAAAAAATATGAAAGAGAGTAGTATAAATTTTATAATGTTAAACAAAAAAATATTCTATACTTTTTCTAATATTACTCGTACTCTTTAATTTAGTATTATTTTGAACTATAAATTTTCATTATTTATGGCTCTATTGTTACTTATAATTAATTTTTTATTTATTTTATCCTTTTTTATAGGATCATAGTTTATATTATACAAAATTTAGATAATAAACGTAGTATATATTAATTACAATTACAAATTTTACAAAGTCAAAATAAAAAATAAAAAAATTAATATAAAACAAAGATAGAGTACATCAAAAAATAGAAAAAAAATCATACAGATAAAAAAATAATAAAAATTTCATAAAATCAACCACATATATCATATAAACAAAAAATACAATAAAAACTAAATAAAATATATATGAATAAAATAAATAAAAAAATTTCATACATAATATAAATACAATGTAGTAAAAAATAGAAAAAAAAGAATTCATATGAACAAAAAATAATAAAAAAATCATAAAAATTAATAAAATATATGAAAATTATAACACTACAAAAAATAAAAAAATCAACAATATTTGTCATATGAATAAAAAAATACAATAAAATAAATAAAAAATCATATAAATAAAGTCAAACAAAAATAAAAAGATTCATAAAAAAATATACATATAAAAAATAGTATAGAAAATGATAAAAAACTCATATAAAAACATAACATCATAAATCATAACACTAAAAATTAAAATATGAAAATGAGTACTAAAAATAATAAAAAAATTAAAATATTCAATTTAGTAGTGATTGAAACAAATATGAATGATTTTGATGGAAAAAAAATGGAAGAAAGAACTACACAGTGAAGCTTATAGTTATTGGTATCCTTCTTATAGAAGAAAATAAAGGGTAAGGATGGTAAAAATACAAAATTTTCTCACTTAATTTTCTAAAGGTAATCAGCAACCATGAACGTGAAACGCAAAAACTACAAATTTTAGCTTCTTCTCAACGTGGATTTAGAGGCAGAATCGTTTCTGCGTTTAGAAAGAAAAAAATTGCTAAACATAAAAGTGAAACTTTCAAAAAACTCAACTTCTTTCTTCACCAACGTGTTTACCAAACACACCCTTACATGTTTTGAAAATAATAATTTTAGATATTAAAAAATTATGTTATTATTGTGTTTTAATGTATTTCGAAATAATAGGGAAGTCTATTATTATTGCTAATATATTGTTGAGGTAGACGTTAAAAACTCACATTGCATGAGAAGTGAATATTGAATAATTTATTATTTTTTTATTATGAATAATTAAAGTTTGATTTAAAATTAGTTGTTATATTTTATGTTGTTTAAATTCATCTTTACTAATGTTTCTCCTTGTTTAATTTTTTTTTTAAAGACGGACACAGTATTACGTGATGAAAAGCACAAACAGGGACATGTAACATGTAGGTGAGTCTCATTTTTTTATAGATAAATCTAATTAATAAACTAAACAAATTTAAATATTATATGAAAGTCCTAAATAAAAAAACATTATATGCATCTTATATATATATATTTTTATGTAAATCGAATTCATGAAATTCGAATTATATTTTTTCGTATTAAATTGAATCAATGTAAGTCGAATTAGTTGGATAAATGATATAAATCGAAATTGGTTATTTCGATTTATGAAGAAATAAAATTCGATACGAGTAAATCAACATATCTAGACTCAAGTAAATTTACATGTGTCGATTTACTTGTATCAAATTTTATTCCTTCATAAATCAAAGTTATCAATTTCGAGTTCCCATTTATCTTATTAATTCGAATAAGATTAATTTGATTTAACATCAGAGAAGGTAATTTGAATTTGGTGAATTAAATTTACATAGAAATTAGCGGCTCAACAGATACTATCGTGCATGTTCAGCTGCTTTCCTATTATTTTTTATTTAAAATAATTTTTTTAAATTATATTATTCAGACTTTATTTTGTTAATTAAATATTTTCTATCATTTTAATATTGTCCTAACTTTATTTATATCATTAATTTTTTGTTAAAATAAAATTAATAAGAAATACATTTAAAATACTAAATTATAAAAGTACACAATAAATATCTATCTATCTTATTGAGAAATAATTTATAAAAGATAAATTTTACCTAAATGTCATAAATATTTATCTTTATCTTCATCTTTTAAATGTGTTAGTTCAAAATATAAATTTAAAAAGACCTTATTTTTTTAGAAATAGTCAAAAAGTAAAAAGATAAAATAGTTTATTTTGTTGTCTTTTTATAATTATTCAGACAGTAAATATAAATAAATAATTTTTATTGTCTTAATAATATATAATTGGATATATATTTTACTATCAAATGGATAACGTATAAATACTACCCATGTAAATATTTTAAGTAATCACATTTCTTTGATCTCACCTAGGCAAAATAAAAGAATTTCACAATTTAGAAAATAAAAAAAAATGATAAATATTCCATTATGCTTTCATTGAATGTCTTTAATTGATCCTAAATAATAATTTTTTACGGTGATCATATTTGATTCCTTGCAAGTGAAGTTTGAAGTATTAATGTTATTTTATTTGATGAAGTGAAATGCAAAGTAACGCACAAATTAAGTCTCAAAGTAAAGAACTTGAGTTGATCAAATATAGGTAAATTTGACCTCTTTTTTTTAAAGTTATTTTCAGTTCAACTCTAAAAAAATAAAAAACAAAATTATGAATCTTAAATGGGACATTTAAGAAAATAACTTGCTTTTGTTTGATAAGAAAATAAGTTGCCTTTTTCTGAATCTTACACTATTCATTATTGAATCTCATGCACTATATTTGAGATAATAAAAAAATTTCTTACATTTTGAATGTTGATAATATATATATCAACTTATTTTTTACTGCTCTTGTTTGAAATCTAGAGTCCATTTTATAACAGATATAAGTGAGTAGATTTAGTGTTAACAAAAAATGAATGCAAATAAGATTTTCTTTGAATAATTTGACAATCATTTCAAATAATAAATCAATACTTCAAATTTTGATTCTACAGTAATATTCTTAACTTTTTCAAAAAATTACTCCAATAAATCATTACAGACGTATAAGCAGTATTTGTTTTGGGTATACATGTCCATCAAAATATAAACACAGAGTACACGAGAGTACATATATAACATTTGTTTACTCAAACAAAAATGATAAAGAACCCATTCATTTTATGTATCTCTTTGTAGAAACTAGTTTTTTTGATATTAATTTTTTTATAAAATATATTAGTTCTTAGTTCTCTAATTAAGAATTACGTATTTTACAATAGTTTATATACATGAATACGTAATTATATCAACAAGAGATAACTAAATAAAAAAATAATTTAAGGTAATATGTGTATGTTTAAAAAAGCAATTTAACCATTCCTAAAAATCTTATACAGTGATTTTATCTAAAAAAATTTTCTCCAATAATTTTATTTTATTTATTAATTTTCATCCAAACATGTAACATGTTCTTTAAGCCTGTGACATTGACTCCGAACAGATACCAATTGGTTTGTTATTTGAACTAAACTAAAATGTCAAAAAATAAGTAACACAAAAAATTTGACCTGTACATTATTGCAAAAATTTAACTTCTGATAAATTGACTAAACTAATAAACTAACCAAGCTGATAAAAATGTGACTGTAACACAAAAAACTGTAACAGTGAATCAAATCTTTTTATGCAATAGCAGTTCAATACATCCACATAAATCAGTTCAATACATCCACATAAATAGTTTTGTAGTAAATCACATATGCACAGCAACATATGGAAATGGTATTACAGCGTTAAAAGTCACACATACCTGCATGTTAACATCAGCAACATTGCCTTCTTCCGTCAAAAAAACTTTTCTCGAACCACTCCATAACCATGCGTCCTGGACGACACTGCTGCTGGCTTCCATTTTTTCCAGCTACAACCGATCTGCCAGTGAAGTTCACAACAAACAAACTTGAGAAAACAATAACTACACTGATGATTTTGAGGACTTCATCTTCTTATATAATGACACAGTGTGTTTCATCCCATTTCACAAATGGTCGCCGCTTAGGTATCATTACTAGACCCTTGCTCTTTTTGTAACAAGACCTTTCTTTTGGCTTGGGCTAAGCCCAAAACCTTATCTAAACCCATAACTCAACCCATAACCCAACCCATCCAAACTCCAATTTGATCTTCTCTCCAAAAGCGTCGAATTCTACCACCAAGAGACAAGCTCCCATGGCCTACCTGACATGAACATGTTTAATTTCACTTTCCGGTTCATCCTCAACTTTGGAATCAAGGCGTGATCTGATTCATGAAATCTGCATCAGGTCTCTCTGTTAGCTTCAACTTGGCAAGAAGCTCCGCATCAGAGGTTAAGTTACCGCTTCACTCCACAGTTCTCCTCCCCGCCAAAGCTTGTTAATCTTTGCTCCCTTCGTTCTAGTATCCCGATTTTTGGTATTAATTGAAGCTCCGCCTACCCCGCTTTTTCTGCAGCTGCTGCGACCTTGTAACAATATCCTTCAATACATTGAAGGAACAAAGGCATGGGCTTTCACCAGCTAAGAAATCTACATGTCATGTGTTCTAGTGAAAAAAAGAGTTGGGTTTGGGTAAAAGAAACATCAATAACAATCCAATACCATTCAGCCCATCGGCTTAAAGCCGTTTATAGCCAAATACAATTTTGCGTATCGGCTTCCTTACTATCCTTTTTGTATTTTGCTTTCTTAGCTCAGGATAAGTTTGGAATTACACTATATATAACACGACAAATAAATTACCTGCAACCGTTTTGTCTCTAGTATAGCTTTGTTCCACTGTAATACATTGGAACATGTGAAAACCTTCCCATAGGTTATAGGTTTCTTTTTTCATGATATTGTAGCTGATAGTTTGATGTAGCCACTATGCTAGCTCAATTACTTAAAAGACCTAGCCGATCCAATGATAATTGGGCCTCTTAAGTAATAGTGACATGATTGAGGTGGGTTGCACTTAAATATTTTGAGTTGCCCAACAAAAAACCAATAGCTTGAATTTTAGGATCAATAAAAAACCAAGTTGGGTTGGTCTAGTGGTTAGCTCACTAGTCCGCTTAAGCAAGTGTCGGGGGTTCGAATCCCGCCTTGTGCATGCAGCAACCCATTGGCCAGCGGCAAACCCTTAAATGGAGCTCAGTACCGCGACGGATTAGTCCTTGACTTGTCGGGTTGGGGGATACTGTGGGAAACCAAAAAAAAACATTCTGAATAGTACTGTATCTAAATATTGAGCTGCTATTCTCTAGGCTTGAACTAGTTATAAGTTATAACATTTGAAATTGAAACTGAAGAGTAACCTTTTAATCATCTTTTAGAACTTTTTTGTGCTGCTTGATGCTAATATACTCAAATAATGGTGCTTTCTTTTTAATCAGTGGTGCTTAGCACAATAGTTAATGTTCGAACCAACTAGCTGAATCATAATCATGTTCTTCAGGTCCAAGATGAGCAAGTTGTAATTAACTTGTGACATTGAGGATCATGTAATTAAAAAATAAAAGAATGGTTAGTTCTTGATCTTGTTTGTGACATGACATGTGTGACTAGGACTGTTGTATGTTAATGTGTGGTTATCCATAATAAAATGGTTATGATGATTTTGGACAACAAAACCTTAAAGCCTTATCCAAAATTATCTTCTTTGTTGGGCCATAAACATTGGTTACTTGACTTAAACGGAACTGAAATTTGGGCCCTACTAGACAAAATGCAAGACATTTTCTTGATAGGCTTATCAGCATAATCCTATTTTCCCCCTCAAATTCTCGGATCACATGTCGGGGACAATTACTAAACTTATTGGCTTTAATGGAATTAATTCTTAAGGTACTAAAGAAAATTAAATATCTTAAAACGAGTTTTTCCGTGGATATTTAAGAACATGTAATATTAGATATACACTAAAATCAGCTATTAAAATTAATTAGTAATATAAAATAATATATAATAATAATTAATTTTGGTAACTAATTTTAATATACACGTATATTTTTGTTTAAGGATCAAAATGACACTTTAATATAACATCGTTATTCAAAGGCTGTAAATAACCTATGATCCAAAAATCAAGATTGATACTTCTAGTAGTAATATATTTGAATGCATGGTTTAAAGTTATATGAAATTAGTCTTGTATTAAACAAAAGATATCGCTCGGGTTTTTCCACTATATAGATTTTTTATGCAATTTTTTTTTAAGAATTTATGCTCGTTATGAAATGGGCTTTCATTTAGAATTAACCGATCAAAGAGGATTATTGGTGGAGGGTTATAGCCAAAAGAGGAATTGTCTATAATTGAATTAATCGTTACCAAGTGAAATATTTCGTAGAGTGCAAGTCTTACAATAATATCTTAATATTTTATTAATACTAAAATACAAACTAATTTTTTAATATTTTTAATGATATTTTTTAAATATAAAGATCATTTAAGATATTATTTATTTTATAAATAATAATATATACTAATTCTACACTTATTTTAAGAATATAAATTAAAAATATTAATAAGTACATAATGTTATTTGAATGTATATTTTTTAATTTTTATTAAAATAAATTAAACATAAAAATATACGTGTATCATTGAAGTTGTAACAAAATTTAACGCAGTGATTCTTCCTATTAATTTGTTATTGATGTTCTAAAATATCAAGGCATGTTTGAATACATGAAGATATAACAGATGAATATCGAAAGGCTAAAAAAGAATTGATGATCCAAAAGTTAGGGTTGTTGATAAGGAGTGATAACGTTCTATACATGCACATATAACAAAAGAAATCATGATTATTGGAAGGACGCAAAGAATGATCCACAAATTAAGGTTTGCAGTGCACATACACACCAATGGATTATTGGTCTGCCACTATCTATATATTCAAGGATTGAATTTATTATAACATCGAATCAAATCGTCTATTTGTATATTAAAAAGCGTTACCATATCCTCTATGCAAGAATCTTGGACTTATATACATATTTATATAATTTGTTAATACATTCTTTGTTTTGTGGTGATCAGAGCAATGACCTGTAACATCTAGAAGCTCGGATTTTTTATTTATTTATTTTTGAGGGAAGAAAATGAAGGTGGCGTAAGATAAAATCGAACTACCTGCAGGATAATGCAAATTAAAAGAAATTCTGGCAAATTGGTCATTCCAAGTAATCCTCTTGGTATAATAATAATAATAATAATAATAATAATAATAATAATAATAACCATTAAATTTTTGAAGATTTTAATTTTAAATTAATTAATTTTAAATTAGTTCGATATTTAATGATATGGGAGTAAAATTTACTTTTTTTTTATTTTGAGTATCAATTTTTCAAATATGCACCAAAATTTCTCTTTAAACATAACAAAAGAAACAATAAAATGTAAATTGAAATTTAAAGACTTAAATTATAAGAAAAGGGTTACATGATAAAATGAAATAAAAAAAACATCTATAAAGTTAAAAGACTTTTCAAAAATAAAATGAATAATTCGAAAACTTTAAGAAAAAGACAAGATTACTTTACTAAAATGAAATAGCTTGCATAAAAAAGTATAGAGAAATAAAAAAAAAATGTAAAGACATATAAAGAATTTTATAAAAAAAAAGTTTGTAACAGATTCTGAAAATTACTGAGATACGTAAATGTGCAAGAGTATCTTTTGAAAATAAATTTTAGCTTTTGTTTTTTCTAAATTTTGTACATTTATAAATTTTTTTAACCAATCATATCTTGCCACATGTTCTCCATGAAAAATCTGAAAAATAGTTATTTCTGCCAGATGCATAATTATGTAATCATCTTTAGCTTTCTAGACTATCAAACCTAACATTGTTTAACTGTTTTGTTTTACTTTAACGACAAATCTCATCGAACTAATTACCTTTCTCCTATCGGTAACCTTTCTTCAACAAAAATTTATCACGCTCGGCAAAACTTGTCACATACAACTTTCAACGCCAATTGCAACATCTTCAACTTATAATTTATTTTATTTGACTAACACTATATGATAATAAACAGTAGATATGTATGTTCTTCTGTCAATTGATAGTGCGAAACAAAACAAAATTGCACATGTATTTTATTATCTACAGTGGTGTGTGTCTCGTTACTGTCATATGAATATGAAATAATGTAGTTTTATACTGTAAAATATTCATTATCTTTTGAGTTTTTATACAACTTTTATTAATTATTCTCTATTTATTATGAATCTTTATTAAAATAAGTAAAGTTTCGCTCAAAAAATTAGCATTTATATAATAATTTTTCATAAATAAACACATCACAGTAATTAATAATATATATAAGCACCACAATTAACTTTTACGTGATAAATTAATAAAAAGACATAATGTGTCCATCATTTATTATTATAGAAAGTCAAATTGATATTTTTTTCTTTCAAAAATTAATTAGTCCAAAATCAAAATTTTTAAGTCCTAATTGTCTTTTTAATCTAATAATAATAATAATAATAATAATAATAATAATAATGGATACTACATTTTCAATATTATAACTAACATGATTTGATTGAAGAAGTTTCTTGCATTGCATATTATTCCTAGACTTGGTTCCAACTTTCTATCAACATGGGCCCCACTTCATATTCTCTTGTGGATGTGAAACCAAACCAAATAATAATTCATTCCTCTACACCCTGAGTTATACTGTGATCTTTATTTATTGTAGTTTGGTTTGTATAATAATATTAGTAAGGACATACATGATAAATATTCAACGAATCATACTCTAAATTTATTCTTTAATAATTATTATTTTAAATAAATTAATCTTTAATAAAATGAATAGAAACTTATTCTCAAATCTTCTAAAATATTATAATTTATAATAAACTAATGATAATAAATTAGTCTCTATTTTTTTAAAATATAACAATTAATCTTTAATTTTAAAATAAAAATAGTACGAAAAATGGATTAAATTATAAAATTTTAAAATATAATAAATATATTTTTTTATTTTATTAGAAACTAATTTATCTAGTATTCAAAAATATTATAGACTAATTTGCCATTATTTTATTAGATTAATTTATTTAGAGTGATGATATATAGTATAAACATATATGCTAATTGACAACATAACATTGAGCACAAAGATACATAGCTTGTAACAATAAATACTAATTGAGTTAGGTGCCGCAACTTTGTGTAAGTCAAGCTGGATGTGTTGGACTAAATTAAAGAAAACTATATAATTGACAAATCAAAGCATGTTATTAAGCGAGCATAACATGACTTTAACTTCATCATGTAAGAAAACTCCCAATTGGTTAATTATAGTTCAATTATTTTGCTTCATCTCTTAAGAAAACTACTCCTAATAATTAATCCATTAGGTTCATTTTTATTTAATTTTTTGGGGGAAAGCTAAGCAAAGCAATGTCTTCACGTCACTACTAACTATATGGTATAACTTATTAAGGATAAGAATGTGTACATGCATAACATATATACCCCATACTCATACCATGCATATACCATTATTTGTATTTGTACTTTGTATATTTGTACATTATTTATACTGTTGTATGTAGCAGCTTCTCCATGATGTGCTGCTGAGGTGGTTCTTCATCAAACCTATCTCATCATGACTCATGAACCAACAAGTAGGGTCAATTATTAGCCATGTTTTCTTCTTTAATCAAAGATAGGTATGTCAATTAACCACATGCTAAGTTTTCTTTGTCTTAAAAATATGTATTAAATGTATTTGGTAAGCATGTAAGAAATTTTTGTAGGAGTGGTGATATTTGCGTATAAGCACAATCTAATAGTAGAAACTTAAAATACTAGAATAAGGATCACATCAACATTCAATCAATAGTTAAAAAATAATCAACGTCGTCGCTACACAATTTTAAAAGGTCTAGTTTTAAAAAATCATTTTCTCTTGGATTTGGAATCTGAGTATGAAAAATTGACACCAAAATTTCATGTCTTTCTATCTATAGAATTTCAAATACTCGAATATAATATTTTTAATAATAAAAAGTTGGTTTAATTACTTTGTTGATTTCTATAATTTTTACTAAATTATAATTAAATTATATTTTTATATTTTTTTAATTGATTCCTACACTTTTTTTTAGTTTTGTAATTAGATAATTTTTATATCAAAAATCGTTAAAATTAATAATATTTTAATAAAAAAAATATGTGATTAAAGATCTAATTAAGTCTCTAATTTGTAAAAAAATATTCAATTGATTCTAATACGTTTTACATTAGGAATGACCTAATTACAAAATTAAAAAAATGTGTAGAGACCTAATTTTAAAAAAAAAATGTATAAAGACCTATTTATAAATTTAATAAAATTATAAGAACCAACATAGTAATTAAATCTAAAAAAATTTCAAACTAACATTTTATCTAAAAAAAATCTAAAAGTTGAGTATTGTGTATGAAAAAATCAACACTACAAAATCATATCTTCTATAAAATTTTAAATATTCCAATAAAATATCTTAGAAATCAACACTACAAAATCATATCTTCTATAAAATTTTAAGTATTCCAATAAAATATCTTAGAAAGAAGATACCTAATTAGGAATTAGAATTTCATTTTAAGAAAGAAAATGATTGGATGTATTTTTTATCAGATAAATTAAACTGCCCCTAATTCTATGTATTAGGTTATAAATTCATCCAATTTTACACATTAGATCATAAACTCGTTCACTCAATATTTAAAAGAATTTCTATCTATTATTTGGTTTTCCCCAAATTTTAAATCCAAATACAACATATTAAAAAATAGATGATTTGTCACTTCAATTAACCCTTCGGCTTGATTGGAGTGCAATATGCATATAGATTGTCATAGCGTTCTGATCCAAAAGAATGAGAGTGTTGAAAATGAGAAAGCCCCACAAAAGAATGTGATATATGTATGTGGGTCCAATTAATTTATGATCCAGTTGGAGTGTGTTTCGGCCTTTGCCACCTCAACAATCCATCCTCTCTCTATCTCTTTGGACACTGTTTTTAGCACGTAGCCAACACATAATATAAGCTTGCATGCAACTCCTCCAATAATCAAACGAGAATCTCATACATTATTAATTTATTATTGTCCAAGTCAGGCAGCCACCACAATAATATTAATATTCATATCAGTTTATGATATTCAAAAATATTTCATCTACCTTAAATATCGGTCATTATATATTTATTTATTATATTATTCATGCAATTAAAGACATGTATGATGGGATCACAATTAATGTGAAGACTCAAGATGGTGTGATAGAGAAATTTTTTATTGGTGTATAATTACACCAGGGATAATCCTTAAATCCATACCTTTTTACATTAGTCTTAAAAGTACTCACAGAACACATCCAAGAGCCTGTACCATGATGCATGCTTTTTGCCGATGATATCGTCCTTATGGGAGAGTCAAGGGAAGACCTAAATAAGAAGTTGGAGTTATGGAGAGAAGCTCTAGAAGTGTATGGTCTGTGCATAAACCGTAGCAAGACGGAATATATGGAATGTAAGTTCAGTTTGAGAAGGAAAAACCCTAATATAGAGGTGAAGATTGGAGAAAACATCTTACGAAAAGTTAAAAATTTTAAGTATCTTGGGTGCATCATACAGGATAATGGAGAAATTGAACAGGATGTAAATCATAGAATCCAAGCAGGTTGGTTAAAATGGCGAAGTGCATCTGTTTTATATGCGACAAAAAAGTGCCTTTAAAACTTAAAGGTAAATTCTATCGTACCGCTATAAGATCGGCTATGCTTTATGGTACAGAGTATTGGGCGACTAAAAGGGAGCACAAACATAAGTTGAGTGTGACAGAGATGAAGATGTTGAGATAGATGAGTGGTCATACGCGATTGGATAAAATAAGGAACGAAAATATAAGGGAGAGAGTTGGAGTAGCACCCATTGTGAAAAAGATAATTGAATCGCGTCTCAGGTGGTTTGGACATGTGAGAAGAAGACCGATAGAACATCCAGTCAGGAGGATGAATGAGATGGAAGATAAATAAGGAACGAAAGATAGAAGAAGACTATCCATGAGGTGGTCAAATGAGATCTACATATAAATGGTCTCTCTGTAGACATGATACATGACATAGTACAACGACGTCGTTTGATTTATGTAACCGACTCCACTTAATGGGACAAGACTTTATTGTTGTTGTTATACATAATAATTCAGATTTTTTAACTAAAAAATAATCAATTTGTCATAATAGAATAATTAAATATATAATAGAAGAAGAATAAAAAAAGTAGTGTAATAACTTTTTTATAAGATGTCAACTACATAATTCTTATATATGGTAATTAATTGAAGATTTTTTTGTATAAATTACATGGTTGTATAATATATATACTTCATTTTAATAATATCTTCGCTGCCTTTAAAAATAGTAATATTATAAGTGATGTATTATGTAAAATGAATAATATCATATCATAAGATAATGAATAAATAAATTTAGATCATAATAAAATCAAATGGTAAAAACTAAATCCTAAAATGTTAAAAATTAATTAGAAAGTCATATAATTATATAAAATAGTTATAAGATTCTTTCTACTTTTTAATCTTGATTATTGTTATTAATGTAAAATCTTCTAATAATATTTGGTCGAACTTGCCAATCTCAATCTCATATAAAATTATTCCTCTATCTCGCCTAGTTCAAATTAAATTAAAAGAATGGATCATACTTGGAAATTGAAGAAATATTTTTTCTTTTATTTAATTCACTTATTTTGGTTTATATATGTTTTCTCCTACTTAAGAATCTGATTCATATTTGATATTCCTACAACTGCATTAAAGAAGATTGCGAATCATATGTTGAAATTTTGGATTATTGCTTTTCAATTTGGATCAGTATGAATTTACTTGGTAATAAGCAGGCCAACTGATGATAAGATAATATATATCATCACAACCAATAATAATTAGCCTATTTCTTTATTTGCCATTTTTTATTTAATAATTAATCTCATATTTTATCCGAACTTTTAGAGACACACAAAATGTAAAGGAATTCAATAAACAACTCCAAAAATAACAAAAGGAAGATTTAGTTTCAGATAATGAACAACATTACAAAATAGTTGAGAAACATAAAAAAAAGTGAGTGGGGGAAACTCTATCTATTTAATTAGTTCTAATAATAAAAAGGGAGAGAAAACTAATAACAATCAAAATATAGGTATTAAAAATATATAAAATAATATATATTTATACATAATAAGTGATTAATAGAAAACAAGTTAATAATAATCAAATTAGTTATTTTTATAAAATATGTATTAAAATATAAAATAAGTATTAAAAATATATAAAATAATATATATTTATATACAAATATATATAACATAGAAAATATTTTTTTATCAATAAGTTAAAAAATTACAACTAATTAATAATAGAAAATATCATATATATCTTCTTCTTTTAGAAACATATGAACATTTTTATTATTTAAAAATAGTTTCCAACGAACTGATGTTACATTTGGGAGGCTGCTAGGTAAAATAAAAACTAATAGAAAAAGAAAATAAAAGAAAAAAAGAATTTCTCTAAAAATTCTGTTAAACAATAAGGTCCCACAGGGACAAGAGGTGACCCATGAGCTTTTATTTTTTGGTGCAACAAAAAGATAAACAAAGACACTAATGGATAATCATTATCTGTACTTTGTTCTTCCACAGAATCATTGGTAGTTTGGAATGTATCCGTATAAATATTTTACATAATTTTTTAATTAAATGATTAGTCATCACCACAACATTTTTTAACTGAAATATTATTTAAAAAATATCGTTTAAAAATTGATAGAGTTTCTTTCTTTTGCAGATACAATCATTGTATTAGATGAGAGGAATATTTTTTTTCTTCAAAATTAAAGAACCGTTTTAATTTTGAACGGAATCTCTGAGAAGTGTTGTCTATTTTTGAAAATTATAGGGGCTTATATTAGACTTTATTTTTTTTAAAATATTTTTATGTGACACCCATATCTAATACGTTAGTTGATTATCTATCGTTTTGCAACCGATTAAACGGGATAATTTGATAAATAATTTTGATGGATAAAGACTTCAATAAAATATTTTAAAATAATTGAGACTTGAGAGACACTTTGTCCCTCAACTAAATGATCAAGTATCGAAATGAGTATTTTTTAATTATATTGTAATTTCACTTCATAGAAATTTAATATAGAGAGGTCAATACTTAAATCCTAACAAAATAAATAATTAAATATGTCATAATAGAATAATCAAATCTATAATAAATGAATAATCGATCATCAAACTTGTTTACAGTACTATAATAAAAAAATTTTGAGATATCATCAAAAGTATAATTTCATACATATATATATAGGGATTGATTCTTGTCGAATTTTTTCTAAATATATGGGATATTATTTAATTTATCTCCATCAACTTTTTTTGTTTAAAAAAAATAATAGCATTCACATATTTCTATGATAAAAATTGATGAAATCATATAATGTGTATTAGCAGATCTTCTAGCAAGATTATGTTATGAATGCACAAAGCTACTTGAAGCCAAATAGCCAATAATGTTATGAAATTTTAATTTGGAATCATGATCAAGCCGGTATTCTAAAAGAGAAATTCTCCATATACAAGCATTTTTTTATACAAGTCTTTACAAGTTATTATATTAACGCGCTTGAACGTTACTGCAGTTCTTCTTCCTCTTCCTCTTCTTCTTTTTTTCTTTCGTTTCTTACTTTCTCTTTCTCCTTCTTCAACCGTTACTGCACAATTTCACTGCATCGTCTTCTTCTTCTTGCTGCACATTCTTCTTCCTCTTCCTCTTCTTCTTCTTCTTCTTTTCTTTCGTTTTTTGCCTTCTCTTTCTCCTTCTTCATTTACGTGCTTTTCTCTTTGTTTTCTTTTTTCGTTATTCTTGATTTCCATTATTTTTTGATATCAAGCTCTGAAATCATTTTTGAAGAAGAAGAAGCAGCAGAATATGAGGAGGAGAAAGAGAAAGAGTTCTGAATTATGCATAAAGTGTCCTTTGGGTGTATTTTCTATAATCGTTTGGGTGTATTTTCTGTAATCGTTTGGGTGTATTTCTGAAGTTTCATTATTTTCAAAACGATTTCAAAGCTTGATTTCAGAAACCATGAAAATCGAAAAAAAGAAGTAAGAATACCAGTAATAAACGAGTAAAACAACTAATGAAAAGGCAAAGAGAATAACGAAGAAATATCGTTTGGGTGTATTTTCTATAATCGTTTGGGTGTATTTTCTATAATCGTTTGGGTGTATTTCTGAAGTTCTATTATTTTCAAAACGATTTCAAAGTTTGATTTCAGAAATCATGAAAATCGAAAAAAAAGAAGCAAGAATACCAGTAATAAATGCAAGTAAAACAACTAATGAAAAGGCAAAGAGAATAACGAAGAAATATCGTTTGGGTGTATTTTCTATAATCGTTTGGGTGTATTTTCTATAATCGTTTGGGTGTATTTCTGAAGTTTCATTATCTTCAAAACGATTTCAAAGCTTGATTTTAGAAACCATGAAAATCGAAAAAAAACGAAGCAAGAATACCAGTAATAAACGCAAATAAAACAACTAATG
Source organism: Arachis stenosperma (assembly GCF_014773155.1). Taxonomy (NCBI): domain Eukaryota; kingdom Viridiplantae; phylum Streptophyta; class Magnoliopsida; order Fabales; family Fabaceae; genus Arachis; species Arachis stenosperma. The sequence continues at coordinate 17,141,838 of NC_080380.1, forward strand.
AAAAGGCAAAGAGAATAACGAAGAAATACATGGAGGAGGAGGAAGAAGAAGAAGAAGGAGAAGAAGAGGAAGAGGAAGAGGAAGAGGAAGATGAGTTGTTCATAATCCACGGTGAGTGAAGAAGAAGAAGAAGAAGAAGAAGAAGAAGAGGAAGAGGAAGAGAAAAAGGAAGATGAAGATGAGTTGTTCATAATTCACGGTGAGTGAAGAAGAGGAAGAGGAAGAGGAAGAGGAGTCGTTCATAATTCACGGTGAGTGTAGCGCTTTGGAAATTAAATAACGCATTAAAAGACTCTAATGTGTAGCAACTTGTAAAACTTGTAAGTCAAAAAGACTTGTATGTGTAGCAAGCCTCATTTTATAATTAGTATATGAATTTGGCATGAGCAGAAAAGTATATAAAAGATACAACGAAAACATATTTAAGACCATACATATGATCTAATTCATTAATTAAATGTCTATTGCAATTATTTCTCCAATGAAAACATAATTTATTACCATTAGTTTATATATAAATTTATTTAATTAATTAAAAGTCAAAGATTAATATGAAAACATTTCATCCTCACTCCCTCGTATAGGTGCTTCTGCTGGGGGAATCTAACTATTAAAAAAAAAATTATACTATTAGTCATTTACATTATATCTTTGATCTTTGAGATTTTTACAATGAATTAAATACTTCGCTACAAAGAGCACAGAAAATAATTTAAACCATTGCAAAAACAGATTATCAACATTTATACACTATTGTACAGTTATGTAAAATATTTTTACAATAACAATATATAAAATTAAAATTTCAGAAAATAGTAGTCTATCTGAAATTGATCATATAAAATTTGGAGTTGTTAATAAAATAATAAACCATAACTTTACAGTAGACAAGGAGAAAACTAAAATAATTATTATTACCATATATACAATTTGTGTTGTTCATCATTATACTTCTTAATGTAATTGATTGCTCTAATTTTTATGCATGCTTATCTCTTTATTCCACTATCGATCATGTTAAGTATCAATTATGGAGTGCTAATAATATATATAGGCATTAATAAAATGTTGAGATACCTTTCCGAGGGGCCAAAAAAAAAAAAACCTCTCACATGATGATATTATTATTATGCCATCAAAAACACATGCAATTGTTTGTTAATAACGTGGATCGACGTGGAATTAATATAACGAACTTAGGAAATATGATATGTGCATGAATAATGATAGGTACTCAAACCAAAAACTACGCCACAACAAAGTTTCAACTATAAAAGGATTACATTTTATCATAATTATTATTGATGGTGCTATGCTTCTAGTTTAAGCTTTACCCACAAAATGCCTTTGTGACCATTTCGGTTATTGTTCTATTTTTGTCTTCATTTAACCACTGATGTGTATAATACAAATTGCTTTATGCTTAACTACAGAGAATATCTAACTATTGTTAAAAAATTAAAACAAAGAAACAAAAAATAAAGAAGCTATATACTGCAAAAATAAAGACAACCACCTAATTTCATATGGAGTAGTAGAGAATACTTTTAGTATAATCGAAACAAGATATGATGGGCCAAATGGAAAATAGAAACAAACCCACTTCGCTCATGTAACACACTTAAAGCTTCTAATATATATTAACGGAAATAATAATATCAACTTTTGGAATTATTAAGTGTTCATAACACATAGTAAAAATATTCAAATAAATAATCAATAATGATCTATTTTGGGTTAGAAATTTTATTCAAATAATTTATAGGTTTAATTATTTTGCCAGTCTCTATAATTTTATTGAATTTTTAATTAAATCCTTATACTTTTTTTTATTAAGTCCTTATACTATATCAAATTTTGTAATTAAGTTTCTGCTGTGACAAAAATATTAGAATTAACAGAATATTCCGTTAAACAAAATAAATATACCTAACACCTGACTGAATATTCTTTATAGTATAACAGAATATTTCATTAATTTCAACGTTTTTGTCTCAGTAGAGACTTACAAAATCTGATATGGTATATATAGGGACCAATTGAAAAAAAAATATAGGAATCTAATTGAAAATTCAGTAAAATTATAAGGATCGACAGAATAATTAAACGTAATTTATATCATATACAAATATCTAATGACGCTTTAGCTATTTTAAAAACATTTTTCTTCTTCAAATATACAAAACCGTTGTATACGATGTATCACAACGAAATTAATTTTTATTGTCAATTCTTTGTCTAAAGAACGTCTAGTCTAAATTGAGAAAAAATTATTTATTGTTAAATTTATCATCGGATTATAACCAATAAAAAAATCCTCGACTAAAACACAACATTACTGTCAAATTTTTGGATTTGATGCAAACAAATTTTTATTTTGACGAATTATATTAGTATTACTATTGGATTTGTTTAATGATGTGATTAGAATTTATTATGTTAATTTAGTATAATTAGAAATTAAATAATGTTTGGATAGGTCAAATAGGGTAAAATTAAGAGTGCTTGAGTTGTTGGAAGATTTTATTCGAGTATTAAGAGTGCTTGAGATGATGGAAGATTTTATTTGAGTTTGATGAATGAGTTTCATTCAATTACATTAAATTTATATCGTTTATTTTTGTTATGTCTGTTGTTAATTTGGTGAAGTTAGAATTTGATTTTAATTAATTTTAACGTTGAGTTTTATTTATTTTTTTCAGTTTAGTTTTTGAATTAGTTTTATCTTGTGAATTTAATAACTTGTCTTTTTTATTAGAATGGTGCTATTTTCTCTGAGAAAATTGGAGTTCATTTCTTTCTCGTAGTCTGTGCAGTCATATTCTGAGTTGACTTTCTATTTCTGAATATAGTGAATTGTTTAAGTTTTATGTCCGACTAAATTTTTTTAGGATAGAGTTTTAGGACGGAAGTGGGAGAATGTTGCATAGTAGTGCTTTTTTGAAATCCTTATTTGCTGAAAATTTGTGAAGTTATAAGGGGTTGCTCAATAGAACGGCTAGAATTTGATGTTTTATTGAATGAGTATTTGTTCTAATTTATGCTTGCAATTGTTTCCTCTACTGAATTTTCGTTTAAATTGTTTAAAACATGTTTGATTCGTGAGAAAATAATAATTGAATTTGGTGGAAAATTCTAATTATAGAAGGGCACAATCTACCCGATATATAATATTAATGGATATCGATTCCATTCATTATAATAATCAATGAGAAAGAAAACAGATAACACTGAAAATTTGGTTTGTGGGGATGGAGGCAATAGTTATTCCAATTGGTATAGTGTGTTGCATAATATAATTTAATTAGAGTATTTTTGTTACACTATGTACAAGGTGTGCGTGTTTAAATGTGAATGGTATGATCCAAGTTTGCGACAAGGAACACGAAAGCGCAAGGACTACAATATTACTAAAGTAAATGTGACTAGAAAATATAGGTACTACGATCTTTTTATTCTACCTCAAAATGTACTATAGGTATACTATTTGCCTTATTTAAAGTCATATAAGTCTAGTTGGGTTATTGTGGTTAAGACTAAGTCTAGAGATTACATCGAGTCTTATACGATAAAAGATCAGCAACCTTACTGTAAAACCCAGATAAATGATAAATAATTAATAATAAATTAATTATAAACAAAAAGAGTTAAGAAATTAAAAATTTATAATTTAAAAAAATATCGGTGAGAATTTAACTTACAAAATAAAATTAAATGCAAAAAGTATAATTAATTGAGAAAAAATGTGTACTAACATCAAAATTAACTGTAGCAGTTTAAGTCTGTCTGGTACTGCGAATGAAAAAATTAAAATTGTAAAGATGACAAAAAAAATATTTAGAACAAAAAGTCGAACACTTATCTTCAAGATTTCGACCCTAGGTGAGGTCAAACGGGCTAAAAATTGAATTGGACCTTCAATTGGACCCAAGTCCAAGTTCAAGGCTTATAAGCCAACCCCACTTAGTGAAAATTCGGCAACTCTTCTCCATTTGATAGTGAGAAGGGGATAGAAAGAAGAGAGATAGAAAAGGAGTCATAGCTTTCACTATTCATCGTACACATTAAGATTCACATAATTTTCAAATTGAAGGTCCAATTGACGGTCTGTTTGTAGCTACGCGTTCATCTCAACTCCCTCTTCAATTCTATCTAATTATTGTGGTAAGGAATTTCAAAAATTTTTGTCCCATTTTTAGTTTTTCTTTTTTATTTTGTGTTTTGGGTTTGACATGTTGAGAGATTTATAATTTTGATGTTTAGGAGAAGCTTAACCACCATATCTAACGGAGTTTTGATCCATGAACATGTGGTATAAGGTAAAAAAAATTCTTTGATTTCTCTAATTACATGCAAAACCCTAGTGTAAATCATTGAAATTTTGATGAAATTAGATGAAATAAGGTGGCTTGTATGCTTGGGTTGATTTGGTATAAATTGAGAGCTTGGCTTGATTGGTGAAAACTTAGAGGAGGATCGGTTGAGACTCGATTGTGCGAGTTAAAGCTCGAGATTGAGCGGAGAAGAAATTCAAATGTTGGGAGACCGCCGTCATTAAAGTACACGTCTTAGTTTCGAATAGACATTTTGTAAAATTATATGAAAACCTTGGTTAAATAAACTAGGATAATGTTGAATGATGACTTTGTGTTAGAAAGGATTGAGACTAGAGATAATGGATGAGGGCGAGACTTAGCATATAACCCTGTTGGGATTAGTAAAATCATAGACTTGAACTTTGTGCGTTTAGGATTGCCTAGCGGGTTCGTGTAATTTTACATAGTCTCTATTTGGAATTATATATTACCCTACTGGGAACCTTCAAGTTCTCACCCATTATGAAATTTGTTGATTTTTAGATACAGTGCATGACGCACCTTACTGAGCGTACATGACTCCTTTTGACGATAGTGAAGATTTGTCTTTTGGATTTCATTTTGGACTTAGTGTTTATTCTCCACTTTTGAACATGTATTTGTATATTCCTCTTAGAGGTTCTGTATTATGGAAAAATATTATTATATTTTGTATACTTTGGGTTGTAATATTGTTTAGTCGATTTTTTTCGTAGGTCGAGACTAATACTACTTATGTATCTATTATGAATCTTCATTTTATATTTATATCCCTCTTGTTATGTATCTAATGTTGTTTATCTTTAACGCTTCATGACTGATACGGTGATTATTTTGTTATCTTTTCTTCACAAACTCCTAGTTATATTAAATATCTTCAAATACTATGTATGTATATTTTGTTTTTAGGCGTCGTAATGCCTCACCACCTTTGATTTACGATTATACTGTTGAAAAAAATAATTTCGCTAATAAACATTTACCGACGAAGTTTATACCGTCAGATACAATCAAACGCTAAATTTAACGGTAATCAATTAACGAGCGAATTATTTTCGTTATCCCGCAGGTAAATTCGACGGTATTCAATATTTTTCTTGTAGTAAAAGATTGATCTTTTTCGTAAATATGCTTTTTAAATGGCTCTTTAAGAGTCTCCACTTACATAGAGTTGTTCAATTTGTTGCCCTTTCTAACACTGTTAACATTATAAGGTCCTAATCTCCAAGTTGTGTGTATTCTTATTCTAGACAATACAAAGAGATTTTGTTACCAAATTGAAATTAATATTATTTGAAATTTTTTAAAAAAAACTGAGACTTATATGTAAACGCTTGGACCGTTCATCCATCCAAAAAAGCCTTAGCTTGTTCTCTTTTTTGGTATAGAGGTGTTTGAAGAGTTCAGAGTTAATTAATTTGTATTCAAAGTTCATTTGTGGAATTTCTTTTGAAGTGGTTCTAATCTCTAAAGCTAGAAATATAAAGGTGGACTCAAAAGTTAGAAGTACGAACAAAGACTTGTCAGTCTAGCAAGATATCGCCAATAAAAACAGAATCATCAAGTAAAATATAGATGAACCAAAGATGATGAATTACTAGAAAAAACAAAAAATTATTAGCAGAGAATCAGATCTCTTTTCTCTAATCTCACTTGATCAAGAAAAACAGTTTAAATCAACAATAGAAAGAAGAGGTGGGAAAATAAGAAGTGTGTAAAAGTGTATAGTTAGAGAGAAGGGGTTAATAGCAAAAACAACCGACGATTTGAAGAAAAGAGGGAATGATATATTTTAAATTTAGAGTTTAAATAACTGTCGTATTTTACTCGAAAAAATTAAATGATCATGTCTCCTCATTTAAAAAAATTATTGTGCTTTGAGTTATTGTTAGATTTTATTCGTTGGTAAATATCATCTATTTCTGTCAACAAGTTTTCTTATATTATTATTGAAAATATTTCTATAATAAATCTGATGATAAAGTCCTACCAAGTCAGAAAATACTTTTTGCCATATATTTATCATTAGATTTAATGATAGAACAGTAAATTCAACTATAACCAACAATTTTTTTCACTTAATTATTATTGTTGGGTTTTCTTAAATTTTTTTTATCGTAATAGCGACTTATTTTTTCGATAGTAAATTGTCAAAATTTTCTAACAGTAAATTCTATATTAAAAATTTTTGGCAGTGAATACGCATTTATGAATAGAGAAAAAAATCATCTTAAATAACTATCCTTTATGGTTAATAATTATTGACTATGATTTTTTTACATTTTTTAATTTTTATTGACTGAAAATGTTAAAATAATTGTTTACAATGTTTGGGGGGGGGGGGGGGGGTGCATGAGAGTCTATTATTAGATGAGTTTTTAATTAGAGGGATTCTAGTTCTAAACAGCATGATAATGCCAAATTGTTCTTCAAATAATACAGAGTCATCTTTAGTTTGTTTATATAATATTTCAATTAGTTTGGTTTTTAATCACTAGCAACAGGAGTTTCGCAATTTTTTTTTTGGTGCGATTCGTTCGCTAGCTAATAAGCAAAGTGTTAACAAAAGCAATTGGTATTCCCTTTTCTTTTTTTTAATAAGGCATAAAGCGAAAAATAATAATTTATAGCTTATAATTAATTTGGCTTGTATTGAAAAGGTTTAGTCTAGCACTCTAGCTACATTTACCCGATACAATTTAAAGATATAGACTAAACCATACCTTATTAATTTCACCGTCACTTTTTTCAGCTCACTTTTATCTTCCTCAAAAAGCTGTTTGTTTAATTTTGTCACACAATCAAGCACGAACTAACGAATCACTTAATAATTCATTTAATTTTCAACATTACATGTCCTGCTTTAATATAAAATATTCAACTGACATACATGATGATTATATACCTTTTTTTTATGTTGAAATAAATAAAACAAGAAACGGTAGTTGTTCGGTTGTTCCACCTGTTAGAAAATTATAATTTTTTTAAATTTATTTATAGATAATACATATAATTAATTATAATTACATTAACTATTTTATATTATAAAATTTATATATAAATAATTTGATTTATTGTTATAAATATTAAATGAAATAAATCAGTATTACTCATGGTTTTGATTTAAAGAAACATTAAATTAAAAAAATATATATTAAAAAATTATTAAAATTTATTATTTTTTGTCATTATTTAGTTATTAATTTAATTTTTTAGTCTAATTTTTTTATTCTAATAATTTAATAATATATTTTTATCTTATATTTTTAAATATCAATGATTAACTAATGACCAAAAATAATAAATTCTAATGACCCTATAATATTTCTGTAAAACTAAATATTATATTTTACCTAAATTTTCAGAATTTAATAGAAATCAATAGTCAAATATAAATAGAATTTTAAAATTTTAATCCTCAATATATTAAAATCATCTTATAATCTTTATCCAATCAAAATTAAAAGTTATTATTTAATCTAAAATAAAAATTTGATAGATTATTTTAATTGAAAAAGATCAAAGAAGTACAATTACCAAAAAATTCAGACATGCTTTTGTGCTCTCACGTCTATTTTTTCATAATTCAAGATAGATAGATGGTATTGAAATTAAAGAACCTAAAATTGCAACACCACCATTTAATAATTAAATATTTAAAAATTGTGTTGACATAGTGGTATATTTAGCATGTGGCTGGGAATCTTGCTATTGTGGACCTCACATGCATGTATATGCCCATACTCTAAAACCAGTTGGTAGCCCATCACACACACATAATTTACTATTGGAGAGGAACCTCACTTCGTCCTCCATTTTCTTGTTTTTTCTTTTACAGAAAAAAAAAAAGGGAATGAAATGATCATGATAGGAAGTTAGCACCAATTTTTATTTTCATTTTTTAATCTTTTAGTCAATGACATGATTAATTTTTAGACTGATGATTGAGAGTTTTAATTTATTCTCTTAATTATTCTTTCAATATTTAAATAAATAAATAATATTATATTTTGAAATCATTAAAAAAAAAATTAAAAAAATTTATTTAAAAATTAAAAAGATAATTAAAAAATGAGTCAGAATTTTTAATTATTTTTTTTAATTTTAATTATTTTATTAAAAAATATAACTAAAGTTTAACTATCAAATCAATTATTATATATATATTTATATATATTGGTTTATAATTAAATATTTTTCTGATAAAATAATTAAAATTTTCATAATAATATAATCGAACATTATACAAAAACAATCAAATTTATTTACAGTTGTATAATACAATTTTTATAACATGCAAATACGTATTTTAATTTTATACAGCTAGGATGATTATTTTCTATTATATACAAGTTGGCGTAGAATTTTTTACATGCATGCATATATATGACAACATATTATGACTAATGCTGTCTGATTATATTATTCTTTGTGGTAAGTAAGGACTAATTAGGAAATGTTGAATATAACATAGTAGGATATATATAATAAACAATGCCATGTTCTCATCACCTGGGATGAAAAATCTTTTTTTTTTTCAATAAACAAGTTGAAATGAGATTAAATTATTGTGTTTATAATAGAAGAGCGAAAATAATGAGAATTCTTAGAAGGCTCATTGATTTCAGGTGAGATTAGATGAACTAAAATGACAGGGTACACAAATAATTTTATATTTAATCAGGAAAAATATTGTTTGAATTTTTTAAAATATATGGAGAATACGTGCTTAAGATCATTCTAGCTATTTTATATGATATGAGATTTAATTTTATTTTAGAACAAAATAAAAGAAATCCGGATTATTTAACAATAAATATATACCTGTTTTTTAATAAATTTTAATTTGTATATAAGCTCTCTTATAAATGACTATAATGGTTTGTTTTAGTTTTCTCTCACAAAATTTCAATATCTCATAATATATAGTTACAAAGAATGTTAACTAGGACAATAACAAATTTACTAACAAACTATTAATAGTCTTAACAATAAGCTAACTTCCTTTATCTCCTTCATTTCCCTTCAATCGGAAGATTGAGTTTGTCTCAAAATTTATTGATCAAAAAAGTGAAAATGAATTTCGTGAAAATATCTGCGATCTGCTGCATAGCAGAGACATGAACAACCTGAACTCGACCTTTCGTGACATGATCTCTAGCAAAATAAATGTCTAACTCAACATATTTAGATTTGGAGTGCAAAACTGGATTCGCAGGTAATAAAACTGCACTAAGATTATCACAATAAATCACAGGCGATTTGGTTACTAGGGCATGAATAGCATGCAGCAAATTTTGAATGGAGACTGCTTTTGTAACTGCATTAGCCACACCCCGATATTCAGCTTCTGTGTTCGATCGAGAGACTGCATGCTATTTCTTTAAAGACCAGGAAATTAAATTGGATCCCAGAAACACACAATAACCATTGGTTGATTTCTGATAATCAGGATCAGACTCCCAATCAGAATCGGTATAAACTGTGAGAGTGAGCTCTTTAGCCGGCTGAATTCGTAAACCAAAATTAGCAGTGTTGCTGATGTACCGCAAAATGCGCTTAACCACCTTTTAATGTGCTTCAAGGGGATGCTGCATGAATTGGCACACTTGATTTATGCAATAAGTTAACTCCGATCGCGTGATTGTGAGGTACTAAAGACTCCCAATAACTGCCAGTTTGCTAAGTTTCAGAGAGGAAGGAATTGGAGTTTCATATGGCTTGTAGCCAACCATATTGCCTTTCCTTAAAATGTCATTGACATACTTAGTTTGAGATAACAAAAGATTGCCATCAGTAATGTGTGCTACTTCTAATCCAAGAAAATAATGCAGGTTCTCCATGTCTTTCAAGAAAAAAATAAGAGTTGAGTTGAGTAATTATCTTAGTGATACACTGATTTGAGCTGCCAATAATAATGATGTCATCAATATATATGAGCACATAAGTCAAATGTCTAGTAGAGAATTTTGTAAACAGGGATGTATCAGTCTTTGTGGTAGTAAACCCATGCTGTTGCAGTATCCCAGAGATCTTTGTGTACCAAGCTTGAGGAGCTTGTTTGAGTCCATATAGGGATTTGGATAACTTGCAAACTAAAGTCAAATTTTCTTCGTAACCAAAGGGCTATTTCATATAAACTTTCTCAAAGAGATCATCATTAAGGAAGGAGTTGTTCACATCCAACTATCTAATATTCCACCCTTTGGAGACAGCAAGAGATAACACCATTTGAATTGATGTGAGGCGAATGACAAGGCTAAAAGTCTCTTTGAAATCCACCCCAGGTCATTGGCTAAAGCCCTGAGCAACTAAGCGGGTTTTATACTTCTGCAAAGATCTATCTGAATTGTACTTAACTTGAAACACCCATCAACACCCAATCGATTCTCTTCCCTCTGGTAGCAGTACCAAACTCCAGGTTCTGGTTCGCATAAGAGCTCCATATTCATCATCCATTGCTTGCTTTCAATGAGGTATGGTGAGAGCCTCTTTGTGATTCTTTGGCTCCAAAGAAGGGGTGAGCTGAACTTGATATACTTTGGGTTTAAAATACCATTCTTCGACCATGTGACCATGGAATGTCAGGGTTTTGAAGGTGCAGGAGAGACCTGAATAGGTTGCTGAGAAGGGATAGGGGTAGGTGCAGGTGGTAATAGATTGTTAGAGTTGATTGATGAAGCTGTGACAGTAAAGGAGTTAGTTGAGTCTGGTAAAGCAATTTAGGGTTATGACATAGGGTTATTAGAAATAATAGGAAGAAGAGTATTTTTTGAAGGGGAGCTAGAGGAAGGTGAGACGTCATCAGATGAAGCAAAACCAGTCTTGAAGGGAAACTTTGTTTCATAAAAGACATTGGTGTTGAGGATAATTTTTCTAGCGGCAGTCAAACATTTGTAGCCTTTGTGTTGCACTCCATAACCAAGAAATACACAGGGTTCAGATCGATCATCAATTTTATAGGAGTTGTAAGGCCTGGTATAAGGAAAGTACAGACATCTAAAAGTTTTAAAAGACAGGTAATCAGGCTTGGAATTGAACAGTCTTTCATAAGGTGTAACGTTGTTTAGCACCAGAGTTGGTAGAGAATTTATCAACCTAACGGCAGTCATGAAGGCATCCCCCTAGAACCTTTTTGGCATAGACGCAGCTGCCGATAATGTCAACCCAGTCTCTACAATGTGTCTGTGGTTGCACTCAGCGGCACCATTTTGTTGGTGTTCATATGGGCAGAAAAACCTCCACATAATACCTGTATCCTACATAGACTTAGCCAAACTAATATATTCTTTAGCGTTATCACTTTGCACATATTTAATCTTAGTTCTAAGTTGTAACTCAGCCATAGATTAAAAATTTCTAAATGTAGATCTAATTTGAGACTTAGAGGACAACAGATAAATTCAAGTGAACCGTGAGAAAAACATCAATAAAATGAACATAGTATTTACAATTATTGACTGAAGCAACTGGGACAGATCCCCAAACATATGTAAAGACCAATTTTAAAGGTTTTGTATAAAGAGAATCAGATTTAGGGAAAGGAAGTTGATGTGCCTTTCCAATACAACAAGAAGAACACACAAAATTTATTGATTTCAAAGGAATATGACATGACTTAAGAATTTGACTAACTACCAAAACTGATGGATGCCCAAGACGAGCATGCCATAACAAGCAGTCGTTATTTCCAGACATAGGTACTGAAGATAGTAAGGCAGCAGCAACATCATCTCTTGATTTTGGACGGAATCCAGAGAATTTGTACAATCTTTTATCAACTGTTCCATAGAGTATGACCTCCATGAAAATCTTACATTTGACAACACAATAATCATCGTGAAATTAAAAAAATACCTTATTATCTTTTGCAAACTGATAAACACTTAACAAATTCTTTAAAATTTCTGGAACTGGCAGTAATTTGCTAGGCAAGAATTATTTTCTATTCAGATCTGAAATGAAAATTGAACTTTCAATACGACTAATTGAAAAACCTGAACCATTGCCGATGGTGACACTTTCTGAACTAGTGTATTCAGTCTTTTCTCCAAAGTTGTGAACATCGACAGTCATGTGGTGCGTGGCTCTTGAATCTGGAAACCAATATGGATCTTGCAGCGTTGTTGGAGCAGCAAATTCAGCATCATTCTGAACCAATCTATGCGAATGTGACAAGGCTTCAACTCTTTCATTACCATAGACATCATACCTGCACCAACAATTGAGAGCCATGTGCCCAAGTTTGTTGCAAACTTGGTATTGCGACGGTCTAGGACCACCTCTTCCGTAATTTTGAAACTGAAACTGCGTCGTTCTTGCTCCTATCATAAATCTTGCACTACCTCTGCCACAAAAGACACCTCTGCTTTCACGAAAATCACATCTTAAGTGATAGAAGTTTGATTGAGTGTGAGCCAAGTGTGCTTGCACAAGATTATCTGGTTTTTTGGACTTTTTTAACAATTTCTCATGTGCTATCAACAAAGTTTTTAATTTTTCTATGGACACAGGCTTGAATTTTTCCATGATTGTTATGATAAAAGAGGTATAATCCTCGGGAAAACCATTCAACACAGCTTCAACATGATCAGCATCACTAATTGCAGCTCCAACACATACTAATGAATAAACTATTTTCTTAATTTCAAGCAAATAATCTGAAACAAATCCTTCCTTCTTCGTATTGACTAACTTGTTCTTTAATTATCTAATTTTTGCTGTAATTTGAGATGTGAAGAATGTTTCTAACCTGCACCAGGTTTCATGCGAGAAGACACAACCGACCATTCTCGTCGCAACCGCTTGCTCAGCGATGCTAGTAACCAAGTCTTCAACAACGCATCCTGCTTCTTCCACTTCGAATACGCTAGATTTATCACATCGGCAGCTTCATCTCTGTTGAAGAGATACTTCACTGGAATTGATTGTCCTGTGATGTGGTCAAGCATCTCGTATCCTTCGATTATGGATTCTACTTGATCCTTCCATGGTAGATAGTTATCCTCATCCAATTTCATAACTATTGGACAAAAGAAGGCTTGTGCTACTTGCGCCAGAGACATTGTTGCGGAAACCATGAGAGAGAAAAAGCTCTGATACCATATAGGTATTAGCCCAGAGAGAGAGAGAATAGGAAAAGAGTAAAGTTCTAGAACTGTTAGAAATGAATTGATAACCAACTGAATTAAAATAATTACATGTGTATCTCATAATATATAATTATAAAGAATGTTGACTAGGATAATAACAAATTCACTAACAAACTATTAGTAATCCTAACAATAAGCTAACAATAAACTAACTTCCTTTATTTCTTTTAAAATAAAAATGCAAAAAACATATATGAATGGCTTAAAAATTCCATCACATAAAAAATGTACTCAAAATTGATATATAGAAAACAAAAGAATCTCCAAAATATTTTAGATCCATAATTTTGATACTAACAAATTTTTATTTTTTAGACTTCTTTCATAATTATTTTTTTAGACAAATTTTTTTTTATCTTTTTATCACTTTCAATCAAATTTTTAATATACTTGTTAGACAAATAAAATTTTAATAAAATTTTTATTATAAGATAATCAGATAAGAAAATACATTATAAAATAAATTAATCTCCTTATAAAATGACAGAAAAATCAAAATGTCTAATGAAAAGGATTTTCAAAAAAATTTTAAAAATAACTATTATTGAAAAGCAAATGGTATAATCTAGAATTCTTTGAGATTAATTCCGGAGTTTATTCAAAACAAAAAGTATTAAAGAAGGGTGTTACATTGTAGATATTATAATAAAGAATTGAAGTAGTTGCAAAGGGGTGGAAAGATGTGAATATAGCTCGGTAAAAAGGGACAAAATAGGGTACGTATTATTCTTCTATGGGCAAATGGGGTCACGGGAAGTTTTTATTCGTCAGAAGCAGTAACATCATCACGGGGATGAAAAAAATGCCTTTGAATTTTCATGGGTCAATTTTATTGTTGTAAACACCCAACCAGAAACAGAGGTTTTGAATGAAGCAGTCATTGTATTTGGTGGGGAGAGAGAAAAAACACCCTTCACAAACCGTCAAATTTGTATGTTGACTTCTGTAATTTTCCCAATGTCAATGCACATTAGCTTATTGTAACACAAATTAAAATGATCCTTTCATTTGTAGACAAACATTATTATCTGTAAAAAATGTTGAATTAAAAATTTTCATTCAAATTTTATTTTATTACATTGAGATTTTTGATAAATAAATTTTTAAAAGTGTGATAAAAAAATTTTTATATTTTATTTTTATATAATTTAAAAATTTTAACGGAATAAATTTTTTTAAAAACAAAAATATCTGATACAAAATTTCTAAAACCTATTTGAATATATACCCTTATCTGAAATTAAAACATTCTCGTCTTTATGTGTTGTTGTCTATACTATGTGATTTTTACCTTTTGCACATAATCGTTTGAATTCATGCTAAAGATGTAAATATATATAATTATGTTAAGTATACATTAAAATTAGTTACTAATATAAAATATATATTAAAATATAAAATATATATTACAAATGAGTTAATTAATAGATATAGTTATACACAAAATATGATGACTAATTTTGATAACTAATTTTAACATGCAACTAATATTTTTGAAACACATATAATTAGGCAATTAAAATGTTAATGTTCATTTACAATATGATTAATATTTTAGAATAAAAAATATGGAGATATTATAGTTTAGAAAAGACACAAAACTTATGTCTTTATCATATTTTTACTATCTTCCAATATTTTAATAGATAAAAATATTTATTGGCAAAAAGGAGATCTTTATGTAATTTAAATATCAATTATTTGTTTAAAATAAATTTATATTTCCATTATAAAATAATTACAAAGACCTAGATGTGGAGGTAGAATAATTATGTACTCGTGTATGTGACATATACACAAAAAGATAAATTTGGAAGAAATAATAAAAATTAGTTAATAATGCTAACACCAATTTTAGATATGTAATTTTTAACCTTAGATGTACAGTTTTTAAAATTGATTCTATTATTTATTTTTGACCAACAAATAGAATAATATGAAAAAGATAAATTTTGATTAATTATATATACAAATTTTTGTTAATTAATTATTTTTTAAGCACCATGTTTCAGAAAGAAAAAGAAAAAAAATGCACCGTAGAATAGAAAGCCGATTAGCGCGCGGTACAAAGTGAAAGAAAACGAGAGATTCTCCCGTCCGTGACCCACTCTTCTCAGAACAGAAAAACAAAAGAAGTTAAAAATAAATTAACTCAAAATTATATTAAATTAACATTAATATATATAGAGTAATAGAGACATCCCCCTTTTCCGTTGTTATTTTGTACGATTCTATATGCGTCAATCTTCCTAAGTTGTGGCATATAACTTAATTTATTCATTTAATTTTAGCATCTACCATATGCTTAAACCAACTGGTAGGTCACTATTCACCACCACCACCACTACCATACCCACTGAGTCCAACTACGTGTTACTCCGAGTCACACTCACTCACTCACTACTCTTAATAAATGGTAATACAATTAATTAATTAAGTGTTTATTATAAGGTTGATGGATGTTAGAATGATTTTATCCAAATAATTGGATTTTCATTTTCAATTATTTTGATGATCGACGTGGAAACCCAATCAAGATATGAAAAAGCTTCAAACCCTTTAAAATACGCAACTCCCACCACGCACCACCATGACCACACTATATATATACACAACACAACACAAAGACACACCTCATTCATCACTTCTCACTTACTCACCATTCAAACATGGCTTCTTCCCCTTCTTGTTCTAATTATTGTTACAACGGTAACAAGAGTTTGTTAGCATCGGTTATCGTGTCAGTTATTGTGGTAACAATAACGATAAGTAGTGGGGGCGTGGCAATTGCGGAAGGAGGGAGGGTGCCGTTTGCATGTGACCCGAAAAACGGTTTAACGAGGACGTTGAGATTCTGTTGGACGCACGTGCCAATCCACGTGAGGGTGCAGGACCTCATAGGGAGGCTCACATTGGCGGAGAAGATAAGGCTGGTGGTTAATAACGCCATAGCGGTTCCAAGGCTTGGGATTCAGGGCTATGAGTGGTGGTCGGAGGCCTTGCACGGTGTTTCTAATGTGGGCCCAGGGACAAAGTTCGGTGGGCCCTTCCCTGGTGCCACTAGCTTCCCTCAGGTCATCACAACCGCTGCTTCTTTCAACCAATCGCTATGGCTTGAAATCGGACGGGTAAGATTTCTTCATCGTTCTCCATCTGTAGCCGTTTCATTACTCCATGCATCATTTTCTCAACAGTTAAACAACACAACTCACTAATTGGATGCAATACTTTATCCATATTCATAAAATATTGATGCATAATAAAGCTTCTTTTATTTATTTATTTTATATTTAGACAAATTTATTAATTATCTTTTTTTCATTAAAAATAATTAAAATGTTGATTCTTAACATTTTTATATTATCATTTTATTCTCACTTTTACGCACTTTTATGTGTGTGCGTGACTCTTGTTTATAACTAGCAATGATGGTGCTCCTTTGAGTTTTGAATGCGTGGAAGCAGTTGCCTTTGTGTTGATAGTTAAATAATATGATTAAATAATAATTTAATTAAATTTATTAAATTATTTAATAATTTTTTATTAATAACTTTACGTATAGATAATAATTGTATATGAATTTTTATCTTAATATGATATTGTAAGAAAATGAATCATTTTTTTTTTCTGAAAAAAATAGAAAGTTCACGTGTAAAATTAAAGAATTGAGTAATAATAATAAAACAGTATGTAATACTATAGAACCAATATAATTTTATTATTTTTTGTTCATATTTAATTAAAAATATTAGTTAAAAATATAGTGCTGAATTGCCAGATTAAAAGTATTAAACTATGAATTATGTCAGGAATTAAATTTTTATATAATAGACTTTTTTTATATATCTCTTAATATATATGTCAGGAATAAGCAATAAGTTGTCATTATTCAAATGTAAGAAACTAATCTTGACATATAAATATATATAATATATCCTTTTCATCCTTTAAGCTCTTAATTCTTATTTTTTATTTAAAAAAAAAAAGGAAAGGAGTGGCGAAGTATACACTCAACTTTTCCTTTCATCCATCAGTTAGGCTGTTCATTCATTGATTGGTTCTCCTTTTCGGCCAATTATGATTAAATTAATCATTTTTCCATACAAGCATCTAAACTCTAAAGTATATATATGATAACATAACATATTATTGGCTTCGAATACAGACAGTAGCCAAATGGGTCAATTGCTTTTGTGGAAGTATAAGGTACACTTAACATATTTCTCTTCCATAAGTTACCCTTGGATACAAGAAATTAATTATTTTGGGACCACTGCCTTTAGATATATAAATTAACAAATGATACTTATTGTCCATAATCATTACTTTTAGTGTATAGTTTATACAAAATTATTTCATTATTTATAAAATCATAGGGCATAATTATTTTCATGAATTTTAAAAAATGTTCCTTAATCTTTAAAATAAGCTGTAGTTTTCACTCTGTACCAATCTAATCAAGTTACAAGTCCTCAATAAAATTGAGAAGGTATCTATCTATAAATAGGGCTCAAGTGCTTTCTTAGCTTTTTCAATTATAATTACCAAAACATAGATATATGACGACGACAAAATAAAATTGCTTTCATAAATCATATACAAACTATTTATAACTACCCGTTATATGTTTTTGCTGTCCAATCATATGTGTGAGCCAAAAGACCATTCATTTTCATTTGCTGATTCTAACCCCTTTTTTTAGTTTATTAGAAAATAAAAATTCTCATCAGATAGAATAAGACAAATGTATATATAAAAAAAATTAAAATAAAAAGGGTTAAAATATATTTGTTATTTAATCAAATTATGGTGTTACTCGGCTACTCGCAGCTCCTACATGGAAACAAATTAACAGTGTCCCATGTGCTTTGCATGCATTTGAAGATGACATAAAATCTGACAAGTCGTGTCACTTTATAATAATTTATATAGTTTAATTTTGATACATTAATATTATAAAATATTTTACACAATTATATTATTATATTTGTTTTTTTTATTACATTATTCATGTAGTTAATATCAAAATTAAGTATTTTTATTAATATCACAATATAATTTAAATACACGTATAAATTTATACGGGTAATATATTAAAATTAAATTTTAATTTATATTTAGTTTATATGCTAAAGAAAACGGGAGTTGATGTTGAAAATTCATCAACCCAATTTGTCACCAACCAGTTTCTATAAAAGAAGTCCCATTACGCCATGATTTCATTAAACAAACGAAAGCAACATGTTTATGATGGTTAATTAATTAAATGGACTTTTGTATGGTTATCCTTTGTTATTATTATTATTTATCTTCCCTTAGCTTGGTTAAGTTTAATTTATATAATATATAGTACCCTTTGACGTATCTAATTAATTTAACAAGTTAAACATGTACGTGTATGTTGAGATTGGATAATAATCAATAATTAATAAAGATTTCGGTGACAATTAATAGAGACCCGTCTAATTCCTTGATGAAGCATGCAATACACAAAAAAGTCTCCTCATCAAGGATTATTATAGTATCATTTTTGCATGTTGTTGGATGTTGCTTAGTGAAACATAAAATCCAACCATCTTTTGATTTTTTCTTAATCTTGTGTAATTAATTATTGTTTGGTGAAAACTGACCAAACACAAGGTGTTTGATGTTGTCCATCAACACCGCCTCTACATGCAAGTGGCAAAACCTTGAGTGCACCTTTTCGTTACGGCTTTTTCTTTTATTAAATAAAGGTGAAAACTCAGGCAAAGTCGATTTCACGTGAAGTTGATATCTGAGAGTTATTAAATAATTTGATTGATTTGACTAAATTTTCATCTAACGACTCTTAGGTATCAATTTCACCTTAGTTTTCATCTTAAATAAAACATATTTTTAATTACAACGTGAAAGAATGTAAAAGAGAATCTTATATTATATATTATCAGCGAAATGTTTGATACAAAAAATAACCAAAATTTGTCTTATTTATTATTTATTAATTATTATAACAATTAATAAATACTAATTTTTTTTCTCTAACATTATTGTTGCCATTTAATCATATCCGAGAGACTTGTAAGAAAAAAAAATTATTTATGTATCTTTATTTACTAATTTAAAATTATCACAAGATATTTAGATGTATATTATTTTTACAATAATAATAATTTAAGTAAATTAATTTTATTAATAAAAAAATATAGAATAATATATAAAATTAGATTAAGTTTATTTTTAGGCCGCTTTTTTTCAATATATATGATGCTCCCAAAGGTAATATTCAGTTGCTTTAATTTTTAATAATTTTCTGTAACACTGATGAGCCAGAATTAATTACCTAATCACATTGAAGGGAAGTCCTTGTCTAGGTACAATATAATCTTGAAATTATTAAAGAAAAGGAAACTCGATATTCATTTGGTGGCATTATAGCATGACCATGTGACGTTTAGATTCCAAAATTGTCAAAGATAGAGTTTCTTGCTTGTTTCTTATTACCAAATGGTATTTCTTTAATATTCTCTTTGATGCTTTAGCCAAATTGTTATTGAGACAAGACACAAGAAACATTAAAAAATTAATTAAAGAAATATTGTACTATTCAATTGAAAGAATATGTGAATTATATTTAATTTGATTGCTATGCTCATCAGGTGGTGTCTGATGAAGCAAGGGCAATGTACAATGGTGGAGCTGCAGGGTTGACATTTTGGAGTCCCAATGTGAACATTTTTCGCGATCCTCGTTGGGGTCGTGGCCAGGAGACTCCTGGCGAAGACCCCACCTTGGCCGCGAAATATGCTGCAAGCTATGTGCAAGGACTCCAAGGCAACGGCGCGGGTGACCGGCTCAAGGTGGCTGCTTGTTGTAAACACTACACTGCCTATGATCTTGATAATTGGAACGGCATAGACAGATTTCATTTCAATGCCAAGGTAAGTTTCAATAAATATAATTAATTTGTATAATCAATTACACTTATTTCTTAAAAAAATAATTTAGGAGATATTATAGTATTATTCTATTTGTAAAAAGAAAAAGAAAATGCACTTTTATTGTTTGTTTTCATTTTCAGTTATTTTTGTTTTTTGAATTTTGTGAAAGGAAAAAGTAAAACCCAAAACATAAAACACTGAAAATAAAAATAGAAAAATAAAAATACAAACCAAACACACTCTAACCTTTTTGAAAGAGAAAAATTTAAGGGTCAGCAAATTTTATTATTTTCTGTTAATACATTTAGTTATTAATCTAATACTTTTAGTCTAGTGGTCTAGTAACAAGTTTTTAGCGACACTTTTAAATATTATAAACTAACTGCTACAAAAAATAATAAATTCTATTAGTTCTTTAACATTTTTCTTTTTTAAATTTTGAAATATATGCATATATAAATATAAATACAGACATGACAAATTAAGCATACTATGTATGATATCATCACATCATTTTTGGCAGAAAAATTAATATAATTTACCGATTTTTTAAAAATTCTCCATATATATACATATATAAATATCAAGCATATATAAGGGTATAGCTGAATTTTCAAACTAATATTTAAATTTTTTTAGTTTAGATATATAATAAAAAATAATTAGGAATTTTAACTCATTCTTTTAATTATCCTCTTAATTTTTAAATAAATAAAGTTTTGTATTTTTTATATTTTTGTTATTTTTTTAAAATAACACAGATATATATTTAAATTCTTATTTATTTAAATATTAAAAAAATAATTAAAAGATGAATTAGGTCTGTTAATCATATAAATTAACATATATATAATATTATCTTATGCTTGAATTCGGAACCACCCAATTATGTGATGAGCTAAATTCTTCAAGTGGTTGCTCTATATGGGCGTTGATCGCACTTTTCATTATATGTCTCCATGCCTCTGCCTTTATTCGCTTCTTACGTTGGAGGGAATATAAAGTCACACACCCTTTATCTAATATCCTTATCTAATATCCATATTCAGCTTGCAAAGCTATGAGACTAGAACCATATGGTGCTTGTATCATTCTTATTTCTTGGGATGTAACAAGTACTATTTTCATTAAAGTGATGCAAGTGGTTGATAATGACATTTGTCCACTTGCAATTAGTTTGGGTTAATTGACAGCGATGCAATTCAAACTACCAAATCATCAAAATATTTCAATAGAAAACGTAATTTGTTTAATATAGAACTTGTTTGTCGAGATAATATATCATACTTACTAATAAATAGATAAAATAAATAGATGTTCACTCAAAACTAACTAAATATGGATTGATGTAGGTTAGCAAGCAAGACTTGGCGGACACGTATGACGTACCATTCAAAGCTTGTGTGTTGGAAGGGAAGGTGGCTAGTGTCATGTGTTCCTACAATCAGGTCAATGGCAAGCCCACTTGTGCCGACCCCGAACTCCTTCGCAGCACCATCCGCGGCCAATGGGGTCTCAATGGCTACATAGTGTCGGATTGTGACTCGGTCGGAGTATACTATGATAGCCAACACTACACAAGGACGCCGGAAGAGGCGGCGGCGGATGCCATCAAAGCAGGCTTGGACTTGGACTGCGGCCCATTCTTGGCCATCCACACGGATGCGGCCATTAGACAAGGGCTCATTTCGGAGAACGATCTTAATCTTGCTTTGGCTAACCTTATTACGGTCCAAATGAGATTGGGCATGTTTGATGGTGAACCTTCGGCCCAACAGTATGGGAATTTGGGCCCGAGAGATGTGTGTACCCCAGCCCACCAAGAACTGGCCCTTGAGGCAGCTAGACAAGGCATCGTGTTGCTTGAAAACAAAGGGAACGCGTTGCCTTTATCCCCTACGCGGGCTCCGACCGTATCTGTCATTGGGCCCAATTCAGATGTTACTGTTACAATGATAGGAAACTATGCTGGTACGTCTTCACCAATTTACCAATCATTAATTAGCTTAGCATAGTTAAAGTTTATTTTCAAATTGATCTGGGAAATTCAATTTAAAAATATAAAATATTTTTTGTTAAATTGTAACAATATCTTGATATCTAATAATATTAAATCACAAACTAAATTTTTAAAATATTTTTAATGTCTTTTTTAGTTAAGTAAATCATGCAAGATAATTTTTTTAATAATAAATAATAATACATACAATTTTTAAACCCATTTCAAAAAATAGGCCAAGAATTATATTAGACACTATGATTTGTGATGATATTTAGGTGTATCTAAATATTTTTTAAAAAATATTTTTTTATTTGTATTAAGACACAGTTGGACAAAAAATAATACATATTAGACGATTGTCGAATGAGTATCATGTTTAAAATGTATTCAAAATACAAACACGACAACTCAACAAAATATTCGTGTTTTAAAATACTTGTTAATACAACTCTTGTTTTTATTACTAACTTAATTTTGAATTAGGTCTAACTTTCTTTAACTAACAAAAATTCTGGTTATTGATGATCTGTATTTTGATTTTGGGTAGGTGTTGCATGTGGCTACACATCACCATTACAAGGGATTTCAAGATATGTTAAGACCGTACATCAAGCAGGGTGCAGGGATGTTGCATGTGGAGGCAACCAACTATTTGGAGCCGCAGAGATCGCATCCAGGCGAACAGATGCAACAATACTTGTCATGGGCCTGGATCAGTCCATAGAGGCTGAGACTAGGGACAGGGTTGGGCTTCTCTTACCAGGCCTCCAACAGGAACTTGTGTCCAGAGTTGCCAGGGCCGCCAGGGGCCCAGTTGTCTTGGTTATCATGTCTGGTGGCCCGGTTGATGTCTCATTCGCCAAAAATGATCCCAAGATCACTGCAATTTTGTGGGCAGGTTATCCTGGCCAAGCTGGAGGAACTGCCATTGCTGATGTCATCTTTGGCAGAACCAATCCAGGTACCTTAAAAATATATGCTTTTTGGTCAACAAAAATAATTTTGATTTATCATGTCCAAAAGTGAATAATTTTTTTATATACATAGTAGTGACAATCCAAATCTTGTCATATTTGATTTCATTTTTCTTTTTTCTTTTGGTATAAGATGGGGCCTAAAGGCCCATATTTCATTTTTCTAGTAAAAATAAAAAAGACTAAAAAGTTGCTTGGTTTTTTCTTTAATTTTTGGCAGGTGGAAGGCTTCCAATGACATGGTACCCAGAAAGCTATCTATCGAAAGTGCCAATGACAATAATGGACATGCGTCCAAACCCATCAACAGGGTACCCAGGAAGAACCTACAGATTCTACAAGGGCCCAGTTGTGTACCCATTTGGGCATGGACTCAGCTACAGTAGATTCTCCCAAACCCTAGTACTTGCACCCAAACAAGTCTCAGTGTCCTTCTCAACTCCCCTCAAAGCCCAAACAAACTCAACTTGGGCCTCATCTTCAATCAAAGTGAGCCATGCAAATTGTGATGCCCTACATATGGGCTTCCATGTTGATGTCAAGAATGAAGGGTCAATGGATGGGACACACACCCTTTTGATTTTCTCTAAGCCACCAATTAAAGGGAATAATAATTGGTCAGAGAATAAGAAATTGGTGAGTTTTCATAAAGTGCTTGTTCCTGTTGGATCAAAGCAAAGGGTTAGTGTTGGTGTTCATGTTTGCAAGCATTTGTCTGTTGTTGATGAATTTGGGGTCCGAAGGATCCCAATGGGTGACCATGAATTACATATCGGTGATCTCAAGCATTCTATTTCGGTCCAAACTCAAGACTAAATCAATAGTTAGAACGGATTTACAACATTGAACCGGGTTAATCAGACTCCTAATAATAGGATCTAAAAGCCGACGGTTCAATGGGATAAAAAGAAAAACAGAGGAAGCAAATGATTTAAAATGTCAAACAAATTTGACACATAGAACCATAATTTTCTTTTTCAAAATTTTACAAAATAGAAATGATTGGAAAGTGTATTGATTGTGTGTTTGCAAATGCAAATGTAAAATAAGGAAATAGGGTTGGTTCGTCTCATTTGTAAGTGTCCATTATTATTCTTGATGCAAATGTAAAATAGGGCAAGTATAGGTGACATACATTTGTAAAATCAATCATCATATATATGGTTGCAAATGTACTATTATTGGAACTTTCTTAGTATGTTGAAAAGAGGTTTTGTGAACAAAGTATCCTTTGTCAATTGTCATGTTTCTAAATGTCATTTCAAGATTGAATGTCTTGCTTACTCAAAGTGAACAATCTATGGCAAGTTGTGTTTACTTTTGTTGCTTCTTTGCTCCCTTATTACTGGACAAGTTTTGCTCATTCATGCAACAACAAGCCTCACACAAATAATGACTGAATTTCAAATTCCTATATATATATTTTAATTTCAAAGAAAGAGAGCCTTAACCATGTTGGATCCTGAGGACAATAATGTAATTTACAACCTTTGTTTTTTTCTTTGGGGTCATGAATGATGAATCTCTTAAAGGTTAACTTGGGCTCACTTTTTCTTCTAGGTATGTTAGCTAGATTAATGGTTTTTGAATTAAATACAATAATTAACCAAAAACAGAAAATATTAATTAAGCACTGTAAGGTCTAAGCTAACCCTATGCGGGCTTAACATGTTAAGGCCTATTCCATCATTCAATTTCCATGAACTACAAATTTTCTCCCTCAATTTTTTTTTTTTTTCTGATCAATTTTTTTTTAGCATTGTTTTTATTTTGAGCTATCCATTCTTTCCGGAGAAAGGAGAAAAACTATAGGGAGTGGGTGGTGCCATTTATTATACATTGTTGCCAAAAGATAAACTTTATCGAAAGTAAACAGATCTTATTCCGTTAATTAATTGTATAATGAAGGACTAATTTACTCCATTACACACACACAAAAAAGAACAATCAAAATTTATAGATGATCATCCACCAGTGAAGTAGTGCTGTGGTGTAAGGGTGGCAATAAATAGAGTAAGATAGGATAGAATTTAGATCCAATCTTAATCTCATCTACGGGTTGAGATTTTTATATAAACTTAACTCTATTTTACTCGTGGATTGAGAATATCACTACCCTAACTCTATCCGTTCTTAACTCGTGGGTATCCGACCCTATCCGCGGATTACAAAAAAGATACAATATTATTATATAATTTGATGATAATTTAAAATAGAATTGGCTTTTATATATAAAAAAAAGAATTAAATTATCATTTAATAATTTTTTTTAATGCTTATGGATCTTTTGCATTTAGTGAGAGGTCTTTGGTTCAACATCCACTTAAAATATATTTTTATATAAATATATAACATATATACATATATAGAGTGCGGATTGATCGGATAGAGTTGAGGTTCAATCCGTATCCTACCCGATCCGCACAAAAACTCTACCCGCACCCTACCTTACCCGCTGCGGATCGAATGGGATCGGATTGAGTACCCGTGAATAGGATATATATTGCCATTCCTAGTGTGGTGTCATTTGCATATATAGTTGGTACTCACATGCAAATATGTTATGTAATATCATGAATTCTCCAAAGAGCCAAAGTTAAATAATTGCAAATTATTTAAGAACATAAATACAATAAGATAAGACAACAATTAGATCAATCTTCCTACTAATCCATCCTTTATTTATTTATTTTATTGAGTCAAAATTTAATTTGATATTTTATAATCACAAATATAATTAATTAACTTTATTAATTAAAAATAATTAACCAAACAAGTTAGAATTATGCAAAATAACAATATTAATAAAATATTAAGCCAAATTTAAAAAAATGCTGCACAATCAAGATAGTAAGATATACACTTCAAGAATCATGTTCATGAGTAATTAGATAATTGCTGTACTTTACAATCAAGCTACATAAAGAATATTAAAGTGTGCAACGACTAATAGATAAAAAAGAAATAGTATTCTGACATTGAAGAGGAGATATTAATCTTTATAAAAGAAGGATCGAACCAAGGAAGTACTTCGAAAAAAATCTGATCTGACATACATTGCTGTTATTCTTTATTTATTGTGTTCTTATTTTTATTTAGTCTAAACTCAAGCTTACTTCAGAAATTTAAAAAGTTAATAAAGTAGTGCACACAAAAATTATTTTAATTTTTTTATTTGAGTGTTTTAAATTTGAAAAGTGTGCTAGTTTAAAATGGATTTAGTTTCCCTTAACTAAAAGGTTGAGTTAGTACCTACATGTGTTACTAAGTTTGGGATAGTTTAGATAAGGATAAAGTATTAAATTGGTTCTTTACATTTGGATGTAATAATCTTATTTTGGTCCTTAAAATTTAAAGTTCTAATTGAATAAAAAAAATTTTATTTAGCTTTAATTTAGTCCTAACATGAGGTCAAAGTTAAATAATTAACGAAATGTCCTATATAACAGCAGTACAAAAACAAAGTGGATAATCTGGAGAGCAAGTACAAACTCCAAAGGTACAAAATCAACTATGAATGCATCAATATATTTATTTATCATTCTCCTTAGTTCCATAGAAAATATTTTATTTAAATTGTAATAAAAATAATAAATAAATGTATTGATATTTGATGCATCTACAGTTGATTTTGTACCTCTAGAGCTTGTACACTTGTTCTCCAAATTATTGATCTTGTTCTTATACTACTATCATGTAGGACATTCCATTAATTATTTAATTTTGATCTCATGATGGGACTACATTAAAACTAAATAATTTTTTTTATTCAAATAGGATATTTTAAACTTTAAGAACTAAAACAAGATTATATCCAAACATAAGAGATCAATTAGTACTTTACCCTTTAGATAAAGTTATAAAAATGTGAGTTTTTTAGAATTAGTATTCGTAATTCAAATTAATTATAGTAAAAATTTTATTATTATTATAATAAAAATTAGATATAAATTGACATTATATTTTGTGACAAACCAAAAATATATCGTAATTTCATTTTTGTTCTTTCTTTATTCTCTGCAATTTCAATTATATTTTATTTTACACTACAGAATGAAATAAAATTAAAAATAATCTCTTAAATTTAATATTTTACACAATTTATTTTATTAAATTATAAAAATAATTTTTTGATTTAACCCCTCTCAACTCACTTGAACCTTCGTATTTATTTTGTTTATCTCTGCTTCAACGCTCAATAATAAATACCATGTGGTCCTTGTGACGAAACTAACTCTATAATCCCCAAAATATAGAATTTAAAAAAAATAATAATTGAATATTACAAGTAGGAGAGGCACATGTATGTTGTCCAAGATATAGATATATATTATAAATTTACAATAATAATAATATAATTTGCAGAATATCCTTTTATTCCCCTCTCAACTAAATATCTTCTTAAATTCGTTAATCAGCAGCTAGCATATCTTCTGTATTCATAAAAATATTCTTTGTTATTTTATAACAATAGCAATAATACTTTTCAAAAATTTTGAAAAAAAATTACCCTTTTA
Source organism: Arachis stenosperma (assembly GCF_014773155.1). Lineage (NCBI taxonomy): Eukaryota > Viridiplantae > Streptophyta > Magnoliopsida > Fabales > Fabaceae > Arachis > Arachis stenosperma. The sequence goes on from NC_080380.1 coordinate 17,169,758, forward strand.
AATTATAAAATAATTATTTAGTTAATATCAAATTTGTTATTATATATATTTTTCATAAATAAAAATATGAATTTAATTTGTGTCTATTACTACGCTAGTAATTTCTAATACAATTTCTACCTCTTGGTGGATTTTTATGCTTTTCTTAAATCCAGTAAACTATAGAGGAGGAAAACGAAAAAGATCGAGGGACTTATACTAATTAATTGACAAATTAATTTTATGGCATCACAAAACACGTGCAATATGGGGCCATTAATATAAATAATTATTAATCAACTTAGGTCAGTTTAATAATTAATTTACTAATTTATTTATATAAATATTTAGAGTTTAAATTTTATTTTATACATCTAATAATTTATTGGTCAAAAATAAATTTTTAAATAAAATTTAAATTCGTGAGAAATTAATCTTTAATATGTCGTACTGAAAAATAACAGCGTAGTTAAAAAAATAAAGAACAATTAACAATTTAGCATATCCACTTATTCTACATAGCTATGATGCACGGATATTAATACGGACATGGAACACGACACGACACGGAAATACCGACACGCGAATTTTAAAATCTTATAAGATACGAGGACATGCATACATATAAAATATAAAATATAAAATATTTTTTTAGATAAATTGTAATGATATTTTGATATTTTATTAATATTAAAATATAAATTAATTTTTTATTTATTTTTATTGTCTTATTTTAATTATATCAAGTATTTAAAATATCTTTTTTTAATAAATAATAATATATACTATATCTAAATTTATTTCAAGAATATATGTTAAGAATAAGACTAGACACGCTGACACATGATGGTATTTAGATGTGTCCAAGTGTGTTCGGAGAAGAATTTTTTATTTTTATTAAGTCACGGTTGGACACAGCAGACACGCGTGTCGGACGAGTGTCGGTGAGTGTCGTATTCGAAATATGTCCAACACGCGAATACGACAACTCAGCGAAATGTCTGTGCTTCATAGCTACGTAAAAATATCGAATGTACACAATTAAGTGTGAGATATCATGTCTGTTCTTTTTTGTCGGAATAAAAACTCTTTTGAGTTAGTTTTAACAAAAAATATATTCTTTTAAATTATTTTTGTTTAAAAGATTTAAAAAAAATTAATGTTTAGATGTCTTATATAAAAATATTTTTTTATCACTAATTCAGTTTTGTTATACATTAAAATTTTTTTGCAACCAAATTCAACAAAGTTGGTTTAAATTTAACAAAAATCAGTTTCATTAGTAAGAGCGTGTATACACGCTCCAACTCTCAATACTATCGCGCGCTTTTTCTTCTTCTTTGCGTTCTTTCTTCTTCTTCGTATTCCTTCTTCTTCTCTGCATGCAGTTATTGTATTTTCCTTTTCTTGTTCTCTTTATTTTTCTGGTGATTTTTTGCAGCATTATGTATGTCTTCTTTTTCTTTATTTAATTTTTTTCTTCTCTTTTTTCTTGTTTTTATTTTGGTTAAGAGGGTAAAGCAAGAAGAATTATGAGACAGAAGAAGAAGAAGAAGAAGAAGATGATGATGATGATAATAACGAAAAAAAAGAGAATATGGAGTTTTGAATTATGCAAAATTTATTAGAAAATAACACTGAAATTTTTTAACAGTAACATTAAAACTTCTTAATTTTGACATTGAAGTTTAACAAAAAAATACAGCTTCTTTAATGCTACAGTTTTTTTTTTTGAATTATGTAGAATTTATTAGAAAATAACACTGAAATTTTTTAACAGTAACACTAAAACTTCTTAATTTTGACATTGAAGTTTAACAAAAAAATACAGCTTCTTTAATGCTGCAGTTTTTTTTTTTGAATTATGTAGAATTTATTAAAAAATAACACTAAAATTTTTTAACAGTAACACTAAAACTTCAAGTATTATATGAAGTTCGCCGCACTCCCAACAAACTTCACTTTGAATTCGCCCAAGTATAAAAATCGGAGGGGAGACCACTTCATTTTTCATATTTCAAATTTATTTTCACCTTTTCCCTCTCTTCACTCTCATTCTCTCTTTTCTTGTGAAGCTTATTTCTTTTGACAATATTAAAGTTTTTAATTTCTTCAGTTTGTCAGTTTCAGATAATTCCGTTCTTATATTTTTTTTCTGTTTGATTTATTATTTTTATTATTTTAATATAACATGTTTCTTTAGTTAGTTAGATTAAGTTTTTAGTTAAATGTTAATTAGTTTGTTAATTAGATGATACATGTATTTTACATGACCATATATGTGTTGTTAGTTTAGAATATGTGAAACGATCTTGTAGTTATGAATAGATGTTAGCTAAAAGAAAATTTGATTATTGTTTCTTTTGAATTAGTTACGGTTAGTTTTGGTAATTCCGCTTTTTTATTTTTCTTTTCATTTGATTATTGTCAAATGTGATTGGTAATAATTTAGTTAATTTTAAATTAAGTTATTTTATTCTGATTATTGTTTAAGTCCAACTGATTATGTTATTTAGATTTAGTTTGAATATGTCTGATAAAAATTTAGTTAATTTGAAGTTATATTATTCTAATTTATTCTATTAGAGTGGAGTTTCATGGAGCAAGAGTTATTGACGTACGAGGATATCCTATATAGACCAGATTAGGTTGACTATATAGCAGGCAGACTTGGTCGAGTAGTACATTTTATAACTCATATCTTTTTTATGTTTGAAATTTGAATTTATGTTATTACTTGTTGACTTATTTTTTTGACTAATTTATTTTGTTTGGTAGGCGCCTCAGATCTTGTGTATGAGAAAAAATTTATTGGGACATCCGTTTGAGAAGATTAGGTCACATCTTAGACGAGCTGAATTTGAGCATGTTGATGCAGGCTATAGCAACCTCACAACTCGGCAAGTATACCGAATCGTATCAAGTAATACCACGGTGAGTGGGTTATCGTTCTCACGAGAATTAACGGATTAAGCAGCCATGATCAATTGATTATTCTAGTTAAACGGTTCAAATTGTGGTTTGTTAATTTGAAATTAAAAAACAAACTGAAAGCCAGAATCTGATGAAAATAAAAACAAGTAAGTGAAGCTATAATGAATTTAAAAGAAAGCAAATAAAGGACCATAAATAAATGAAAGCAATAAATGACAGAATTTAAATTGCAATGAGTAGATTGAAAGAATTAAAGACAGGAAATCAAGAGAGCAATTAAATGACTAGAATTAAAGGTAAGCAGTAAATCACAAGAATTAAAGAAAAACTATTAAATAACGTGAATTACAAGTAAGCAAGTAAACAACTCAGAAGAGTGATATGAATTAAAGTATTAAGGGTTGAAGATATTGGAGGTTGTCGGCTCCCTCCTTGGTGCTCTTCTTCAAGTTGGGCTCAATATAACCCTCTCCATGCTTCAAGCAGTGATTGGCTTGGCCATTTTCACCCAGGTGGTATTTCCATCTTCAAAATCCACCTCTGCTTGTTCACAAAGACGATAGATGAGACTTGGATATCCAAGCTTTGTGTTTAGAAAAGTGCTCTCTACTATGCGTTAGAGGTTTTCAGGAATAATGTTTTCTATGTTCATCACCTTTCCTATCATAATGCCTTTGACCATGATGTCCATCTCTCTAATCACCTCAGAATTGTTAGAGGTGGGTAAGATTGATCTCCTCACAATTTTAAATCATCCTCTTGCTACTGGTATTATATCACCTCTCTTCAATTGATTTAGAACTCCATTGGCATCATAGATCCAATCAACCCTAAGTATGCAAATGTCACTTATAATTTTCTCATACATCGGCTAAGTATTTATTCGCATTTCATAGATTGTCTATGAGGACGAGGAAAGGAGTTCTCTTAACTTGAGGCTCTTCGAAGGGCATTTGGCCCGGAATTCACTAGTGTTCCCCTTACAAAGCTCATGTAAGAGGGCTGCTCTCCTTGATCATTTTTAGTAGCATTCGCATAGAATTTCTGAACTTGAACAAGACTCACATAGGTGGGTGGATCACGCAGGAGCTTCCATCCTTTTCTCTAAATTTTTCTTCGGATTGTTGAGTAGGTGTCCTTTTTAAGTTTAAATCCTGTTTCTGGTATTTCTCCCTTATTTGACATCCACCCAAAAAATTAGAGTTCATAGAAGTATGATTTAAATCTTGTCTCATCATATTGAAAGTTTACTCTCATGTTGCTTTTCTTTTCTCTTCCTGGATAAAGAGGCATGGGACTTTGGTGCCATTGAATGTTATGTAAAGAGTGAAATGGCTACCTCACTCTTCTAAGGTATTGCACGCTTTAATTGATGAGAAATGAGAAGCTCAAAGGTGTTAGCCATGCACGCTTCAATTGATGAGAAATGAGAAGCTCGAAGGCGTGTTATTTCTGTACACGCTTCTTTTTACTAGTGTGTCACACGCTTCTTTGTCCCTTGGTTCATTATTTCTTTGGCGTGTATGATCCGGTAAGGCCATAAGGCACTAGAATCTCTCTTTAAGCAGGAAGGCACGTAGACACTGATTGCACCCACTTCTATCTTCTGAGACGCGACCATTCGAACGGGTGCATCGCTACACCTTTCAGAGCCCCTAGAATCAGATAGTCGGGGGACTTATGATCTATTTCCTAATAGAAATATCATCAAAGGCGAACGAACAAACAGAACTAAGCCCAAGGAGAAGCCAAGACAGATTTGGATGGTGGCGTTTCACACGCTTTGTGTTAGTGAGAATTGGTTCCTCCAGGGAATAAATCAAAGCTCGAAGGCGTGTGTGCCATACACACTTCACGAAGTTAGCGTGTTGCACGCTTTGTTGACTTCATTCCTTGAAGATTGAAGGCGTGCCTTAGAGAAATGCTTCTTTGGCTTTAAAGTGGACCTTGGGTGGCTTGTCTTTTTACTTTTCTTTCTTCTTTGACACTTTCCTATAATGATCATTAAATTAAGATACTCAAAGCACAATTCAAGTAATAATAAAATATTTCATTATTAACCAAGATTCATTGATTCTCTACATGCAATAACAAAGGAAAATTAACTATAGAACACTTCATTATTAAGCAAGATTCATGGTTATTCTATATGAAATATAACTAAAAAAAAAGTAACTTTGATGCACATGCATAACATGTTTCATACATGGTAGAGTGGGAGCATGACCGGCCATTAGTCTCAGCTTTGATTGAGAGATGGCGACTTGAGTCCCATACATTTCACCTGCCATGTGGGGAGATGACTATCACCCTGCATGACGTGACATACCAATTGGGACTCAACATTGATGGAGATCCAGTCAGTAGATGCATCGGTGGGTGAGAGTAGTTCTATCAGGGACGGTTTATTGAGGACTTGTGTTAATAGTTACTAGGTGTTATTCTGGGCCCCGATGATAGACAGTCACAGACCAAGTGAACTATCAAATTTACTTAGTTTCAGAATACTATTTGCAAGAAGTTGGAAGAGCATCTGATGGAGGAGCGCCTGCTACGTTACACCAGGGGATATATCATGAAGATGGTCGAGAGCATTCTGTTTTCGGATGCCTCTGACTCTCGGGTGCACATTAGGTAGTTGCCTCTATTAGAGGACCTTAACAGATGTGGGAGGTTATCATGGGACTTAGCAGTGTTGGCGTTGCTTTATCGCCAGATGTGTCGGTCCACGGACTATCGTCAACGAAACCTAGGTGGATGTAGTAGTTTGCATCTATCTTGGGCATATCAATTATATACTACTGGTGTGGCCGGAGGGATATGTCACGCATCGATTTTCCCTAGTTGAAAGGTATTATTAAATTTTTGCATCTTTTTCGTAAGTTACTTAAATAGTTTTGTGGTGTCTAAATATTTATGATGTTATAGGTGGGCGAGGTTGTAACTAGATAATGACAGAGGTGACAACAGGTTTCAACATCACACGCGTCTCCTCAATGGACTCGGCATCCTTAACATAAGTGATAAATATTTAGGCATTATAATTATATATTAGATAACTTTTGAACTTCTATATGATACTTCTTGAGTTGTGTGCACAGGTTGACTGGATGCCTTATGCTGACCCAGAACTGCAGCCTCTAGTTCCATAGGGAATAGCTGAGGCTGAAGCCTCTGCTGCGGTAGTATGCCTGCTCTTGTGCTTTACCATCGTCGAGTGGCATCAGGTTGACCATGTCGTGCATTAGTTTGGTGACCTCCAACACATTCTAACTAGGCCACTGAATATCAATGAGATGCATGGGTACGATGGGTGGTTCGGCCGAGGCGAGTGTTACCATGAGTTCTTGGGAGGCTGGCATGAGATGTGACATGCTGCCTCAGATACGAAAGAAAAGATGACCAAGCCTCCTTCGTCTCACCATTGACAACAGCAAATACAAAAGGCTATATGTTTGAATTGCCATCTTGAGCAATGGCCATTAGTAACGTGCCTACGTATTTACCATACAAGTGTGTGCCATCAATAGAAATAAGTAGTTTGTAATGCTTGAAATTTTCAACACATGGAAAAAATGTCTAAAATACCCAATGAAATATGGCAGTATTAGCTACAGCAGGCCAAGGTTGTGTTACAAGTTGAAATCAAGTATCTTCATAACCTCAGATGTTATAATATATATGTGGTGACTACATTAAGCATACATAACTAAAGACAATGTATTGAATTATATGAGGTAAGTACATCCGCACAACGAATAACTAATGAGGAGGGTCGTTGTATGACTCCTCTTAGTCTCCGTATATCCTAACAATGACTTTCTGCTTTGCAAGTCAAATTTTTCTGTAGGATGCTTTATAACCGAAGTGATTCTCCATGCCTTCTTGCAGAACCCTTATGCTGGTGGTTGGATTTGTTTTGACTATTGTGAATATGTGCTGCACAATCACCTTCGAATCTAACCTTCGATGGTCTTGGCCCACCGATGTTTGCATGCAAGTGCAAGGACCGTTGTATCTTCTCACCTCCCATTTTTCCTACTTTCGACAATAAGATATACGTATGTTCCACCGACAACCAGACCAAACTGGGTACATTGTATATGGTACTTTAACTGGTCACTCTTTAATATTTTATACTCCACAGCCCTTCTAATGTTGTATGTCTTAACTGCCAAGATGACTTTCTCCTTATTTTTAAACTGTTGTCCAATCTCAAACTCATTTGTGGGATCATTATCACGGCCTCCATAACTAAATAAACAATCTAAAGTCATTGCTTCGAGATTTAAAGTGAAAAAGTGATCCGATCGGTCATATGATCGAGAAATGGCAGGCTGTGTCACTGCGATTTGTAGGTCACCGTAGTTGTTCATCTCTTCCTCCTTCTCACCTTCATCAGGAAATTCCGTTGGTTCAGCCATAGCATTTTCACCGTCATCAGGATTAACTTGATATGGATCCATCATCGGGTCCCTGATAGCAAAACCCTTATGACTTTCAACATAAGATTGCATCATATCATCATTAGAATGTTCAACATTTGACCCCTCTTGTCTACCTTCAGGTGGCATATTTAGGTCAACCATCGCCCTTCTAATATTTCTTCTGACTGCTCCACTTAAAGGAGAATCGTCAACAGTATCTGCAGATGATCCTCGTCCACCAAACTCAACTAGAGAAACAAATAATTCTAATAGATGGATATTTGTCCAACAGTTGTGCCACACCTTTATAAGACATATCTCCTCATCATCGCGTAACCGATACCTAATTCAAAAAATACAAAATATTCTTAAATCCTAAACTCTAATAAAAATAACAAAAAAATAACAATCACAACTATAATATATAATATACTTTTTGTAAAATAAAATGTTATCTACTTCGGACGGATATATGTAGTAAATTTTTTCACTCTTTTCGTGTGTTGTTGGCCAATGGAATGTAATATCAAATTCTTCAATGCCGTTAGACTGTTGACTTCAGGTGCCACGTATGCAATTACTGGTTGAGCAGATCTAAACAAGATAGAACCTTCTTCATCATACATAATGAATGGATAACAATAGAATTTCAGACATTATAGAGAACAAATTAAAATATCAATATCAAAGAAAAGAATGAACTATTAGTATTGAGTTTCGTTTTGAACCAACCTGAATATTTATGGAGGATTCGGCTCAAAATTCGCCGGAGAATTCAATAAACTTCATATATATAATACTTGAAGTTCACTGGAGATACACCGAACCCTATTAAAATAACAAGGTTCACCGGAACTACGACGACCTTATCCAAAATGCCAAAACAAAAAATTGGATTCCAAAAATAAAGTCTCAATAATTCTTTAAAAAATAAATAATTTTTTTTATTTTATAATAAAAAACTCCATATTTATCTTTTCTCATAATATTTTTTTTCAGACACACATAAACCTAATACTTAATCTCTTTACGAAATAAGCCATTAAAGGAAAAAGAAAATGATAATATATTTTTAAATGAGAATTAATTTGTATAACTTTTTATACATATTTCTTATATATTTTTCTTTTTATAATATAAAAAATAATTATATATTTTTTCTCGATTGTTACAATTATTTTTTATTTAAAATTAAAAATATACATAAAATATTTCTTTTTAAGTAAATTTAACACCCCTGATCTAAGATGAGGTTCAATAAAGCTTTTTTAGTAGCAGTTAAAGAATGAAAAGACCCTTACCAAAAAAAAAGTGTGCGCCCATGATCATGATCTAATCAATTATTGTTAATTATTTTATAAATAATTTTAATCCAAATTGTTCTTAAACCCAGATTTATTTTAAGTGAAATTCACACTTTAATTAGAGATATAGATAAAATAGAAATTTACATAAATAAATTAGTACATTTTTAAAATTACGTAATTACATTGTTTTTAAAATGAAGACACAAATACATTGTTTCATATATCTATATAAATTGTTATTGCCAGTGGCAATTTATGACCAACCTCAAACAAATAGACACTGCGACAGGTTCTAGCGGTTTTTGTGCTGTCACATTTGCACGTAATTTGCGGCTGATAGCAGCGGATTCTATGTATACATAAATCGCTATTGCCAGTAAATTGCTACTGTCAATAGCAATTTATATAGATATATAAAATAATATATTTGTGTCTTCATTTTAAAAACAATATAATTTCGTAATTTTAAAGGTGTAACAATTTATTTATGTCAATTACCCATAAAATTTGACATATCTCATATTTAAAATGCAAATAATATTTTATTATTTTTTACATGGCAAGTCATTTGCCTCTAAATAGATTATTGATGACAAAAAGATTAGTTATTGCACTTGCTACATTGTTGGAAAACCAAATAATGAATTTTGACCATGACAAATCATAGATACTCTACAACTAAATATGTAAGATTTATTTAGTAATTAAAATCCGATAAAAATCTCTTAATTTGGGAACTTAAAAAATTATATTAGGAATAAAAAAATTTAAAATCATTATCCTCTAAATTATAAAATTTCTGAAAAGTAAATTTTCCAAAATCTTTCCATCCTCCTCAAAATCTTTATAAATCTTAAATCTTAAACTCGAAAACACACCTTAAAAATAAACGACAAAATCCAAAGATATTTGTGAATTATCATCTTGCACATGATAACCAAAGATTTGAATATTGAAGAACACAATAAATATATAAATATCATTAATCAATATTTATAAATGTAGAATATATATAGGAAGCAATGCATAGGGTTGGAGGGTGTCGGTAGTGTGCATGATTGGCACGTGAGAAAATTGTACAATAGGGGGTATGAGTCTATTAGATGGACCAATTGATTGTGATACCCTAACGTCTCAAACTACATCATCCAATAGCAACACACCTCTTACCACTTCTTTATTTTCCACCTTTGATTTTTCTTTCATTTTTTTCCCTTAAAATAATAACCCTAGAATAATAGTTTTATGGAATCTGGTCATAATTTATTGTCCCTTTCCTACTTTAGTGGAATATTAAGAGAAAAGAAAAATCCAAATTAAGAGAGAATTATATGGTAAGTAGCCATTACAAAACCGCCACCATATCATCATCATGAAAAGTGTCATGGGATTGGATCCTTGATATATAGGATTCGAATTTAAATGCTTATTTATTTATTTATTTATTTAAATCCTTCTTTGTTAGGCTCCCCACTCTTGCCATATAAATGTGATAACTTGGCATGTGTTGTGGATGCAGATTCTTATCTAACCCTCTCACTCAAACTCCTCTATCTTCTAAAGTTTTAGTTACCTTATTGTCTTTTATTTTCTCTTTTTTTTTCTTTTTTCTTTTCTCCTTCTTCCTTGCTCTTATCACAAGGTAAAAGGAGATATGGCAGATTGCAATAGAGAAGACTATTTTGCTGCGGCAGAAGTTGAGGTAACCTTACCTAACTTTCCCAACATTTACTTCTTATTCTTCTTTCTTTAATTTAATATATTTTCAAAAATATTATATTGTATTTAGATATTTTGGATTAAAAATAGTATACTATATTTAGAAATAGGAAATTCTTAATTATATTTGAATTTCATGCTGCTGACAATAATTATTTTTTTTTCAAATTAAATGAGAAGAACTATTAAATATTAATCACAATTCACAACATTTACAAATGCTATTTAAGTTTACTCAATTTTACATAGCCAAAGCCAACTACTCAATAACTACTAATTTCTATACAAATTTTTTTATTAAAAAAAAATATTTCCTTCGTTCCAAATTTTCTTCTATCTACATATTTAGAGAGTGTATTTGTGGTTAATTAGTAGTTGGCATTTTAGTAAATAGCAATATTGCACAACATTATTTTACTAAAATGATGATGATTTATGTTTGTATATATGATGTAAACGTGGCATTGCAAAATGCATATAATTTGCAAAGGGGTCATAAATCATAATAACAAGTCCCCAATAATTTTAGCAAAGGAGTGGGTAATCAAATGGGACACCAAAATCTAGGTGTCTATATGTGATTGAATGACATGAGTCCACGTGTCAATCTCTTATTGGGTATATCGTTACATTGTTGTACTCGTATGGTACTATATTTTTTTGCATCATGGTTATGGTACCATGTACTTTAGTTGTGTGAATCATTTTGGTATAAGTTGCATTGTTTCGAGTTTTCATTGGATGTCTAATTTCACAACAAACTGGGAAATCAACATAGAATACTATCCGCTATGTACTTTTCTTCTTCACTTTTTATATACGTGGAAAATAAAAAATATATAAAAATGAGTGTCTTCTATTATTCTTAAAATTACACATGAAAATGAGGGAGACCAATTTAATCTAGCGTGAAGATATTTTTTGGAGTGCAAAATAAAATTGTCGGTTACAAGATTTTAATAAGGGATCCATGTGACGATATTTTTTACAAAATTCCTTAAAAAAAAAAAAAACACAAAGCCTAAATGGTCGTTGGGCTGTCAAGCAATTCATGTGACGAACATCTTTTCCTTCGAAACATGAGGTTCCCATGGCTATCACTGATTCATCTTTTTTTGGAAAAAAAAAAAATAAAAGGGAATGAAATTAATGTCTTCTCGAATATTCTCTCAATCCCTCTCTTTATTCAATTATTATACACTCAATTGGGTTTATCCTTTTTTATCCTTTGCATTAAGACTTCTTTTGAGTTAGGTTTCGGTTAGGTTGGACATAGAATTATAGTCAAATGAAGCAATTAAGCATCCCATGAAGTCTATTTGGTTGTTATGTTGGGTTGTTTATGTAGACCAATTTTTTGTGTAAGGAAAAATTACCATTATATCAAGGCCTAGTCTTATTAATTAGTTGAATTAAATATGTAATTAGAAGTCTTTGTTTTATAACCAGTTTAAGTTGGTCAAATAATTAATTTATTTGTTCGTAATAAATATTTTTGTTTTATTTTTTATTTTTATATTGGATTTAAATTTCAATTCATTATAATTGAAAATTTAAATGCATAACACAGTTAATTTATAATTGAATAAAAAAAATTCCTCATTGAAGACAAATTTGTTTGGTGGTTGGTGAGAAATATGACCCTACAATTAAAAGTAACTAGTGAGCATCTGTTAGTTTTTCTAACTATAATGTGAAAATTTAAACTCACTGTAATTTTTTGTTTATTTCCATAATTAAAAATAAAAAATATAATAATATCAGTCACCTACCGGAGGAAAGAAGTATGGTGGGCTTGTTCCAAAGAAGAAGCCTTTGATATCCAGAGTAAGCCCATTCTAGATACCATACTTTTCATACCAATTTTTTTTTTATATTTTAATATATTTTTTATTTTTTTGTGTTTATATAAAAGGATCATGAAAGGGCATTCTTTGATTCAGCAGACTGGGCATTATGCAAGGTACTATATAGTCTATATATTTATATTTATTTTAATTGAAGTAATAAATAAAAATAGTAAGATGTTAATAGTTATTATAAAGATCATATGTAATTTTTTTTCTTTTATAATAATTATAATTTGTTTGTATCTGAGCAGCAAGGAGCTGGAGTGAATAATCAACAAAATACAGCAGCCATAGAGACCCTTCGACCAAAACTACAGGTAAACTTTTTGTTTTAGTTTTATAATATATAACAATTCATGATTTAGAGTTTACAAAAATAAATCATGATTTATTTGTCCTCTGCTTGTTAATTATTCTTGTTAGAAGAACATCACAGCTACAAAGTGTCAGTCAATTATTGCATGTTTTGGACAAACTTAATTTTTCATAAAAATAATTTGATGTTGTTGATTTTTTTTTCTAAATATATATAGTAGTAACCCTCTTTTCACACACACATACACAGATAAAAAATTTCATTATTTTGATAGTTAATTAATTTAATAAAAATATATAAAATAATTAAATTTTTAGTGTGTGTGACGAATAATTTTTTACAGAGAACGCCACATCAGCAGCTTCCCCCAAGAAGACCTGCATGCACATCTGGCCGAGATAATTTCGTGAGTTATTATTTGAACAATTTTTTAATTTAATTATAGCATGCATGCTACTCTCACTTCTATTATTGTAATAATAATAATAATTCCAAATCTCAATTTTTGTATGTAGGGAGAATAGATTCATTCTTTGATAAGTGGAACAAGAAGCTAAGGGATTTGGTGAATGAGTTTCACTACTCCTTCTTACACATGAACCTCTTGATGATGTATATTACTAAGATTGGCTTAATTATATGCTTTCAATTATTTAGCAGTTCAATAAAATGTTTATTTCAATGATCATATATATAAAGACCGAAAGGAGTGAATGAAAATTGGGGGATAGTGTGGATCGGATTGGAGGGATGGAATCTCATTCTCATCACATGATAGCATGTTCCCATAAAGAATGTCACAGGATATACCAATTATTATTACAATGAGAGTAACTAGAATTTATTTTAAAAGAGAAATGGAATCAACAATTTGGTTTCAAAGGAAAATTCCGTCGAAAATGCAAAAATTATTTAGCTTTCTCCACTTTGTTTGGCCAAGGATTAAAACAATAAATTTAGTATTGATATACCGTATTTCTAAAATAGTTTTATATATCTATTTAATTACGTATTAATTATCTATTTTTATATTAATCACATAAATAGTTATTTAAAATAAAAATAACAAATATAATTAAACAATTATATAAAAAATATAATAGATAGGAATGTAATAATTAATAAAGGCCTAGTATAAATTTTTAGTTTCTCCTTCTTGCTACACAAGACAGAATAAAATAATCTAATTTAAAGTATTCAAATGTTAAGGAAATGCTCCAGAGTCAATAATCTATTGTTTGTGGATGATTTGATTCTATTTTACAAAGCTTTTACGGACTCGTGCGAGAATATTTTGGAAGTCTTACATACATACGAGGATTTTAGCAGACAAAAAGTGAATCTCAACAAATTCTCAGTCTTTTTTAGTCGTAATACTCCGAATTTATTCAGAAATTAATAGACAGCGGCATTAAATATTAACCACATTGGGGCTACAGACAAATATTTTGGCCTTCTTTCTATTGTTAATAAATCTAAAAAAGCTACCTTCAGCCTTGTTAAGGAGAAGATCAGGAAGCAAATTCTAGGCTGGAAAGGAAAGCTACTGTCAGCGGGAGGTCGACATATTCTACTCAAGGCAGTAGGTTCTATTTTAAGCTCCCTAATGCACTCGTCTCAAAAATTCATAGTATGCTCTCTCAATTCTGGTGGAGACAGAGAGGTATAGAGAGAAAAATGGTATGGATCAGCTAGAATACCATGACCAGACCTAAAAGGAAGGGAGACTTGGGATCAAGGACCTTAGGGCTCAGAATCTAACTTTACTGGAGAAGCAGTTTTGGTGAATAACAATACAACCAAATTCACTCCTATTTAGAGTTCTAAAAGAAAAGTATTATCCATATTGTAATGCATTAAAAGCCGAAGTTGAAAACACACCTTCACGGAGGTGGCGCAGCTTGTTAGAGGGACGCAAAGTGATTGAGAATGGGCTCTCCTGGAGCATTGGTACAGGCTTAGAAATTAGAATTTTTGAAAATCCGTAGCTTCCTCCTCCCTATCCTTTCTTTGTCCCTCAACAATTAGCTCATCAAGCTACAAATCCAATAATTTTTTTGGTTAATGATCTGATTACTTCAAATGGCCAGTGAAATATAAATATGATTCAACATATTTTTACCGAAGACATTAGTAGCAGAATTTTGTAAGTATCGATTGAAGGAGATAGAGACAAAATTAGATGGGTCTTGCACAGATCAAACACTTATAATGTTGCTGCAGGCTACCTGATGGCTTACAACTTTTTTCATGAGCCCTTGGAGTTTTTCCCTCTAACTCTGCGCCTGAGAGGCCTATGGACATCCCTGTGGAAGCTCTCAGTCCCCCACAAAATACAAATCTTTTTCTAGAAAGCTTGTCATGAACGTCTATCAGTCTCCTCTCTTCTCCATCATCGATTTCCATCTACTAGTGAAATTTGTCCTTATTGTCATGAAGCAGAAGAAGCCCAGCTTCATTGCTTGATCAAATGCAGAGAAATTCAATGGGGACAATCTCAACTCAATTGTTGCTTACCTAGTTCAGATGTCCTCGAATTCAACTCATGGTGGTTGACGGCAATTCAAGAGCACGGTAGAATAAGAGGTAAATCGTTGCTCAACAGATTGCTATAACTCTTTGGATGATCTAAAAGAAATAGAATAGCTAGATATCTTTGACGAGGGCAAACGCCGCAGCCCAACAGAAGTAGTAGCATCAGAGAAGAAGCTATACCAGGAACTGCAAGATCTTCTGCGTCACTCTCCTTCTTAGTTCTTATTACTAATATTCACTTTTTCCTTTTGATTTCATACTTTGATCTGTTCAGATGTCTTTTGGGAGATCCCCTTTTGCTTTCTTAAGTCCTTGTAATGTGGACACTAGCTCCTTTCTATTTCTATTAATGAAATATTATTGCCTTTGAAAAAAATAGCCTTTTACAATTAACATAGATTAACAATCAAGTTTAAATTAAGGCTACTACACTTTTAACTAATAACAAAAACTGTACAATAGTTTGAGAGAAAATTTTTAGACTTTGCAACGATATTTAATTTCTATAACACATTACTGATAACTTCAACTAATTAATTAGTAATGATCAAGAGAGTCAGTGATTGATTAGAATAAGTGCCCAATAGGATTGTTTAGTGCTCTGCTAGGGTTTTTACTTTTAATAGAGTTTGGTCTCTACCGTCAACACTGCTCCTCAACGTTACGGTAACCACTCATAATCTTTTAACCTGAATTTCAAATAACCTTTTGGCGGGCTGATCTTCATGGCAGATGACAACAGAAGACATGGGAGAAAGTCCAAAGAAGAGGGTAGAAATTATGGAAGTGCAATCCACTTGAGAAAGGAAGACATTACCTCTGGAGTACATGCCTGCAACAATAATTTACTCGGCAAGCTATTTGCTGATAAGCCCTTTTCCAAAGGTACTGTAAACAGTGCTCTCAGAGCAATATGGCGCCACCCTGACGGATTCAGAACTGTAGAAAAATGAGGTAACCATTTTCATTTCTTCTTTGATAAAGAGTTAGATGTAAAAAGAATAGAAAGAGGATCCCCTTGGCTTTTTAAAGATTTTATCCTCCATGTTCAAAGGTGGACAAAAGAGGAGAATGAAGACGAGATTCGAATTTCTGGCTTTTCAGTTTGGACCCAATTTTGGAGTCTGCCAGAAAGCTACAAAACCATTGAGGTTGGTAGGAAGATTGGGAAAAACATTGGTGAAGTGATGGATGTGGGTTTCTTTGACATGAAAGGGAAGTAATCTAGAATTGTGAAGGCAAAGGTGATGATTTTTGGAGATAATTTGGAGAAAGATAGTTTCAATATCATTGGCCCGAATAATAAAACTATTGAAATCGGAGCGCGGTATGAGCGAAAAGGTACTGTATGCACTTATTGCGCACACGTTGGACATGAAGTTAAAACGTGTAATTTTTTTTATAAAAGACTCGCTGCAGGAGATTACAAAATAAAATGTTATAGGTGAATGGATGAAGGCAGACCAGGTTGGGACTAGAGTGATACTAAAGGAGAGAAGCTCAGAAGAAACAACAAATAAGACCTCTGAACACTACTCAACTTCAAGAAAAAAATCACTCCCAACTTGCTTTTTAGACAGCTTTTCGAAATTGAACATGGGAGGGCAGAATTCTAAAAAGATAGATAACTCAGTGCCAAATATGGAGAATAAAAAGACAGAGAACAATGTGAATGTAGAAATAACAAACCTTTCTATTACAAATCCTGGTATGAAAACTCAAAAAGAAGCGGCTATTGTTGAAGATATCATGCGGTCGAAAAATCAAGATGTAGAAGTAAAGATAAGAGGGCCAGGTAAATTGCTTTCAATTAAAAAATTGGCCAGACAGAATTTTAAAAAAAATCAGCCAGAATCAGGATAAAAAAAAGAGAGCCTCTGAGAAAAATATGGGAGGAGATACGAAGAAATTCTGTCCTAACAAGGAAGAGACCATTGGAATGATGGTGAAGGGTGCCAGCCTTCAATTGGCACCAAATAGATATGAAGGTCCTGAGCTAGAATTGTCGGGGTTTGGAGAGACCCCTGACAATCCAGAACTTGAAAGGGATCTGCTGATCCCACTCCCCCAAAATTGTGTTCATTTGTAAAACTAAGAACCAATTTCGACAGGTTGAGAGGAAGATAGGAGGTTGTGACTTTAATGAATGAAGTTTGGTGAATTCGAATGGTACCGCTGGAGGTTTGGCACTAGCTTGGAGGGAAGGAACGGAAGTGAAAGTGATTCAAAAAGAGGTCTATTTCATTGCAGCAAAAGTTACAGATTTAGCAATTAATAAGATATGGGTGTTAGTTGGTGTGCACTTGAGTAGCCTAGAACAAACTAGGCTGTTACAGTTCAATGAGCTTTCTTCTATAATCAACCAGATGCAAGAGGAGGTAGTGGTGATAGGTGATTTTAACGCCATTGTAAACCAACAAGAAAATGAGGGAGGTAGAGACAAACCTCCTTCCTCTATTGCTGCGTTTATTGACTTTATTGATGGAAATGCACTCGTTGATTTGGGTATGGTTGGGAGACCATTTACATGGACAAATAGAAGAAGGGGTCAAGAGCTTATCAAAGAACGCATTGACAGGGGGCTGGCAAAAGAAGAGTGGCTGAATTTTTATCCTTCGGCAACAGTTCATAGACTCTCTGACAATGGCTCTGACCATGCCCCCCTTCTTTTAGACACTAATCCAATTATGGAGAAGTCTAAAAGGAGGTTTAAATTTCAAGAGAGATGGTGTAGTCAAGTGGACGTTAGAGATATTATTACAAGGACTTGGAGGACGGAAGTAGAGGGCTCGGCTATGTTTATTTTGGTACAAAAACTAAAAATCTGTAGGCATAAACTAGTGCAGTGGTAGCAGCAATGCAAGTCGAACTCAAGAAAAGAAATAGAAGATCTTTTGAGAGAAATTGAAGTGCTACGGGAAGCAGGAGTTAATGGCGGGGAAGTGATTGACGAGCTAGAGAGGAAAATTGAGTCGGCTTACGATAAAGAAGAAAGTTACTGGAGAGAAAAATCTCGTATTAAGTGGCTACAAGCAGGTGACAGAAATACTAAATTCTTCCATCGATGTTTTCAATCTAGAAACCGGAATAATAAAATCTGGAGACTAGAGAGGACTGATGGTGGAGTAGCTACTACTCATGATGGGATTGCTTTAGTGGCTGAAGAGTATTTTAAGAAGATTTTCTCTGTTTCAGAAACTTCTGATCCGAACCTGATGTTTGAAGATTTTTTGCCTAAAGTGATGAACTCTATGAATAGAAGCTTATTAAGGCCGGTGTCGAGGGAGAAAATTAAGCAGGCAACCTTTAGCCTTCACCCACAAAGTGCACTAGGAGAAGACAGATTTACAGCCAAATTTTTTCAATTCTACTAGAATATTGTGGGAGAAGATGTCACTCGGGTAGTCAGGAGTTTTTTTTATTAGTGGAAGAATTCTTAAGAGTTTCAACCATACCCATATTTGCTTGATTCCAAAAGTCTCAAATGCCAATAATATGATTCAGGTGACACCTATCAGCGTTTACAAGATTATTTCTAAAGTCTTGGTTCATAGGCTACAAGATATTATAAAAAAATTAATTAGCCCTAATCAAAGTGCTTTTTTAAAGGGAAGGCTAATTTCTGATAATATCCTTATAGCCCATGAATGTATGCATTACTTAAAAAACAAGAAGAAAAGCTTGGAGACTGAGATGGCTATTAAAGTAGATATGAGCAAGGCATATGATAGAATTGAATGGCATTTCTTATGGTTTATGGTGGATAAGTTGGGCTTTCATTCTAGATGGATTGACTGGGTTTGCGAGGTGGTGACTACAGTTTCTTACTCTGTTGTTGTGGAAGGTCAATCTTTTGGCTTTTTAAAGCCAAATAGAGGCATCCGATAAGGTGACCATCTATCTCCATATCTATTTCTATTTTGTGCAGAAGGATTATCCTTTTTGCTACATAAGACAGAGCAAAACAGTCTCATTCAAGGTATTCAGATCAATCGAAGAAGTCCTATTGTTAATCATCTTTTATTCGCTAACGACTCTATACTCTTTTGCAAGGCTAACCCTTGATCTTGTGATCATATTTTGGAACTTCTAGAGACTTATGAGAAGTTTAGCGGTCAAAAAGTTAATTTAGATAAATCAGCTATCTTTTCCATTAATAACACTCTTGCTGATATCCGAATCTCTCTTGCTAACCAGCTGCATATTAGACACATAGGAGTTCAAGACAAGTATATGGGGCTACCTTCTGTTGTCCAACGCTCTAAAAAGATTACTTTTGGGCTGATTAAAGAGAAAGTTAGGAAGAAAGTGCAAGGGTGAAAAATACGTCTTTTATCATCAGTTGGAAGACATGTACTTATCAAGGCAGTGGGAGAAGCAGTGCCTATTTATTCGTTATGTTGCTTCAAGCTCCCAGATACACTTATTAAAGAGATTCACAGTATTTTAGCTCAATTTTGGTGAGGTTAAAAGGGTTCAGAACGAAAAATGGCTTGGGTTAGTTGGGATACTATGACGAGAGCTAAGAAAGAAAGTGGTTTGGAGTTTAAAGATTTAGGAGCTTAGAACCTAGCTGTATTGGCAAAATCGTGTTGGAGAATAGTCAAACAACCTCAATCTTTACTAGCCAAAATGCTCAGAAGAAAATATTTTAGACACAGTAATGTAATGCAAGTTGAGATCGAAATATTACCTTCTTGGGAGTGGCAGAGTGTTCTTGAGGGTCGAAAAGTAATATAGAAGGGTCTCTGCTGAAAAGTTGGAACCGGTGATAACATCAAAATTTTTGGAGATCCTTGGGTTTTTCCTCCATATCCATACTATGTTCTTCCTTTTGAAGCTAATTCTATTCCAACTCATCCTCTTTTTCTGGTCCGTTATTTGATGCTACTCGGCAAAATATGGAACCAAAATTTAATTGAACATAATTTTTCAGAAGCTCGATGAGACGAAGAATTCTTGCAACCAATATTGGTGATGGAGAAGATGAGATCATTTGGTCTTTTAATAAGAATGAAAAATATAATGTGTCTTCAGGATACCAAATAGCTTACCTTTTTCACCATTTACCCATAGACCTACTGTGTCCTATGGAAGATGGGTCTTCCCCAAAAAATTCAATTTTTCTTATGGAGATCCTTTCATGGTTCAATCCCGGTAATGCAAGCCCTCCACCATCGAATAACCTCTATCCATCCTATGTGCAGGCGCTGCAATAAAGAAGTAGAGTCCATAAATTATTATTTTTTTCGATGTCCAATTTCAAAAGAAACATGGAAAAAATATAATTTACAGGAGGTCCTTGATGTTGGAGAAAAGGAACACTTTCATCAAGTTTGGAACCACCTCAAATTATTTTTTCAGTTAAGGATTAATGGTGCTCACTTCCTCCATCTTTTGGCTATTGTGTGCTAGTGCATCTGGAATGCTCGTAATCGCCATGTATTTGAGAAAGAATCTCCATCATTGGACTACATCGCTGCATCTGCATTAAAGCTTCTTCAAAAACTTGCTGCAATCCCACGTTGAAGTGATATTTCCTATTTTAAATTAAATATTATTATTGTACTCTTTTGAGTACGTTTGGGAGAACCCCAATTCTATTTGTACTAGCCTAATAATTGGACTTTTTTTTGCAATTCTATTCCTAATGAATAAAATTCTTTGCCTTTGAAATAAAAAAAACTTCAACTAATTAATTAAGGATGTCTGAATAGATTTATAAGTGATTTTTTTATTATTTAACTTACGAGAAATTATAGTATTAATGTTTGATATAATTTTTAAAATTAATTTATGAATTTTTAAAAAATTATTTAAAATGTTTATGAAAAAAATTTTAAAAAATGACTTTTTCTATAATAATTTTTTTGTATTACTCTCGTTTTAAAATAAATATTTTTATGACTAAAAAATTAAATATAAAATAATTTATTTATAAATTATTTATAATATAAACTCTTATGAGTTAAATTTTTTTTCTGAAAGAACTTAATTAAATTATTTATCCAAATACACAAGTTTATGAAATCTCGGATCTTAATTTTCAAGCCACTTTTAGAATTGATTTTTGTGGTAAGTCTTCAACTTCAAATTCACCTAGTCCTTCCGATTTTAACAATTTTTTTTCCAAATTTTGGAGAAGCAAATAATTCTCACTTTGTCCCCAAAATTGTGATTAGAGGAGGCAGATTATTCAAGGTTGCATCTAGACTTCAAAGTAAGAAAAGGCAGAGCTAGAGAGAAGTAGTGGAAGAAGAAAATAATGAAGAAGAAGAACCACATTAATAGAGTAGATACTAGAGATCAGGATCGGAATAAGGAAAGCGGTTAATTCGGGCAACAACACATAATTTAGTTAGATTGCATAGTTACGTTATCAAGAAATCAATTTTGTTGTAAACCATAGAAAAAAAGCAAATTAATAAAGGGAGAAAATAAGATTTTAGTTATCATTATAATAAAAAAAGCAGAGTTCACATATGATGTAGAAGTTACAAAATTAATAATAATTAAACTCTCATCTTTTATTTTAGAGGATCATATTTCTTAAATTTGTATTTTTGGAAGCATAGTAGGTTATTCTCTAGTTCATTCTTGCTAAATTTGTTGAGCTACAACAACGGCTAATTAATAAAGGAAGAACCAATGTATATACCCAAAAAAAAAAAACCACTAATTTGTATTTTGGACCTTTCTGCCTAGGACATTTAGTTCTTTGTATAAAATTATTAGCATCTATGAGAAGCTAAAAAAAGCTTTTTTTTTTAATTCCTAGCTAAAAGCAAAAATGCATGATATTATTTTTTATAAAATTAAAACTTGTGATCTATGATATATTAACATCCACAGGGATATAAATACAATACAACACATGGCATCAGATATATTTAATTTTTAGGATAAAATACAGTTTTTATTCTTAAAATTTTTTAAATTTAAAAAAAAATCAATGTTTAATTTGTTTTAACTTTGTCTCTAATATTTTAAGTATGTTTAATTATATCTTTAAGAAATTAATATATATTCATTACTACTAATATTAGCATTTTTGGAACTTATTAGCACTATATCTAAATGATGTTTATAAAGTGTCAACAAATTTAGAAAAAAAAATAATTAGTTAAATTAATAAATAAAGATGTGTATATATATATGACATGTGTCGTATAAGTGTGAGAAACTGACACATCGGTTAGTTACAGTGTTCGTGTTTCATAAACCAGCTAAGACATTGTTATTTTATAAAATATAGCAAAATTAATTAAAATATATATGAACCGAAAATTAAAATGTTGTAGTTGATAATGAATATAAATCCATGAATTTTTCCACAGCTAAAAGCATGGCCTTAACTTGTAGGAAAAGTATAACAAAGTAGCAAGTGAGATTTAATTAGGTTTGATTTATTGAACTCAAAGGAGAGAAAAGTTGGTGGCTTGTACCTCAACTGCTGCATCCTTAATTTGATAGTCTTCTTATATATCACTTTTTTATTTTGTCACAAATTTGTAACCGCCACTAACAGCAAATTAAACCCATTGGCTTGTTTAATTAATTATCTTTGTACTTCTTTTTGGATAGGAATATTCATACACATGTTCATTTTTCTAAGTTGATTAAGAAAAGTGATTAATATGGGCTAATTAATGGTAGGTAATGTTAGTTGCTATAGGAATTGGAATTAGCATGATATACGTAGCAACTAACTATGATGGTAAAGTATAGTGCTAACACAACATTGGCTATATAACTTGCTCTAATTAATTCAAACCATATTCTCAAAGCTTCTTCGGTAATTATGGCATTTGAACTTAGTTTTAGACGCTGGATTTTAGCTTTTGCTTTGTTTTATGTTTGTCTATTTTGGAAATTAGGTATGATTAGGATTTTATTTTTCAATTTAATTATTTTGAGGACAAAATTTGTTAGTGCTTTGGATTTTATCACATATTGAGTCTTCATTTGATAGGAAATGCTGATTATGGTGATGATCAACCTGGGAACCAGATAGGTTCTGGATCTGGTGGTGCTGGAGTTGGAATTGGCGGCAATGCCGCGGGGGCTGGGGTAGGTGGAGGTGGAAGTGGTGGGGGATTTGGCGGTGGTGGAGGTGGAGGAGGAGCTGGGGGTGGTGGATTTGGTGACCCTACTCAAATTGTCTCCAAAGCCTTACTTTGTTTCAATGATAAATATGTGAGTATCATACATATTACCCACAAGATTATTCTTTTTTGTTATCTATGTGAAATAGCCTCTTTAATTGAATTGTTCCTTTTCTATATAATAAAAATTGACATTCTAATGCATGATTTAAAAGGAGATGATTTGACATATTTGATTAAATTATTATCTAACAATTCTTAACTAGCAACTTTACATAAAAACAACTTCATGTGAATTTCCACCGTC
The DNA here is from genome assembly GCF_014773155.1 of Arachis stenosperma. Classification (NCBI taxonomy): domain Eukaryota; kingdom Viridiplantae; phylum Streptophyta; class Magnoliopsida; order Fabales; family Fabaceae; genus Arachis; species Arachis stenosperma. The sequence continues at coordinate 17,193,237 of NC_080380.1, forward strand.
AAAGTATTAATAACCAAGTTACTAATGACATATTAACAATTACAATTTTTATCCATGTATACTAGACATTATTGAAAACAGAGACAAATTTAATTGTGATGATTGCATTGTGCTTGATTCAGATTTATACAAGTTGTGAAGAGTCATATAGATTGAGTGAGAAAGGGGACTTGAACGTACCAAGTGAGAAAACGGATGAGTTCTGTGAAGGGCCATGTTTGACTGAGACTGACTTGGTCCTTAGTTGTCTTGACAACATCTTCAGCCACTTCATATTTTATAACAAAGCAACCATACAAGACATCAAACAAACAATTCAATCTGCCTGTGGCTATGGCCCTCAAAGAGGTAATAACTAATAACTACCACTCTTTCGTACATAGCGCAAATCAATTTTCTATTAAATAGTCATCTTAAAATTCAAAACATTTCGATTTTCATAAAATGAACCTCAAAATATCAATTTTGTTTCACAAAATGACCTAAATGTTCAGAGCGATAAATTTTTTAAAAAACAAATATTGAAGTCTGTTTCGTTAAAATTAAAATTTTTCAGATGTTAAAATAGCTATTTACTCGGGAAGTTTCGTATGCAACGCTTTTACTATTACTAGTGTATTAAGAGGAACATGTTTATTAATCCATCTTTTTATTAATCCACTTGCATTGACATTGAAGCAGGTGACTTCAATGTTGCTGAGCACATCCAGGCTGAAGAAAACAGCGGTTTGAAGGGTACTAAAACTAGCAATGTTCTAATGGGGATTGCTTTGATCCTTATGGGGCCTGCTCTGTTACTCTAATCATAATTTAATGGTGCTAATCATTTGTACTTTCAGTTTGATTTGTACTAAGTTAGTATAATATGATTTCACTGCTTATGCAAGTGAGTGTGAGAGTGTTTTAAACTTTGCAGTCATAATGTATCTGTGGATCACATTCATGAATCATGCATGATATGTATAGATTTTCATTTTTCCTTTTGTTATATTAAATTTGAGGAATGAATTATTATATTATATTGCAAATTACCCAATTTCGATCTTTTAGTTTAATAGTGTGTATTAGAACAATGATTTTACATAGACTATTAAGCTAATGATGTCATATTAAACTAAGTTTAATTTCAATGAATCGTGAGTTCGTGACTATCAAAATTAGCAGTGTATCTCTCTCGCACGTGAATTAACCAATTAAATATTGATATGACATGTGAGGTTATTCAAGCTTCACTTGGAATTGTGTTTAGTGGATAAGAAGATAAAACAAAATTATACATAAAAAGTTGGGGCATTCCGAGAATCGAACTCGGGACCTCTCGCACCCAAAGCGAGAATCATACCACTAGACCAAATGCCCGTCTTTGAAAGCCAAGTGTTCATTAAATATTTAACAAATAATTATGCATCACGTTTTGAAAAATCAACAGCAAATGCAATGACTGATAATAAGTTTAGCAAAGTCAGTTTAGATAAACAATTTAAGTAAATTCTTTTTGAAAAAGGAGTTTAGACATAAAAATTTATATTAAAATTAATTTATATGTTATAAAAATATTTAATAAAGCAGCATTTTACATGAAAAATTACATATGAATTAATAACATATACTAATTTAAAAAACACTAATACATGGACTATCTGATATTTTGTATATGTAATTTCAAATATTCAATCTTTTTATCTCCTGTAAATTTTTTGTTTAACAATAAACTTCAATGATAGAGATCATAGCAACTCCAAATCAAAGAATTATCAAGATTCTATTAGCCAAATTAAACAGAATTAATTACAAAATGAGAAAATTTTGTTTTGTCAATTAGAATAAAACTCATTCCTCTCATGTATATATATAGTTGCTTAGCTAAGAATGTAAAAACAACTTGAGTTCAGTAATCATTCTTCATTTTTATTAATATTAGAATACATTCAATATCTTCTCTTATCTTCTTCTCTAATTTATGTTTCTTCGCTCAAAATAACAATGGGTAAATATCTTTCACAAAGAAAAAAAAATGATTTATTCTACTAATAAATTAAATGTTGTTTGCTCAATAATAAATATAAGAAAAATTTAATTTGGAGTATTTATATTAATTTTTACGAAATCAAAAAATGTTGACACCAACATAATTGAAGTAACACAATATTTATTTAATTTTTCCAAAATAAAATAGGTTTTCTTGCGGAAGTAAGAAACTGAATCATCCCCTATTTGTTAATCAGATTTACTTCTATTGGAGTTTGGCACAAGTGTTCATACTTCATTCTTTTTTAAACTAATGCAGCTCTTCTTTTATTGCCTTGACCCAAAATAAATCTCTTAGAGCTTCATTCATATTTTGTGGTTCGATTTGAGAAATAAATATAAAATTATTCTGTTTCAATCTTTTTCTACTTGAGAATCTAATAGTGACACTTTATGATGGATCTTCAATAATAAATTCTAATAAATTTTTGTTGATAATTCTTTAAGAATTTTCATTTCCTTAGTTTAGAAGTCCTAGAATTAGGTTCAAATAGAGTTTGGTTTGCTTGGCTGTCAGTTCCAAAATTTTTTTTCAATTTCAAGAGATAAAACAGAATTATCTCCTACAAAATTTATTGTTGTAATAGGTTGAACATTTTGCTGCAGATCAGAATTTATTTGAGCTTGATTCTCATTCTTGACATCACTATTCTGAGCGCCTGCATTGTCATCTTCCAAAGAACTTGAAATAATATTAAAATCACAAAAAGTGACGTGTATGAATTCCTCAGCAACTCTAGAGTCTTTATGATAAACTCTATAAGTTTTGCTAGATGTGGAGTAGCCAATGAAAATGTATTCATATGTCTTTTGGATCAAACTTTTTCAAGTTATCTTTAGTGTTCAATACAAAACATTTACATCCAAAGACATGAAAATATTTTAGATTGGGAGGGGTTTCTTTCCATAACTCATAAGGTATTTTCTTTAAAAACTTTTTAATGATTGTTTTATTTAAAATGTAACAAGTTGTGTTGACTGCTTCAGTCTAAAAAAACTTAGGGACATTGCTTTCACATAACATGGCTCTATCCATTTTTTAAAGACTTCTATTTTTTCGCTCAATAATACCATTTTGTTGAGGTGTTCTTGGACAAAAAAAGTTATGTAAAATCCCTAATTCATTTTGTGGTTATAGGTTCTTGCGGTTGATGCTTCATTTTTAGGAAGTGATTTTTCAAAAACAGCATCACTTTTCTCAAAATAATCTAAACCAATTTTTTCAAACATAGATTTTTTACAAGCTAACATTTTGTCTAAATTGCTGAAACTTAGAAAAAATCGTGTCAAATCACGTTTCAAACCTCTAATAACCTCATGCAATTGTTCATTTTCTTCAATGAAATCAAGTGAAGCATTAACCGATTGTTTGCCTTTAAATTTTTCAATTTCAGATTTAAAAAATTTGTTTTCTTTAACCAAATCAGTGACACTTTCAGTTTCCTTCACTCTCTCTTTGATAAGATCGTTTTCAACTCTCAAGAAATTATTTTCAGCTTTGTATTTATCATGTTTTTCAAGAATGTTTCTAATATGTGCAGTTAAGTCATCATTAATTATAAGCAAGTCCTCGTTAGATAGGTCAGAATAATTTACCTCTTCTAGTTGACTTTGACTAGCTATGAGACATGCTTGTGCTTCGTGTTCAGATTCTTATTCATTATCGGAGTCATCTTCTAGATCTTCCCATAATTTCATTATCCCCTTCTTCTTGTCTTTCTTCATCCTATCTTCCTTCTTGAGTTTAGGACAATCATATTTGAAATGGCCAGCCTCTTTACGATGATGACATATGACTTTGTTAAAATTTCTCTTGTGTTCTTTTGAACTTGAGCCTTTACTCTTTTCTTTACTTCTCACGTGTCTTCTCAACCTCCTAAAAAAAACACACAATTTCGTTATCTGAAAAATTGTCATTGGAATATTCTTCCAATAAATCAATATTAAATTTCAAGATCACTCATTTTTTTTTGTGTCACGGTTCATGTGGGTGATTTCATAAGCAAGTAGCTTTTTTCTCAACTCATCATAGGTCATTTGATTTAGATTGTTTCTCTAAAAAATAACAGTTGTTTTTGTTTTCTACTCTTTAGTGAGACTTCTAAGTATTTTTTTCACTAACACTTGTTTAGTGCGAGTCATTCTCATAGCATCCAAACTATTGATGATAATCGAAAATCTTTTAAACATCTTATTGATGGTTTCTCCTTCTTTCATAGTGAACATTTCATATTCCTTTCTAAGCATATCAATTCTTGTTTTCTTGACATGTTGAGTGCTTTCATGAGTGACTTGGAGTTTATCATAAATCTTGATGAGTTTGGAAAACTCTTATTGGATTTTGATGATGAACAAACATTATTAAAATATTAAATTACAAAATTATTAATTTGATCTTAATTCATATTTGCTTAATTAATAATTTTGTTGTGCAGATTTTTGTTGGGCCGAAACAAAAGAGAATTAACAAAGCCCAACTGTTGCATTATTGGTTCAGCTTTGAGTGTCCAAATGAGTTTGTGATTAAAGCTAGTTATTTTGGGCCGAGAACAAGTTTTAATGCTATAAGCCCAAGTGTGTTACATGCTTTCCATTTGCTTTGTGCATGTTTCAACTTTCATCAAAAAAGCAAATGTTACTATTGGGCTAGAAATTTAAATAATGTCACAAGCCCAATTTGTTGAGCATGCATGGTCCGAAAGAAAAAAATGGAATTGGGACACATTGATGAAAAATCCAACTCATTGAATTTGGTTGCTTGCCTCCAACGGATTCCATTTTTCACTTTGGATGGAATTCAAATTTGATTTAATGCATTGGAAATATAAGAAAGAGAGAGAAGATTGATTTGATGGCTATTATGACTATGCACGCCACTCTAAGGGAAGTAAAAGCAAGCTATTCTCAAATTAATGTGCTTTAACCACTCTACATTGCTTTTCTTCAGATTCTTTAATTCTCTCTCATCTCTTTCCTCTTCTTTCTTCGGTCCTTGTCCAGGAAACAATGGAAGAAATGTTCTTCAACCAAGAAAAGGAAGAGGCTGCATGCATCAAGACCATCAAGCTAATGATGGCAAGAAAACACACTAAAATAAAAGTGAGCTGTGGCTGAGATTTTACCAAATGTGGTTAGATTTGGTGAGGTAATCTTGAGCCTTTCATGCTCAAAAAGGGACGTTGAAGATTCGGCCAAGAGGGAGATTCTTGAAGCATGGCTTGTCTTTGATTCTGATCAACCACCACAGGGAGTAGCTAGAGTGGCGAAGTGATGGTTGAAGGCAGAGATTGAAGCAGATGAAGTCATCATCATCATGAAGCATCAAGGGCCAGAAATCCATCTTGGAGAGCAAGCCAAGGATGGAGAGCTCGGATTGATGAAGGGTGATGATCAAGAAAGGACTAGAGGTAATTGCATGTTGGTTAATGCATGGTTATCTCTTCTCTCTCTGTGTGGCCGAACCGGTTCTGTGTTTGTTGAAGGAGGAAGAAAGTTGGTTCGGTTTTGGTTTCAAGTGTGGAGGCTTTCCTCTTCTTTAAAAAGGGGGAACAACCACTGTTTGAAGCAAGGAGAAAATTTGAGAGTGCAAGGCACAGAGTTCTCAGAGCTACCTGAGCTAACAGTTTTTCTCTTCTCCTTCAATGTTCTCTGTTTTGTAATTTTCTATTTAATTTTGTCATGTCTTGAGTCTCATGGAAAAAGGCAAACAAGTGAGGTTTGTATGAAAAAGCCATAGAGCGGAAAAAGGCAGAGAGTGCAAAATTAAAAGAAAAGCCATAGATGTCTTAGAGGTCCTTTGTTCATCTATGTTGTGTATCATGATTCTGTGGGAATCCCCTTGTAAGTTGGGTTAGCACTTTACAAGTTGTAATCAGATTGATTATAGTGAAATTCCATCATGTTTGTGATGGAGACTGGATGTAGGCTGCACTGCACTTAGCAGTCGAACCAGGATATATCTGGGTGCAATCTTCTTCTACTTCCTACTCCATTTCTGTTTTCAAATACACAGGAGCAAAAACCAGAATTATCTCGTGCCAAGTGACGAGACAAAAAAAAAAGTCTCATGGCAAGGGACGAGACAAAACAAAGTTGCTCGTGTCTATTGACGAGCAAAAACAGAAAAGTCTTCTCTGAAGGTCAGCAAGTATTAGCATCGAAAAAGAGGGCTAAGATTCAACCCCCCCTTCTCTTAGCCACTGAAACCATCAAATCTCTTTTACTGTTTTGCATCTTAACACTTTTTGATATTCCTCGAAACTAATGACACAGTGTATCATGTTTATTGCCTTGGTGTTTAGCTCAACTTTCTTTTTATCTTCATCGTTCTATTCTTCTTCTTCTTTACGAGTCACCACTTTTTCATTGCTTGTCTTTGTTGGAATTTGCTGACCATCCACAATGATTTTTCATATGTTGTGATCAACGAACTACACAAATATCTGCATTCTTTTCTTCCAATAAGTGTAGTTCTTGCAATTAAAGAAGGGAGGTTTGTTGTTAGACTACCCCTCATGAGTGTGTAAGCCACAATATTTGCACCTATGTTGTTGGTCATTAGATCTTTGGTCCAAGCTGTAAAGCTTGATTTTTTGAGACTGGACCCTTGATACCAATCGAAGGTTCTCAATGACCTAGAGAAGAGGGTTGAATCTATGGTATCTTTTAATCTTGTACACTTTACACTTCAAACCAGAATTTAATTCCTTGTTGTTGTGGAATCTACAGCATTGATTATGCAACAGACAAATTTATTTTGTCTCTCACTAAAAGATGAGAAAGAAAAGATGGAACAAAGCAAAGATGAGAAGTTAACACTCTGTTTTGCTATAACTTCTATAAAGCTGATTAAGTAAGAGATAATTTTATTTTGTCTCATAATGAGTTGAACAGAAAAAATAGAGAAGAGAAAAATAATACAGTCATATATGCTGATTCAACCACTATGTGCAATGTGGCCTACATCCAATCTCCACCACAACTATGGTGGAATTTTTACTATCTTTATTAAAGTTTTACAAACACTAATTCTTAGGAATTCAAACTAATCCTATCAGAGACAAACCAAACTTTTAACCAAATTTAATTTGGCTAGGTTCATTCTCTAGACTTTTAATACTAAGTGCTCACCCAACTTAGTAAGGAAAACATCTCAAGTTCATGAATACAAACAAAATTAATTACAAAAGAATTTGACATAATTTCGGACTTTTTTCCAAAATTACTCTCTTTGCCTTTTTCCATTGATTAAAACAAAGAAAGATAAAATTGAAGAACAGAAAATTTAATAAAACCATGAAGGAGAAAAAGATTTAGCTAAAAAGCTATAAAGACCTAAACAGTGTGTTCATTCTCCTTGTTTCAATTTTTGGTTATTTACCCTTTTTTGCAAGGGCTTCCAAAACTTGAGCTTACTTGAATACCTTTGACTTTGTTCTTCTTCCTCATAAATCATATTAGAGACACAAAAGAGAAATAAAACAGTAGCAGTGATTTCATGGATAGTAGAGTTGGCTTGGATTCTTATCTAACTTCTTCTCTTTCTTCCTTTTTTCTTGACTTCAAAGATCTGAACCATTAATCTATTCTGTGACTCCAAATTTTAATTGTGACCTTTGAGTTATAGCAGACAAAGATAACCTCAATTTTCTTCTTCTTATCCGAAAATATACAGTAGAAAGATAGTAGTTTCAACAAGTCAGAATGGTCGCACAAAAATGATAACTTATCTTCATTGATGTGATCTTTTTTTTTATTTTTTTTTTCTGTATCAAATCAAATTTGATTTTACCTTTTAGCTCTAATTTTTTACATTTTTTCTCTTTTTTTTCTTTTTGTGCATAAGATAGGTGATCTACCTTTTTCACTTTGCTTGAACCATCTGAACTTACCATTTAGCTTGTGAAACATCTTTTTATCTTTAATTTTTGGATGATCACGTGGGTTTCAAATTAAAGAAGAAAAGAGATTTTTTGGACACATTTGTTAAGCCAAAGAAGAAAAGAGAATAGTGTTACCAAGGGACTTTTGGACTTGTTTAATTTTCTGCACAATAACCAAACAATTTACACACACTATTGGAATTTTAACCCAAATTACTAATGTTTTTCATTTTCAAATAAACGTATTGTTTCTCTCAAACTCAATATTTAAGCTGCGTTTGGTTATGAGAATAGGACAAAACAAGATATCGAGAACAAGACACAAAAATTAGTATTTTTGTATTTTATTTTGTGATAAATTAGAACAAATTATGAAAGTCTAATTTATTCTCATTTTTTTATTTAAAAATTTTGGGAAAAAATATAATAATAAAGATATAATTATAAAAATTTAACAAGAATAATGAAAGAAAAAAAATAAAACATAAATTGTGTTTTTTGTTAGTGTCTTTGGACATAATATTTCTGTCAATATTCTCATCTTCCAAATACAATTTTATATTTCTGTGTCCCTTTCTTAGTGTCCCGTGTCTGTAAACAAACACAGTTTTAGATTCTTGATTGGCACAACTGAGCATGGACTTCTCTTCCATCCCTCTACTAATTTTTTATTTTTTGGCTTTGGAGATGATGATTGGGCTTCTGATATTGATTATAAGAAATTCAATTTAGGCTATTGCAATTTTCTTGGCAGCAACCTTATGGCATAGTCTAGTAAAAAACAACAGGTGGTTAACTATTCCAGTGCTGAATCTGAATATAGAAGTGTTGCATCTGCTACTACTGAAGTCATTTGGTTGCAAAATCTTTTATCTGAGCTTTGTTTTCAATATTTTGGGACATCTACCATCTATTGTGATAATGCTAGCACAATCTAACTATCTCCTAATCCTATAATGCATAATAGGACCAAGCATTTTGATCTCAGCATTCACTTTGTGAGAGACCTTGTCAATTATAGCATCAACTCCATATTGTTCATATACCAGGTGTTGACCAAATTGTTGACATCTATACTTAGTCTCTATCTGCAGTAATAACTTTCAATAGTTTTTTTGGACAAAATCAAGATCACTTTAAGAGTGTCCTTGAATTTGAAGGAGGACGCATGATAGAGAGCATAGTAATTCAGAGTCAAAGAATCATCAAAATTTAATTAGCCAAACAGAATTGATTACCAAATGAGAAAATTCTGTTTTACCAATTAGAGTAAAACTCATTCTTCTCATGTATATATATAGTTGCTTAGCTAAGAATGTAAATACAACTTGAGTTTAGTAATCATTCTTTATTTTCTTTGATATCAGAATATACTCATTTAACTTCTCTTATCTTCTTCTCTAACTTCTGTTTCTTCGCTCAAAGTAACATTGTGTAAATATCTTTCGCAAAGGGAAAAAAATAATTTATCCCACTAATAAATTAAATGAAAAATGATTTATCCCACTAAAAAATTAAATGATGTTCGCTCAATAATACGGTATAGCTAGGTAGGACAAGTATGACTTTGATGGATTAACTAAGAATTCTAGAACTATATGTTACATATACCCAAGTGGTTAGGCTAATAAAACTTAAAATAATCCCAAAATCTAAAACGGCTCTGTAAAGATAAAATTCTTTGGGGCTTCATTTTCAATACAACCATTGAATTGTGTAATGAAATGGTTGTTGTGTTTTTCCTTAAGAAAGACAACAACTAAATTGATTTTTCCAAATTATTTACTCTCTTAGAATATGCAAGACATTGTCCAAAACTCCCCATTATATGACACACAAAATATTTCTGAAATTTTATCACTTACATCCCTAGATTGTACCGCACCATGGAGGAGATTTCCAAGCACACCATACATGAACAAGATATTGTAGAGGTAATAAATATATACTCTACTTTATTGATATTATTTTATGGTGAAAACTTAGGTGCAATTTACTTCACGTGAAATTGATAACTGAGAGTCGTTAGATAATTGACTGATTTGACTAAATTTTCATCTAACGGCTCTCAACTATCAACTTCACGTGAAGTCGCCTGCATATGAGTTTTCACTTTATTTTATTTGTTTAAATTAAATTGGCCAAATTGAACATTTATTGGTTTTCTGTTTTTATTCTTGCTATAGAAGATGATATTATCAATAGGAAAGAAATTTGGAAGAATTGTTCTTAGAGGTGCCTATGAGGACATATTAGCATTGTTCAAGAAATTGAAGAAAAAAGAACAAAGTCCTCAACATTATTATCAAGAGCAATATGATCAATATCAACCTTCAGCTCCTCCAATTCCACCAGATTCCGCAGAATCATTTGATTATTGTTCTTTTGAAGTACATGATTGTAATGAACAAGTTGATTTTGAAGGGAAGGGACTAGTGGACAATGTTTATGTTCCTTTGTTAGAAAAAGTTTGCAATATTCATCCTTCATTGTTGGAGTGTCAAAGGAAAAGGACTTATAAGTATTCATGTTGGGCATTTAATGCACTTGGAAGGGTATTGCACTTTTTGGAGACAACAAAATTGGAAGAGATGAATGTGGAAGCATGTGAGTGCCTTCAAATGTTGTGGGATGAAGTTCAAGTCTTTGGGTTTGAGTTGTCATGGCTTGCACCCCAAGTAGAGTTTGCTTTGAATATGGAGAAATTCATGAGGGAAGTGGAGAAGCTTGAGGAGGAAAAGAAGACCATATTCATGAGGATTCAAGAGTTAAGGATGAAATTTAAAGAGGAATTATATATTAGGGTTTAGGATTATTTAAAGAACAAAATTTATTAAGTCTAGCTATTATTGTCATAACTTGTAATGCTTCTTGTTTCATTTTAGGATTCAAAATCTTCTTTGTTTTTTCCTATTAAAGGGTCTAGAGTTTTAATAATTACTCAAAACACAAAAGTAAGCAAATATAGATAAGTATAAGATATGATGCTTAACTCATCAAACTTTGTCATTCACTATTAGAGATTTTTTTTTTTGGGGCATAAAAATGTGAAAGCATATATATGTTCAATTATTAATATGCTGCTATGTGTGGGATAAAGGAATCTCATCCCTCTTATCATTCTCAAAATCTCACGACGGAAATAAATGCATTATTATTAGTCTTTTTTTATTTAATCCTTCGAGTTCTCTCCAAAAAGAAACTAATAAAAATATATATAGTCTCAGAATTGAAGAAGAAATTGAAAATACTTGAACAAAATCATTTATGAATTTAATTAATAAAAATTAAGCTTCTTAATTAGTTAAGATAGAAGGCCTATTCCAGTCTATAAAATTGTATTTGATTATAGAAACACAAAAATTAGTATTTTTATATATTTTATTTGATAATAATCTAGAACAAATTATAAAAATTTAATTTATTCTTATTTTTTTATTAAAAAAATTTAGAAAAAATATAATTATAAAAAATTAATAAAAATAATAAAAAATAAATTATTTATTGTGTTAGTATTTTTATGTCTTTTTTATTAAAATAAACACAAAATATATTAATTCAATATCAATAAATATAATATCTCTATTCTTGTTGACAGATATCGAATCTATTAAATATAATTTTATGTGTGAACCGTGACACAGCCTAAAAAATGCCCAAGAAATTTGTTGACGGATTATGGGCCACATTATCGTCAAGATCCAAATTTGCCGACAAGACCAAAAACACACAGTAATAATGATATGGTTAATTGGTTATTGGTATCACAATAAGATAGTATAACAATTTTAAGACATTATACATAGAAATATAATTAGACAATTTGAAATGGTTGTTTAACAACTCATATACATAACCTAAAGTCATATTGTTCAACACAAAATTATTCAGCTAACACAGCATCCAATACATTTAGTTCTGAAGAGTCACTTTTATTTATTGTTTTTCCCTCAACTGATTTGATGCTGAATCCACACAAGTCTCCCTCTTTCAAGCTAGATGCTTCACAAAATTCCTTCCAATTACTTTTAAGTTTGTATTCTTTTTTCCTGTTTTGGCTTTTAATTAATTTAAAAATAAAATTTCTTCTATCTTTTTTTGGTCCAATAATATTTTAGTCATTTTTTATTAAAATTCTAAAAATTGAACAAATTATTAAATTGATAGAATTAAAAATCAAAGAATTTAAATATTCAATCAAAATTTAACTGAAGTTGAATTGGTTATAATAAAATAATATATTTATATATAAGGGTTGTGCTACGTGTACACTAAAATAAGCTACTAAAGTCAGTCACCAGGATAAAATACATGCTAAAATATAAATATACATTGAAAATAAATTAAATCACACATATATTTATATACAAATACATTAGTGGCTGATTTTAATAGCTAATTTTAATGTATAAATAACATTTATAAAATGGATACTATTTTTAAAAAATAAATTTTTATATTTTATTATTTTAAACCGACTAACTACTAAAAAATTATACTAGTTAGATCGGTTAATTAATATTTTAATTTTTTGACCGATTTTTTGGGCTTGTTTGGGTGAGCTTTTAAGAAAAGATTTTTTTTTAGTTATCTTTTTTTAAAAGATCTTATAGAGAAATAAAAGTAATTTTATGTTTGGATATCTCATGTAAAAAGGTCTTTTTATCTATCAATTATGTTTGGGTATAATAATATAAAAGTATTTTTTTGTTTATTTATTACACGAAAAATATCTTTTTTTAAGGAAAAAGATCTTTTAAAAAAAAATTTAATTACAGCTTCTCAAAAAAAATTTTTTTTTGATTTTATTAGTACTTTTACTTTTACTACTAGAAATTTGCCAAACACATTAAAAAATAAAAAAAATATCTTTTTTCAATAAAAAAAATTCTTTTTAACAAAATAATAACGTCCAAACATCTACTTTATCTGAATTAAATTTATTAATCGATTCTTAGTTAATCCAATTAAATCAATCGATTCGTTCCGATTCCATAACCATACTCTCTACACACTGCATTCGCTATATAATGTGTTCCAATTAATTCAAACCATATTCTCAAGGTTCGATAGTTATGGCATTTAAACATAGCTTTAGACGCCGTGTTTTAGCTTTTGCTTTGCTTTATGTTTGCCTATTTTGGAAATTAGGTATGATTAGGATTATATTTTTCAATTTAATTATTTTGTGAACAAAATTAATGGATTTGAATTTAATCACATGTTGAGTCTTAATTTGATAGGAAATGCTGATGATGGTGATGATGATTATCCCGAGAACCAGATAGGTTCTGGAATTGGTGGTGCTGGAGTTGGAAACGGTAGCAATACAGGGGTTGGTGGTGGTAGAGTAGGAGCTGGGTTTGTTATACTTGGTGACCCTTCTCAAATTGTCTCCAAATCCTTGCTTTGTTTCAGTGATGTGAGTACCATCTATATTACCCACATTATTTTTTGTTATCTTTCTTAAATAAATTCTGCTAAGGAGCTAATAGAATATCTGTTACAATTTGTACAATGTATTATTTATTTGACTTAATATGAGTTAAAAATGAATATTCAGGATAAAATATTACTAATTTCTCAAACATAATACATTCATATTATTCAGAATAAACATCTAATATCCTACTGAATCGAACATCTCTAAATTCCCATTGTACATATTGTACATATATTCCATTGACTCTCTATACTTCCTCTTCTTAAATAACCGCTTTTAATTAAACTGGATTCTCTATTTGAATTAGAAATACTCCTTAGTATTTTGATTTATTCTTACTTATTTGTAGTTTAAAAATATTATGTGTATGCACCAAAAATTAGTTATAGTATATTTTAGTATATTTATGTATAAACATATATGTTTTTTATTTATTTTTATTGTATATTTTATTTTTAATGTATATTTTATTTTCTATATGAATAACTAATTTAGTGGTTGATTTTTAGAATGTACGTAATATAGTTAATTTTTAGAATACGATTTTAAATTGATTTTCGGCCAAAACTATAATTTTTTTTTATCATTTGATAAAAATTGCACTTTTGCTTCAAACTTATTAGAAAATTGCATCCAACTTGGAGGAATGTAAAAATTCAATTTCCTTAGAAGTCTTAACTTCTTTAATTTATGCAAACTTACTGTTTTTAACATTCTTGTTATCAAATTATTAATAACCAAGTTAGTAAATGACATATTAATAACAATTAAACATTACAGTTTAATCTATTTGTACTAGACATTGAAGGTAATTAAATAGTTCAACCAATCCTCATTGCATTGTGTGTTCATTCAGATTTATAAAAGTTGTGAAGAGCCATATAGATTAAGTGAGAAAGGAGACTTGAATGTAGCAAGAGAGAAGATTTATAAGTTCTGTGAAGGGCCATGTTTGTCTGAGACTAGATTGGTCCTTAGTTGCCTCAAAAAGATATACAGCCGCTTTACATTTTCTAACAAAGCAACCATACAAGACATCAGAGAAACAATTCATGATGGCTGTTTTGGCTTCCTTTTAGGTAATAACTACTATTCTTTCATATATACCACCAATGAATTTTCATACGTATAAATTCAAAAAAAAAAAAATAGAGTATATTTTAAGCAAAATTTTAAAAACGAATCGAACTAATAGAACTAGAAGTTCAGAAGTTTAAAAAATCAACTAAGTTTTAATCGGAGTTGAAATTGATATAATAAAATAATATATTTATATATAAAATATATAATTTTTTAGGATAAAGTCATCTCTTTATTTTATTATTTTAAATCAGTTAATAATTAAAAATTAAATCGATTTGACTGATTAATTAATTTTTATTTTTTTTATTTTTGACTAATTCATTATATATCAACCGATTTTTATATTGAATACGTATCACGAAATCGTAAATTATATATCTCTAATATGTAAAAATTTCTATTGAAATTGCTTGTTTTTTTGTCTAAGGCTTATTTTTTTTTATATTTGTTTTATACTAACTTTTTTCTTTTAAAGTTCACCAAATATCGAACGCTTGACTTTTTATATATAAAATTCTGATATCATGTCATAAAATTATTTCTCTAAAAGATTTAGACTAGACTAATAGTTAGAAAGATATAACATAAATAGTTATATCTTTAATAACTAGAGCAGTTTAGTATTCAATAAATCTTACTTAACTATTCAGTCGAACCGACCAATTTGATCTGATTCAGTTCTCAAAAAACGATTTTAGTGTGAACTTTCTAACAAAAGACAAATATTCAAGTTTACGTTGTTGTCACTTTCTGTTACATTTTTTATTTTGAGTTAATGTATCTAATAAATATGAACATTTTAATGATCTGTTATAGACGTTTTTGGATAAATTTAAATACATTTATCCAATAATGTATAAAAAAAAGTAATAATAACAGATAAAAGATAACGAGAATAATATAAATTTATATATATAACCATATCGTATTAGAAAACCAGATGATATGAAATTGTTAATAATGATAAATTGGTATTGCATTGAAGCAGCTGATCGTGACTTGAATGTCGTTAAGCACATGGAGAAGGAAGCTGATGAAAAAGAAAACAGAGGTTTGAAGGGTGCTAAAACCTGCAATGTTTTAATGGGGCTTGCTTTGATCCTAATGGCCCCTGCTCTATTACTCTAATCATAATTAAATAATAAGTGCAAATCAATTGTACTTTAATTTTAGTTTGATAGTACTAAATTAATTAGTATAATAATATAATTCCACTGCTTATCCAAATGAGTGTGAGAGTGTTTTAAAGCTTGGACTCGTCGAAAATGTTGTATCTGTGGATCGGATCACATGCATGAATCATGAATTCATGATTTCATGGTATGTGTAGTTTTTTATTTTTATTAAATTTGAGGAATGAACTATTATATTAAGTTATTGACTTGCAATCGTCAAAGATCTTACATACACTATTAAGTTAATGATGATATATTAAGCTAAGTATTAGAAATAAGAGACTAAATTAAAAAAAATGTATTATTGAATATATTTAAATTGTTTAAAATGATAGACTATAGAAAAGTATTTATAGGTGTTAAAATAATTATAATAATAAAGACGTAATATTTTATAATAAATATATTTAAATATACTAAATAATTCTAATTGATCTTAATTGATCCTAATTATATTCTAACACTAAATTTTATCCCAATGAATCGCGACGATCAAAATTAGAACAATTTTGGGAAAATTTTCATGAATAAATAAAAAATAAATAATATTTCCAAAAATAAAATATAACAACTTATATGTTTGTCTTGTATACGGATCTCGTTTACGCTTGGTAGAAGTTGAAATTGGTGTTTAAATCAAGCCCTATATTTTTTTGTTTGTTGATTATAAAGTTGTGTTTAAATTAAGATGAAAAAGTATAAAGGAATAATGTTTTTTTTAACGTAAACAATAAGTTAAAAAAAATTAATTTTAATTTTAAAAATTAAATTTTGAATTAATTAAGTGTAATCATAATTTTAAATTTTTTTTATGTTTAAATCATTTTTTCAAACGAAATCACTTTTTATCTTTTTGTACTGTCTTCTCAATTTTTCTAACTACTTGCTGTTCAGACTTTTGCTACTAGGCATTTATAATGTGCCACCGATCCGCCTACACAAATCTCTATTGCCGTCGGAAGGAGAGCTGTTGCGAGGTATCTGTCCGTCCGCGAGGTGCGTGCCCGGCCGCAAGTGCCGTTGTATCGCGTTACACATACAGTTGTCGCAACTGCTTTCTCGCAATCTTGTGCCGCCGCCGCTGTATCACGGTCGTCTCGGTTTTTCTCACAGCTACTATCTCGTTTTTTGTTTCTTATCAACTAAGTCAGATGTTTATTTTACTATGTATTCAGATAGTTCTTTTCATTCTAAAGCGGAAGTTTATTTGGATATACCATGGTATTTTACTTGATTTGCTTGATTCTGTATACACATGTTTCGTAGGTTTCTTTTGTTATGTGGTTTGGATTAGATTTAGTTTAATTTTGCTTGAATTCAAGTTGTATTTGAGTTACGCCACTTAAACATAGTGTACAGATAGTATTTCGGTCAACTTGTTAGTTTGTTCTTATCAACTAAGGTGGATGTTTATTTTACTATGTATGCAGATGGTTTTTTTTCATTAAGATGTGGATGTTTATTTGGGTCATAACATTTGGATGAACGAAGCAAAGCAACATGCGATGAAAGTGACAAAGACATGACGCAACGGTGTAGAAGCAAGGGCAGAGGTGCAACATTGGAATAACGGTAAAACAAAACCTTTGGCTCGGTGACGGTGCAACGTCACTTCGTGGCCTTCGAAATGGGCAGAATAGCCGCGGGCGAAGAATGTAGAGAAGACACGACTGCCGGCAGTGACACAGCGACAATGGTACAACGTCTACGCAACGAAAAAATTGTGATTCTCCTCAGCGAGTGAGGGCAGCATTGAAAAGCTTTGTTTCCAGCGATAGAAAAAATGGTGGTGAGATGATGCGGTAAAAAAATAGCGTTAACGTTAAGAGTAAGTAAAAACAAGGTTTAAGTTAAGAAAGAAGGTAAAATTAAAAATATAGTGAAGTAATTATATTGGATGTTATTTTCATATTTAGTGGACTTGAGATGTAATTTATTGTTCACGATGTTTATAATTTCTGTTGTCTACATAATAAAATTAAATTAAGATTTATATTTTGATTTGTTTGTTGAACTTTCAATTATGTGTTGTATGTAGGCGTTTTGTAATTTTGTAAAATTAAATTTGTTATTTTTATGCGTTGTTGAAAACAGATTTTTAGTACATTGTACTAGTTCTTTTTACTAGTTTAAAAATTGAAAAACTAAATTAAATTAAACCAATTAAATTCAGTTTGATTTGATTGATGAGTTAATCTCAAAGAAAAAAGTCAACAAAATCAATTCAATTAAATTCGGTATATGATTAGATTAAAAATTTTTTTATCAAAAGTTTAAAACTCAACCAATTCACAATACCACAAACACCCCTACTAAGAACTAATAGTATTGGAGAAAATTGATTTATATTATCAAGTTTTGCTAATAATAAGTGTACCAAAAATACTAATTTAAAAGACCATAAATACGTCGCTTACATTTTAAACGTATTAAATGCATTGATAATAAATTGAAGGAATCAATTTTTTATTTTTTATTTTGTTAACAAATATTCTTTGTCATAAATGATAATATATTTTAAAATGATAATATATTTAAGGGTGAAAAATGTTTTTATTCTTAACATTTTTAAAATTTTTTAAAATTGTCCCTAATATTTAATTTAATTTAATTATGTTCTTAAGGTTTGAAATAAATTTTAATTTTTTTTATTAAAATGTTAACAATAAAAAATTAGTCAAATTTTTTTTCAATTTTATCCTCAATTCAATCTATCTTTCAATACAAGAGTCTCTTTTAAATTTAAAATTTGAATTTTATGATTTTTTTAATTTATCTGCTATTGAAATTCTTTTTTTTTCAAATAATAAAAATTGAATTTTATTTTTTATTATAAAAACTCTATATTATATTACAAAATTATTTATTTTAAAAATTTAATGTTGAAAAGTGAGTTCGAAGAGTTACGAGGGAATAGGGGTGTCCGCGGATCGGATATGGCCGAAAATTTGATCCGATCCGCATAATTTTCATCGGATCGGATCGGATATGATATCCGCATTTTTTAGTGCTGGATCCGATCCAATTCGATCTGCAAATGTGCGGATCGGATCGGATATCGGATATCGGATATATCCGCATGATTAAACTTTTTCTTTTTAATCATATTTCTATGTAAAAAAATTCGATAAAAATATTTTTTCATACTTTTAAACTTATTTATTCTTAAAATATTTTTAATCAAACTCTTTCTAAATAACAAAATAAAATAATACAATATATGAATAATAATTACTAACTAAAACATACAAACAAGTAAATATATAACACTAAACATATATATATTTATTTCTTTTTTAATTATTTTTGTGCGGATCAGCAGATCCGCAGATCAGATACGCGAATGTAGAGCAGATATCCGCGATCCGATCCGATCAATTTACAGATCAGATTGTATCTGTAATTTTTGAATCGGATGCAGATATTTACCACGGATCTGTGGATACGATCCGGTCTATGGACACCCTATGAGGAAAGAGAGAGGTTTCACGAAACTGAAATTTGGTGGCTAGAGATAATAATCTTATATCTGAGTATATTAATTCAGTAAATTCTCATATTAGAAAGTCTAATTATTATAAGTGTCACTTCCACTACTTATACCAAAAGGAAATTTTATGGTGTTGATGGTGGTTGTAAGCATGACATGTTTATATGTGGTGTCATGATAAGATGGAGACGCTTAGAGCTGAAAATAGATTTGAGTACCGAATTTGTAAAGTGATTCTATTATTTTTATTTTGTTGTTTTGCACAGATTAAATAATTAGGAGGTAATCATTAAATTAGAGATGGTTAAGTAATAGGCTAATTGATGGACTGAGTTGTGTAATATTGAGCAAAGATAAATAAAAAATAAGGAGAATCTAAAAAAAATAAAGAAAGTTCCAAAAATTTTAAGTAGCTACACGAGGGACATCCTAACATAAACTGAGAACCCTAACTTAAATGTATACTTTTTGAAGTAATTTAAAGTCAGTAATTATTTTATTTTAATATTTGAATTTTATATTCTATAAAAATATTTTACTTCTGTAGTAATTAATAGTTTGTATTTATTTTTAAGTTTTTTAAAATTTTTAAAAAAATTAATTTTAATTAATAAAATATGTGATAAATTATTTAAGTAGATACAGTATAAATTATGAGTATATTAAATCAAACATAGTAATCAAACATAGACTCTTTCTCTCTATACCGACATTCATTTGGTATTTCTCTGTACATTTATATTCCACGAAAACTAAAATTGATAAAATTATATAGTTTGAATAAATTTTGTAACACTATGAAAAATACATGGCTATTTATAAGTAAATTTAATTAAAAAGTTAATGCTACAATATTATTCAAATAAAACATATATTGTTGTTATATACACATTTTAATATTTTTTTATTTAATTTAAAATTTTTACTGCTTATCCTTATAATATATATTTTCATTTTTTTAGATGTTTTTAATTTATAAGTAAATTTAATTAAAAATATAGTGCTACAATATTATTCAAGTAAAAAATATATTATTGTCATGTACATATTTCATTATTTTTTGATTTAATTTAAAATTTTCACTACTTATTCTTATAATCTATATTTTCATTTTCTTTAGATATTTATTAAAAATGTTTGGAGTGAATACCACATTTATTAAAAATGCTTCTCAGTTTATGTCTTTTATATAGTCGTTTGAAATTTTTTGGGACCTTCTTTATTTTTTTGGGACCCTCTTTATTTTTCATTTATCTTAAATCAACATCACACATCTCAGTCCGTCAATTAGCTCATTATTTAACCATCTTTAATTTATTGCTTACTTTCTAATTGTTTAATCCCTACAAAGTAACAAAATAGAAACAACAGAGTCACTTCACAAATCGGCTAATTTTTACCGATATGGAACCTACATGGGAGCTTTTCACAGATATGGAAGTATGAGGGAATACACGCATATGTGGGGTAGTTTTCTGACAGTGTGAGGGTGGAGAAATCGCACAGTGCGATTTGTTTGAAAACTAATCAGCACATGAAATCGCACCGTGCGATTTGTATGAGAAGGAGAAATGAAATTTTATGCTACATGAAATCGCACCGTGTGATTTGTATGGTAAGGAGAAATGAGATTTTCTGCTATGGTAAATCGCACCCTCCGTTTAAAGTTGGGTTTGTTACAACGGCACAACAAGTCGCATGGTGCGAGTTCTAGGGCTTGGATATTGTTAAGAACTCGCACCCTCCGTTTTGAGTGGGGATGTAGTTTATTCCAGGAAGTTGAAGAGGAAATCGCATGGTGCGATTTGAGTTGTAAATATTTATCTGAGTCATGTTAACCTAGTCGATGGGTGCGAGTTCGTTAAAGTGGTCCATATAAAAGCACGAAGTAAGGAAGTAGGTCACTTGCGTCTTCTTCTTCCCCAACTTGAACGGCTGCATACTCTTCTGTTTCTTCTTTCTCGTTTCCTTATTATCTGGTGATTCAAAGTTGAAATCTAGTAGCCAAATCTATCTTCTTTTCTTTTTATATGTTTGAGAGAGATGAGTGACCGAGTGTTATTAAAGGTGTATTATTTTGGTCAGATTTTACTACAAACTTCGGAAGGAGTAAAATTTATATGTGAAAAACCGTTAGATGTTGTTATTCCTTTTATCATCTCATTTGAAGAGCTGAAAGGGGTGATTTCTGAAGCCATTGATTCTGAGAGAGCAAGAAAGATATCATGTATTCTATACAGATATCCCATACAGGTATTTAGTGGATTCGTCCAGTTTCAAACCAGATATGTGACCGACGAAGCGAGCATGCAAGAGATGTTTTCAATGTATATTGAAAACCGGGCTCAGATCTCCTTCATCGAGTTGTATGTTGAGTTTGAACAGTCTGAGGCGGACCGTAATATTCTACGAGAAGATTATAATAGTGACAGTGAAGAAGAGTTCGAAAGTAACTACCAGTTTGTTGGTCCAGATGGAGATGGAGTTGAAGATCAAGGTGAAGGAGCTACGGCGCCAGATGTAACAGAGGTGGCAAATGCACTCGCAAACGATGAGCCGTTTGAGGAGCCATCATTCATGCGAGTTTTGGATTTGGAAGCCATGCATGTTCCGGAGTTTCCAGGATATATGACTGCAGGTACGTAAAATTTACATGAGTTTGTAAATATCATTCGCAGTTAACGGTTAAAATCCAGTGAACCGGACTGGTTAGGTTCCGATTCATGTCGTGCGACGGTCGAACCGGCCTGTCTGGTCTAATTTTTACATGACTTGCTGGTGTTTTTGTTTTAATTAGAGTGACATAATAAGGTGTTGTCAGATTTGTAATATTTGTCTCTTTATTTGATTTTTCCTATGGTGGTTGTCAAATGCAGAGATTCCTATTGTCGCAGATGGTGAGTTTGCCGTTGGTATGGAGTTCGGTTCGAGGGAAGCTGTTATTAAGGCGATAAAAGAGTATACCATACGACGAAGTGTAGACTACCGGGTGTATGAGTCTGAGCCGTTGACATTTTATGCCAAGTGTACGCAGTACGGATCAGGGTGTGATTGGCTTATCAGGGTTAGCATGATCAGCAGGAAGTACTGTTGGGTTATAAGGAGGTATAATGGTAGTCACACATGTACCCGAGCCACGATTTCACAGGACCATTCGAAGCTGGATTCTCTCACAATTGCAGAAGCGATAAAGCCATTGGTTGAGGCGGACCCGTCCTTAAAGGTAAAGTCGGTTATAGCAGAAGTGCAATCGAAGTTTAACTACACCATTAGTTATCGGAAAGCATGGCTGGCTAAGCAAAGGGCAGTAGAAAAAATATTTGGAGGTTGGGAAGCATCGTATGAAGCGTTGCCTATATGGTTTGAGGCCATGTGTCATAGGGAGCCGTCAGCTGTTGTCCATTTTGAGACTATGCCTGCTTACCAAGGCGATGAATTGGTGGGTGATATTCGAGTACTGCATCGAGTATTTTGGGGTTATTACCCCTGTATTAGGGCATTCAGACATTGTAAACCAGTTGTCCAGGTGGATGGGACTCACTTGTATGGAAAGTATAAGGGTTGTCTGCTAGTGGCAGTTTCACAAGATGGGAACAACAATATTGTCCCAATTGCGTTTGCTGTTGTGGAGGGAGAGACTTCTGATGCATGGCACTTTTTCCTAAGTAACCTTCGCCAACATGTTGTCACTCGGGATGGTATTGGTCTAATATCCGACCGACACGAATCCATCAATGCAGCTGTGGAACGCAGTAATGGAGCTTGGTCACCTCCTAGAGCTTTTCATATGTTTTGCATCAGGCATATTGAGTCAAACTTTCTGCGGAAATTCAAGGCACCGTACCTCCAAAAATTGGTCGTCAACATTGGTAACCATTAACTAAATTTAGTTATGTTATTAATAGATTCAACCATCACGCGATTTCTTTCGACAGCTATTTTTGTTTTGCATTCCTCCAGGATATTCAAGGACGGTGCGGGAGTACGAACTGCGATACCAGCGATTACGGGAACGGGGCGAAGCTTATACAGACTGGTTAAACCGAATTCCTCGCGAACAGTATGCATTGGCATTTGATGGTGGATACCGATGGGGGCACATGACGACGAATCTTGTGGAATGCATCAATTCAGTGTTGAAGGGTGCACGCAATCTGCCTATAACTGCTCTTGTGAAGGCAACATTCTACAGGCTGAACGAGTTGTTCACCCGAAAAAGAGCAGAGGCAGAAGCGCGGATTAGTGCTGGGCATGTGTTCTCAGATGTCGTGACCTCGAAGTTGCATGCAAACCAGCTTGCATCGGGGAACATTCAGGTCAGTTGCTTTGACCGCCTGAATGAGGTCTTTGAGGTGCGTGAGATGCCAAGTGGAATGGAGTTTGCAGTCGATCTACGAGGACTTCGATGTGACTGCGGTGAGTTCCAGGTGGATCGGATCCCTTGCAGACATGTGTTCGCTTGTTGTGCTAACCAACGACTGGATTGGAAACTATATGTCCATGATGTGTATAAGATGGACCAAATTCGGCGGGTGTACCGACCAAGGTTTAGGCCACTAGGTAATCCTACAACATGGCCAGCTTACAATGGACCTCGGTTCGTACCGAATCCGTACCTTAGACGCGTCACGAAAGGTCGCCCCAAGATGACTCGCTTCTTAAATGAGATGGACACGCGAATGTTACGTCGTCCTAGGCGATGTACGCTATGTGGAACTGAGGGACATAGTCGTAGCGGATGCCGTCAGTCATCTGGTGCAAATGCCGGCGGAAATGCTCAGTAGGTTCACAGTCTCCGATGATATGATATGCGTAGCATTATATAGCATGGCATAAGTTGACAATGTGATTTAAATTGACCTGATATATCTAACATTGTGTAATATGACTCGGAAACTGGTATTTATGTAACATTGCATGACGTTTTGATTTTGCTTTTATGTTAAATTAGTAACTATTTTTAACTTATAATAATTTGTTAAGTAATTAATATGTATTATATTAATATCTGCTACAAGTATTTATTAATATGTATTATTTATTAATATCTACTACTTAGCAACACCAAATATTTAACATCTGTAGCATGTAAATACATGAAATATATTTCATAATAAATTCAAGAATACTCTAAAGGTACAATAGATATCTTAGCATCCTCCAAGTCATTAGTACCTAATGTCCAAAACATACAAATCTGGCTAAACAAAGTCGACATGCTTAAAACTTAAATAAATACATTAGTACCTAATAGCTGAAACATACAAATTGATTCTAAACAAAGTCGACATGCTTAAAACTTAAATAAATCCGAAACATACAAATTGATTCTAAACAAAGTCGACATGCTTAAAACTTAAATAAATACATTAGTACCTAATGTCCAAAACATACAAATTGATTCTAAACAAAGTCGACATGCTTAAAACTTAAATAAATACAATACACCACAACTACTTTCTAATTGACCACTTTACATCGTTCACCAATTTCTTGCATTTCTTGGCCGCCTTTTTGAAAATAGATGGAGTGTACCGATTAGCGCTACGACGTGGGGGATCAATCCTAAGGTTGTAACCTTTGGCTTGGTCATCTGGAGTGCGGGCCTGACCTGTTCACAATAATATATACACTATTAAATATAGTACAATAGGTTCTCAAGTCAACAAAGATACCACATATTATCCAAGAATACACAAACAAATATACCATTTATGACCACACAATAAATAACTACTCTATCATGTAAAGCAAAATACTCAATATAAATACCATCATTACGGGACTCTTCGTCCTCATCGAACTCCTCTATTTCATCGTCCTCATCATCATCCTCGGCATCCGGGTTGTCCACTATATACGCATCGGTCTCCTGCTGGAGTGTGTTATCATTTTCCTCAATGAGTCCCATGGAAACAACGTACGGATTTTGACTATTAAAAACTCCGCGTCCACCGTCACTCCTACTAGAGTCAACAGATACAAATCCTCCAGATGCAACCGATGAAGTATGGCCTGGATACCTCGCATCCAACGAATGCCTCCCTGGCATTAACTCATTTTGATGGCCAAATTGAGACTGTCCTCCTTCTCCAGCCATAAGCCCAAGCAACTGGCTAAAAGAACCGCCTTCGCCTGGATCAAACTGTGACATACCCCAATGTTGTTGATGATGCGTAAATGATGGGTTGAAGTGTGTCTGCGGTACATACTGGCCTGAGAACTGAGGTTGTTCTTGTGGAAGCGGATTCGTAGGTGGTATCTCAGGCGAATGTGGCTCCTGTTCATCATTGTCATCATCCATATCCTGACTACCCTCATCCATATCATGATTACCACCATCCAAATCCTGATTACCTTCATCATTATCTTCACCAACAAGATTTGACAAACACAAGCGGTTCCCATATTCTCCTCGGTACCAATGCATATAAGTTTCCAACTGAGGCTGTGAAGGAATGGGAAGCTCGGAAAGAACGTGATGATACCTGTTGGTCCAATGCATCACCCAACTGTAATGAGTAGGTGCCGTGGCCCAGTTAAAATTCTTAGGACCAGTGAGGACTTCTCCATGCGCCTTATCTAGATTCCGCACCTCCTCAGGCACTCCCTGAACGAGTCCGAATTGTCGCCTATACCTATCGGTAGCATGCCACTCAATACATTCAAATGATACCAAAGGCACTGTAGCGCTCCACACAACCGAGTGCATATAGATTTCAGCAGGAATTATGTTAGGATCCACGCGATCCACAGCATACGCAACCCAGACAAACTGAAAAAAAAAATAAAGGAAATTCATGACTACGCCCCACATAACAGTCACATTAACAATGGTTCATAAGATTTACACAGGCCCTAAATAGGAAAGTAATACTACTTTAATAAATACTCACCTCGCCTTCCTGAAGTTCATCAAAGGCCTTCCTAAAGTCAGCTAGCTTCATATATCTATATCGTCGGTCACCGCGCTCCCAGTTCCGCCACCTTATACGATACATTTAATGTTGATAATTGAGTTATAAATATAAATAAAGTGGTACATTTAAAAATTATATTACCTGTTTGCTAGCGGGAAACTGCGGGGCTCCCTAGGAACCGGCGATAGATATGGCAGCCGCATCCAAGCCCAACCGAGAAGAAGTGTTAGTGGGCCATCTATGCCTTTACAGTCAACTCGAGATGCCCGGCATAATGCCCTATAGAGGTGTGCTAGGCATGCAGATCCCCAACTGTATTGTATAATACTATCAAATTCACGTAGCAATGGAAGAAACTTCCAGTGCACACCTGCGCCTGATTTATCCCCAAACAAGATCGTCCCGATAAGCAACATAATGTGGCATTTGACATACCTCTGTATACCAACTTCATCAGTCAACGGTAAATTTTCTTTAAGGTCCCGAAGCCAAGTCAATTTAATGCAACTGCCTCTACACTCCGACTTACGCGGTGCAACTCCGAATTGATGCAAACACTCAGCCTCCAACGCTTCGAAACTACTCAATGTCATCCCTGTAACTGGAAGTCCGTCCGTTGGAAGACCAAGTATTAGAGCAACGTCTTCAAGAGTGACGGCACATTCACCAATGGGAAGGTGAAACGTATGTGTGTCGGGGTGCCACCTCTCGATTAAAGCATTCACCAATGCCTTTTGACATTGGACTACCCCAATCTGTGATGCATGGTAAAAGCCAGTAAGTCGTAGATGCTCCTCTACCCTATCATTGTACCGATCCGGAGGAACAGGATGCTCACATGTCAACATTCTTAACTTCTACAAAGTTCATAACAAAGTATTACTCAACTTCTTAACACTTACTAGCTTACTACTAAAATAAAAATATTTTATACCACAACAACTATTGATAATAATGATAACTAATACATAAATACCTAATCAAATCTCTCTACAATAACACATTTATCTTGAATAATATGTAATAATACCCACTAACTACTACTACATATACCATTAGTTAACTAAAGATATTTGACTGAATTATAAAAAACATTTATAATAACAATCACTCTATGCCTAAATTCTTTTTGGAACATCATTCATACTAACTAATTAATAGTTTCCCAAACTAAGACTAACTCACAACAACAGTAACATTTACCTTCATTCATTACAATATACCTACTTAATAATTTAAAAAAATTATAAAAATTAAATTAAACCTATTTTCAATAATATTAGTTAGTTACAACAATTATTATATAACCGTTGGGGCTCCAATTTTTTTAATTTCCTTATATTTATATTTAAACATAACTATAATAATACAAAACATTCAAAATTCACATTCTAAAATTTCCGTGCTCTCTATAAACCCAAACTTACTAAATAATAAGAATAATTTCACTAACAATAATACTTAAATTCTAAAAATTAATTCAAAAAATTCTAAAAATCTTAAAAAATACATATAAATGTTAAAAAATAGTAATAATCATTCTATCCTATGGATATTTCTAATTTGCACTTCTAATAACAACAATCATAACAAATAAATATTTTACATTAATACTTTTAAATAAAAAAATTTAAAAACCTTAAAAAAAAACTTACATAATCAGAGTGACTGAGATAATGCATAATATGAAGCTCTCGTCGATCAACATCTCTAGTTTTATTTTTTTTGGCATTCTTTCATGTATTGAAACATGCAGAAATGAGAGGAGGAAGATGAACAGCAATAGGGGCTTCAGGTTTGAAAACGAAAGTTGGGAGAGTGAGGTTTCGGAGGGTGAGAGGAGTTAATGCATGAGTGAGGGTATGGTATAAGGGCACCGAATTGGGGTGGCTCCTGCTACGCGACACGTGTCTTTGGGTGTGGCAATCGCACGGTGAGTGTCCTGGGACGGAACTCGGACGGTGCGTTTTGCATACTGGAACTCGCACGGTGCGAGTTGGGTGCTCACTGACACCACACTCTCGTCATTCCCCTCCCTCCCCCATAACGGCGTCTGTTAGAACTACGGGTACCATATTGAAATTAAAAAGCGTCACAAATCTCATATCCAAATCTATCTTCAGCTCCACGCGTCTCCATTTTATCATGACACCACATATAAACATGTCATGCTTACAACCAACATCAACACTATAGAATTTTTCTATACCAAAAACTAGAGAGTAACTTCTTTTTAAATACACTTTTCTAATTTACTAACAAACCTGTTATGTCAACCTAACTAATCACTAACTACAATTAATCTAATTTTTTACAATTAGTCTTTACCATCAATTTCAATACCTACAATTAGTTATTCAGTAAATACGATAGAGTCTTTTTCATGTAACATCCTTTCTTAAACTAGAATGATTTTTGTCTATCATTCTCAGCTTGGAATGACATTTTTGAAATAGATTGGGGCTTAGTGCCTTTATTAGAATATTTGCTACTTATTAGAATATTTGCTACTTAGTTGTTTGTTCTTGCCACTTATTCTTTACAATACGATAATCTATCTCTATGTGTTTTGTTCTTTTGTAAAACACTAAATTAGCTGCAATATGAAGAGCTGATTAATTATTACAAAAAATTACAATTGGCCTCCTTAATTTCACTTTCAAGTCTTCTAAAATGTAAGTGATCTATCGTGCTTCTCAAGTTGCCATAGCTAGAGTTCTATATTCAGGTTCATTGGATGAACAAGCAACTGTATTATGTGTTTTGTTCTTTCATGATATATCGAATTTCCGATAAAAAAATAATATCCTGATATTGATCTCCTTGTGTCAGGGCATGTCCCCAAACACTGTCTGAAAATTCAGTTGGTTTAAGATCAGATTCTACTGAAACATCAGACCTAGTGATGGTTCTTTTTTGAGGTATTTTTTAAGATCATCAATTAAGATTGTGAGAACCGGACCAGTCATTAAACTGATCAGATGACAGATTCAATGGTTCAATGGTCTAACTAAAGTCCAACTGAGGTTGAACCGGTTTTATTAAATATATAATAAAATATATATCATTTATGCAAATATTAATTTATCCAAAGAAAAATTTAAATTTGGCCGAATTATGTATACACATTAATAATATTTGAGTAATAAAAAATAATATTTATTATTTATGCAAATAGTAATCGGCTCAAAAGAAGTTTATTGTTTGACCAAATAATAAGTATTACACACTTTTGTGTATTTTCTATTAATTATGCAATAAATAATCGGTCCAAAGGAAGATTATTATTTGGCCAATTAATAAAAAATATATGCAGTAATAAATAGGTTGCGAAGTTTAAGTTTTCATGTGCGCATTCAATCGATCTAAAGAAAGGCTTAATGTGTGACAGAAATTTTGATAATATTTGATTACTGCAATGAAAGTATCACTTGCAGTTAATTTTTCTATCCAAAGATTGAAAATTAATGTCGTTCTAGATATCTCAATATGGATTTTTTTCATTATTTAACTAATGTTTATTGCATATTTTTTTGTTCTAATCCAAAAACTATGACTTCAGCTATCAATATTTCTGCACAAATTAGCAGTATTCTTATGTTGAATGGTTCAAACTTTATAGATCTGTATATAGCTCTTCGAGAGGAGAAACTCATTTCTACTCTAGAAAATCTCAATGAGGTTAAAATAGAGAAGTGAGAGATATCCAATCGAATGAGCATTATGATCATAAAACGCTCAATTCCTGAGGCATTTCGGGGCTCAATTACCAAGGATAAAAATGCAAAATAGTTCATGAAAGATATAGAAAATTTATTTGCTAAGAATGAAAAGGCGGAGGCAAGTAGCCTTTTGAGCAAACTTGTGTCTATGAGGTATAAAGGTAAAGGAAACATAAGGGAGTACATTATGACAATACCTCATCTTGCTTCTAAATTGAAAGCACTAAAATTAGAATTGCCTGAAGATTTACTCGTGCATTTCATTTTGATCTCTCTTCTTGCACACTTTGGACAATTCAAAGTGAGTTATAACACTCTGAAAGACACTTGATCCCTAAATGAGCTTATATCTCATTGTGTGCAAGAAGAAGAGAGGTTGCAATAAGATAAGACTAAAAGTGCTCACATGGTTTCATCTTCTCAGTATAAAAGAAAGCGTGATACTACTGTGGATGCACCTTCTCAGCAGAAAAATGCTAAGAAACAGGATCAAGTTTCAACCTGTTTCTTTTGTAAGAAGGCGGGCCACATAAAAAAGAATTGTACCAAATATGCCACTTGGCGTGTAAAGAATGGTAATATGGTATGATTCTTACTTTCATTTGTTCTGATACTAGTTTAAGTTATGCACCTGTTGATACTTGGTTGGTAGATTTTGCTGCTACTTTATGTAAGTGTTACTATGCAAGGTTGCCTGTAGAGCCGATTGCCAAGTGATACTGAAAGATACATCTATGTGGCAGACGGTAATATAGTTGCAGTCGAAACTATAGAAACCTTTAGATTATATTCCACGAGTGGATTTTACTTGAATTTATTTGAGACATTTAATGTACCGTCATCTGGACAGAATTTAGCTTCTATTTCTCGTTTCGACAAGTAAGGTTATTTTTGTTTGTTCGAAAATAATAAAGTCAGTCTCTTTTATAATTTGAATAATATTTGTTCTAGACGTTTGATGGATAATATATATAGCCTTGATTTGAATTCCTATAATAATGAAATACTACAAACAGGCATAAAACGAAAACTAAATGAGAATTCGATATCATTATGGCACAAATGTTTAGGTCACATATCTAAACAGAGAATTCAGAGGCTTTGTCAGATAGAATTCTAGGACCCCCTAAATTTGGCATATTTTGAAGTTTGCATTGAGTGCATAAAGGAAAAAAGGACAAATGAAAGGAAATTAGGTGCCGAGCGAGCTAAAGATGTCTTAGAGCTTATACATACCGATATATGTTGTCCATTCCTTACTATCTCTTGGAATGGACAATAGTATTTTATTAGATGATTACTCTCGTTATAGGTATTTATATTTAATTCATGAAAAGTCCCAAGCCTTGGATGCTTTGAAGTCTTTCAAAGCTGAAGTTGAACTTCAACTTGAAAAGAAAATTAAAATTGTCAAATCTGATCGTGGTAGTGAATATTATCTACAATGAACAAAAAATATTTAAAATCTGAAATTGAAATAGTGTCTATAGGCCCCAAATATTCATATACACAATATAAAAAATATTATCACTTTTAAAAGTTCTTGATACACAAATGGAGACCTCTTGTGCTTTGCATAATGGCACGAGTCACATGATTTGTAACTCTCAGACAAATGCAAATCATTGTAGTCTTTATTCGTTACTTACATCCTATGTTCAGATAAATGTCATAACTTAAAATTCTTGGGTTGGTCTAGTGGTTAGCTCACTAGTTCGTTTAAGTAAGTGTCGGGGGTTCGAATCTCGTGTTGTGTATGCAGCAACCCATTGGCCAGCGGCAAACCTTTAAATGAAGTTCACTACCGCGACGGATTAGTCCTTAACCTGTCGATTGGGGGATACCGTGAGAAACAAAAAAAAAAATTCCATAATGCAGACTCACTTATTTGTACAAGTTGTATGTTTAATGCAAATAAAAATGTTGTGGTTGATGTAGCTGAAATAGGAACCAGAGTTTCAAAGACATAAAGTCTTTTTCTTTATTCAGCTACACCAATTGTTTACAGTATGATTTTTTTCTGAATTACATATTTATTATCATTAAAAATTAGTTGATAATTTGAGTTTATTGTCAACTTAGAAATAGAAATTAAATTGAATTTAAAACTTGGAATGTAAAAAATATTGAAAAGTTGCAGTTTAGTTGAAAAAATAACAGTTCCTACTATCTTAGCTATTGTGCTTGTACCATTAAGCATGTTGATGAGGACATGTTTTATATGGTAAAATTTATGGAATGATTTACGTGAGTATGCAACATGATTTGTTGCTCCGGAGTCTACTTTGACCCAAAATTTGGGACTAAAAATTATAAAGTGACATTATATAAGATATACTTTAATTAAATAGTAGTGTGGTTGAAGTGGTAATCTAATTGATGCTATACCTTAGTTATTGACTGATTTTGTTGGCTTAAAAGTACAATTAATACTTTTTTTTATCCAAAATAAAATAAAAATCAGATTTATTTTTCATATTCTTTAGAGAATGGCTGCTGATTTTTTCATTGCCATCTTCAGCGAAACTTTACAAAATTAAAATTTGAAGACTAGAGATAATAATTTCATATGTCAGTCTATTAATTCAGTAAATTCTCATATTAAAAAATTTAATTATTACATATGTCAACTTTATTACTAATATAAAAAATAGAGGGTAATCTCTTTCTAAATACACTTTTTTAATAATTTACTAACAAATCTGTCATGCAATGACGGAGCTTTGTTAGGATAATGGGGTCATGACCCCTCAAAAAATTTTGTAAAAAAATTAGTATTTCTTCTTCACATAAAATAAGGTTAGCTCAGATGGTTAAGTTCACATATTTTTCTCTTATGTATTTATGTTTATCATTCATTTAACTTTTTATTTTTGTGTGATACTTAACTCATAATCTCATATATTTTTATATATTATTTTATTTTTAGAACACTAAAAACAGTAGTATAAGTGTATAATTAGTAGTATACTACATGCTAATAAATAGTCATTATTTTATTTTTTAAATCAACATTGCAAATTACATGTCATTGTAGTATTAACACTATATACATTAATAGATTTTAATATTTTATTTTATTAGAAAGTTAAAATTTTATTTTAGTGCAATATATTATTTGATTGTAATAGAAATAACAATAAAAATAACTAGTTTTGAGACTTTTGAAAAATACCTTTTTTAAAAAAAAATAGTTTTTAAATTAAAAAATATTTTTTATGTGCAAAAATTAGTTTTTTTTTGTAAAAAAACCTATTATTTTTTAAAATTTAATGTTTATTTTTAAAACTAATGTATTAATTTTATAATCAATTAATAATTAATTTTATCATTTAAAATCAGTTTGGTTTATTAACTTAAACTAAATTTTTTTTTAACCAAAATCAGTTTTAATTTTTTAGTTAACTTTAACTATATATAATTGCACATATTAATAACAAATTTAAAAATTAATTATATTTACAATTTTTTTAATAAATATTATTATATAATTTTTTAATTGTTTTTGTTAAATTTGTTGGCCCTCCAAAAATTTTTTTAAAGCTCCGCCACTACTGTCATGTCAACCTAACTAATTACAAACTACAATTAATCTACCTTCTTATAATTAGCCTTTATCATCAGTCTCAATACCTACGATTAATTATTCAGTAAATAAAGTAGAATCTTTCTCATGTAACATTTAAATTATAATTAAAAAAACATAATTAATTATATATTTAAGTAAGACCCTCCCTCTTAAAACACTCTAGCAATATTGTGGTATTATATACCTACATTAGTTAAGGCGACGAAATCTAAATTCGTCCAATCCGAAAGGATGAAGTCGAAAAATAGAGAGTAGATACATACACTGACACACGTACATCTCTGCATTAAATAGCTTCCAATTACCATAGAGCCAATTGTTGTCATTTGTCAATGTCTCTGGTCATCATCACTAATATAAAGAGCATTTCTTTTCTTATATATACAATTGTAATTTCAGAAATTAATTTATAAATACAAGTAAAAATAAAGATGTACAATTATATTGTAGTTTGGTGTGTATTCCATAAATATGGATATATTAAAGTAGTAACCTGTAAAATAAAGATTATATTTTAACTTAATCTAAAATCAGAAAGTTGAATAATCTGCAAAATGCAGGATACATTTTGTATAAATCAAAAATAAAAAAAAGTTGTAATAAGCCGCAAAACGCAGCTTTTAATTGGCAAGAAAGAAAATGGAGAACTCGAAACGTGTTTCTGTCTTCTACATGCAAATAGAACCTGCTTTGTTAACCATCTTAAAAGTACAAAAAAGAAGGTTGCGTTTGGCAGTTGGCCAGACCAAAATGTAGGTTGCATTTAGCAGTCTCTTCGATTGCATGATTGCCACGTGTTGGAGGAGAGTGTTGAGGGTGGTGTTTAAAATGCAAAACGCAACGAAGAGTTGAAAGTTGCTTAAGAATGTTGTGCAGAGAGGGGTTTGGAAGTAGGGGTGGCAATATGTACCGTACCCGCAGATACCTAATCCGACCCCAACCGGTCGGATAAGGTTGCCAATTCGATCCGTAGTGGGTAGGGTAGGGTGCGGGTAGGGTTTTCGTGCGGGTCGGGTTGGGTGCGGGTTGAGCTTCAACCCTACCCGACCAACCCGCACCCTATATATATATATATTATATACTTATATAAAAATATGTTTTAAGTGGATGTTGAACTAAAGATCTCTCACTAAATGCAAAAAATCTGAAGGTTGTGGTAGGCTTAGAGAAGGGGGGTTGAATCTATGCCTTCCTTTTAAGTTGCTGTTTTGATCCCTTTTGAGCAAAGTTACAAATCTGATTCTGTTTGAACTCAACAGCGGAAATTTATGAGACAATTTATTTTTGCCTCATGAATATCAGAAAACAGAACATGACAGAGAAGAAAAAGCTAACACCAGCATATATCCTGGTTCGGTTGCTTTGTGCTATGCAACCTACATCCAGTCTCCTCCACAAATATGGAAGAATTTCATTATAGTTAACAGTATTACATACACCAATTTCACACTCAAGTTCTAACCTAACTTGACATTGGCTATGCTAACACCTAACTATTTACTCTTAGTGCTAACCCAACTAAGAAAGGGATACCAAACATGTACAAGATGCAAGACACTTAACCAACCTAAAGAAATCTGAAAATAACTCTAGGCTTTTCTCTCAAGTGTATCTCTCAGCCTTTTTCAACTCATGGCTTTTTCTTAAGCTTTCTCACTTTGCCTTTTCTCTCAAGAAATTACAGAAAGATAAGCTTAGAAAAGTACATCACAATCAAAAAATCATGAATGAGATTGACTTCATCAACAGCCTCTGTGCTATGCGAAAAACCAGATTAGCAAGCCTCTGATTTAGTTCTTCATGCTGGCGGAATGCACCTTTGAATAGGATACACTGTCCAGTTAGTTGAACTTCTTCAAAGAGCTCTTTCAGAACAAAACACTTTCAAACTCTGGTTTTCTCTCCTTGCTTCAGAATGAACAACAAGCTTCTTTTTATCTCCTTGCATGTTCCTTTGTTCTTCCTCCAAGGTCAACATCTTGAGCCTTGAGCTTCACCAACCCACAAGCTCACTTTTTCTACTCAATCACCAAAGTATAACATTTCCTTCTGACTTTTCCAACTTGACCGAAAGGCATGAAGGAATAACCGAAATTGTTTTCCAATGGTCAACTAAATCTGAACCATAGAGATGCAACTTGGTCCCCAAGAATCTCTTGTGACCGTGGATTTGTAGCAGTGAGGAACAGAGATCAACTTTTTCTTTGAATGCCATTTTCGGATAGAACAAAGAGTGGGGAAGAAAGGATGAAGATCTGATGCATGCAAGATGAGATGGATTACCTTTCTTAAGCTTGATTTGTATTAGATTTTCTGCTTTAGCTTCTGTGCTTCAAGCTTAGATTTTCTCTTTCTTGCTTCTTTGGTTACTGGCTTATGGAGGAAGCTTTTCTTCTCTTTCTCTTTCTTACTTTTACTGAGGTCTTGATGTGACTTGATTAGAGAGGAGAGGAACGTTGCTTTGGTTGGAGCAAGATGGTAGGAAATTGAAAACAATTTCAAGCTTGGATCGGGTTCTTCTCTCTTGGCCCGTGGTGCCTTGCTATGCTTCTTTGTTTGATATGAATGACTTGGGCTTGTCTTTATTCACACTTTCCATTCAGCCCATTAGCTTTGTTTTGTTGTTCATTCAACTTGGGCTGCCCAAAATTGAACTATGGCCTGCAACATAACATAAATAATTAGCAATGTATACTTATTAATTTAACTACTCTAATTATTTATTTTGCCAAAAATAATGTTTGTCATCACTAATTAATTTAGTTAATTTCTTAACTCAACAAAATCCTTAGCCACTAAAAGAAGATTATTAATTGATAATTTAATATTTTTTTTTACATAAAAGTCAATTCTATTTTAAATTATTATCAAGTTATATAGTAATGTTGTATTTTTTTTGTAACCCACAGGTAGGATCGGGTACCTGCGGGTTAAGAACGGATAGGGTTAGGGTTGAGACATTCTCAACCCGCGGGTAGGGTTAGGGTTGGCTCCAAACCCTATCCTACCCTACCCATTACCACCCCTATTCTGAGGAAGCTTGTGGGAGAAAAAAGAATAGTAGAAAGTTTAGGCTCATTTGGTTCTTAAACAAAAAATGGTTCGTGATTTTACTAGACTTAAAAAATCACATTATTGAATACTTAGATCATCCTGAATGGGTAAGTAATTTTTTTTTTTAATTTTATTATAGATGAATATATTTATTTGGATTTTATTTATTTATCTTTTAACAAACAATTTTATTATTATTTTCGTTATTATTAGTAAAAGTGGAATAAAGCATTTTAAATGAATCCTGCTTCGTATTTATAGATTGGATTCTTGCTTAAAATATATTTTTTTAAATAAAACGCAACTTGTATTTTAGATTTTTCAAAAAAAATTTCTGACGCACAAAAAATACAACCTACATTTTATTTGTTCGAAAAAAAACTTCCAAAATAATAAAAATACAAGTTGTGTTTTATTATTTTAAAAAAAATAAAATATAATCTTCAATAAACGCCCGCAGGTTGTGTTTGGACTCAAATAAAATTAAAAAAAATTTAAAAACCTTCAAAAACATAAAACGCAACCTGCGTTTATTTGAATTGCTGAACAAAAAATAAATAACAACAAGATTAAAATGTAGTTTGCATTTTTTTATACCAGTAAAATTTCTCTGCATATGTCCATTTCATTACCCTACCCCAATATCTTTTTCATAAAAAAAAATGAGCCGTGTAATTTTTATATATATATATCATAGTAATTTGGACCAAGTCAAAGATTTTTAGATAATGAAGCAGTGAAACCAAAGCTACGTACGTTTAGTGAAACCTAAAAACAAGGGAACCCAAAGGAAGAATAATGTCGGATCCTACTCGAGATTTTTTAGACATTCATAATGAGCATGTGAGAATGGGTATAAATTTTAATTTTTAAAATTTATTATATTAATTTTTAAGATTCGATTTTAAGTATTATATTAATCTTTTGACTGTTTTATACTAAGCCAGTAAATAGAGTGCTAAACTTATTCTAATTTATATTGTGTTAGCTATATGATTAAACAATATTATTTTATTTTAACATTTAAATATGGTAAAAATAATGTTATTTAGAGAATAAAATAAAATAAAAAAATTTACATATTATGTAATGTTTTTTATTTTTGTCTTATTACAATAATATTTAACGTTATATCCAACATGACAAATTAAAATATGTTCAGCACTCCATTAATCAAATTAGTACCAAAAACTTTAAGCAGTGTGGACAAACATATAACATATAAAAATAATAAAAAATTTATAAATATTTTAAAACATATAAAAATAAATAATATAAAAATATTAAATATTAAATAATTTTTTATTATATTAAACAATATCATAGAAAAATATGGTTATTAATTTTTCTTTTTATATAATAATAATAATAATAATAATAATAATAATAATAATAATAATAATAATAAATGACATTAATCAAGATAATAAACAAATTATTTTCTAATCAATAATAAAAGTAAAACACATATTTTTATAAATTATGTATGACAAATTATATTTTAAGAAAAAAATTATGCCCTAAATTTTTCATATCTTCATTATATATTTTATAAATTATTTAATATTTATTTAATTATTTAATAAAAAATATCAAAAGTTAATTTCAAATAATAATAATAATAATAATAATAATAATAATAATAATAAATTAATTATTTAAATAGATAAAAGTACAAAATACAGTATTATTGTAATTGATTTTAATTTAATTTATACTCGAAAATTAATAATCGAAATACATGTTTAGCTAATATACAAAATTTTTTAATTTACTAGTAAATATTAAAGTTGATTAGAAAACAAATTCGAAGATATAAACTTCAACTAAATAAATTTATTAATTAAATAATGTTACTATAATATTTTTTATTTAATTAATTTAATATATATTTTTATCTTATACTTTTAGATATAAATTAGAGTTTAATTTTGATATATTGATAATGTAAAATATTTTATATAATTATTCAATTACGTCTACTTTTTTAGATGATCATTCACGTGAATACAATCAATGTAAAGTACTAGCAGAAGACCTGTACAATGCACGGGTTGAAAATTTTTGTTTTCTATTTTGATCTTTCACGTTACTAAAAATAGTCTAGTGTATTGAATTTTTAATTAAGTGTAATAGATTTATTTACTCTATCACAACAAATACACAAGTATTCTTTTCTAATTTCTCATAGTTTGCATAAGTATCTATGTTTTTCGAAACATTCATTTTGATGAACACTTCTTAAAATGGCTA
This sequence comes from Arachis stenosperma, assembly GCF_014773155.1. Lineage (NCBI taxonomy): Eukaryota > Viridiplantae > Streptophyta > Magnoliopsida > Fabales > Fabaceae > Arachis > Arachis stenosperma. The sequence goes on from NC_080380.1 coordinate 17,231,876, forward strand.
TACAGATTTTGCCTCACAGTACATTGTATCTTGTTCAATTTCATAAATTATGCGAATACAACTTAAAAATATAAACAATACAATTCAAAAGATAAACATGAATAAGAATTATAGCCAATATAATTTATGTATATTAAAAAAATTCTTTGAATTATCGTGTTAAAATAATTTATATCTTGGATAAAAAATTCATTTTACAAAAATATAAGTTGTCATTTTTGAATGCTAATAGAGGTCTATCGAAAAAAATATCAGAAAGAGAGTTCCAAATGCATAAAAAGACGAAGAATTTAAGGATTTGAAAAAAAATACTACTTTGACCTTTTATTCTATTTAAATGTTGATCAAAGAAAGAGAAAAAAAAGAATGGATATTTAGAATATCTCATCAAACTTGTTATTTTTCAAGATCAAAGAAAGAAGAAGAACGATAAGTGTAAAGCTTTTTTTGCCCAATTTCAACTTGTCTTACAAATCTCTCAACAATCTTTTAATCAAAATCCTAACTTAGATGAGAGAGAGTACATTATAGAGGACGTTTTTTGGTTTATCTTTTTTTTTTTGCTTTCTCATCTATTCTTCATTGGAATATGTGCAATGCACGGACAAAAAACATGCGTTGCCAAAATTTACTATGATGATTTTTTTTACCCACAGTCTCAATTTATACCCTTTCTTAATACAACAAATAACATTTGACTGTAATTACCACACTCTAATATCCAACTATCAATACATATGATCAAAAACTAATAAATATTTGTTATTTATTAACCGAAACAGCAGCAGCTGCAGGATTAAGTTTTCAACAACGAAATCTTTAGAGAAACTTAGTAGATCTATAGACATTCGTCTTGGGCAAAAATAATCATTTCACCCGAAACAGCAAACTTAAACAATCATTTTACCCGAAACAACAAACTCAAGTACTATAAAACATGTAGAATAGTGAACGTAAAAAAATAGAATATAAGAAACAATAAAAGTTATAAAGTTATAGCTCACTCAGTCCGTATTAAGTTAAAGATTATTTAAAATTAAAATGACAACAAAAAAAATTTTCACTCTTAAAAATTTTTATTCTAAATTATTGTTGCGTTGAATTGGGACTACATAAGTCATAATCACAAAAGTTCAACTACTATTTCTTATATTCTTTTTCAACCTTAACCATTGTGTATGACACCAAAAGTAAATTTAGATAGAAGTTCAGTGTATAAATTTTCATAAAAATGGATTAAAAAATTTTAATGAATTGTTACTCAAAACACACGAATAAATTTGAAACTCAACTTGGCTGTGACAAAAAAAAAAGACAAATGTGAACGGCAGCAATTGGAATTGAAACATTAAATTTTATAAGTTTTCTCACTTTTTACAACAAAAATATTTTATTATTCTAAAGGCATAAAATTATATCTTTTAAAAATCGAGAAATAGAAGGCTCAAAATTAAGAAAAATGGCATGAGTAATCCAAAGATTAAAAAAATTATTTAATAAAAAAAAGTTATTTTATATATTACACTTCTCAAACACATCTAGATGTCTCAAAATTGAAGTTTTTTAATAATTAATATTTTTTTCAAGAAAAACATATTTCTTTTTTCCGATTTTAAATATTAAATAATAAAAAAAATTATCACCTCCTATCAATCCAACAACTAATGGTGCCTCACTGTAATACAAATACATAAACATATTATATAAATACAAACCTAGTTGTTATAGAATGTATCGTGTGCTTCAAAATACAAAAATACGTCTCAAAACACAGAAGATTGTGTTTCAGAAAGACAGAAGAGAGTGTTTCAGATTGCATGTCTCCTCTCCATAACATTTGGGGCAAACCATGCAGCCTTGTATTCAACTTCAACCTATAGAAATCATCAATTCAATCTGATATCAAAAATAACCAGAACAATCATAATATGTAATTTATCATTTATATATAAAAATTACCTCCTCTTTTGTCTTAGAGATTAATTCATGCTTACTTCTTTTTCTCTCATTATCTGGCAACTGATTTGATGTTTCCATGTTTGTTCTCTTCTTATTTTTCTTGTTCTTAAATTTCTGAACCTCGTCTTTCTTTTCAGACTTTCCAAGATCTTTTAAAAGATTTTCAATAAACATAGTCTCATTAAATATCACTGCGAATTTGGGTATATTTTTTAAGATTTTTAATTCAGAAGCCATGGCAATGTGATCACTATCCCATTTCTATGTATAGAATGAAAGGTAAAAAAAATATTAAAAGTCAAGGTATACATTTCAAGCCATAATATGCAATATCAGGGCAATCAATTAAGTATATTGTGTGCCTTTTAAGTAAATATGTATATTTTTCTCAACTATATAACTTGCAATCCAGTACTTATTGTATGGTGCCTTTTAAATTGCAAATGGATATATTTTTCTCAACTATAACTTGCAATCCAGTTCTACTTATATATACTCTTAGAGAGAAGTTCTTTCAACTTATAAATCATAGTCCTCCGAACAGTAGTTTGTATCTTGCACCCCTACCAATCAACACAAATTATAACAAATATCTGATAAATGACAAATGGAATAAAGAAAAAAACAAATTTAAATGAAACAAAATTTGAGACCTCGATATAAAAAAGGTAAGAAAAAATACATCTAAATACAAAAAATAAATAGCCAAAAAAATTAATAGATTTCGACTACTATAACTCACAGATTGATCAACCAAAATCATGTCCATGAAATTTGGGAGAAGCTGACCAGTGAAAGTAGGAATAGTCCAAAATCTAATCACCCTAACTTTGAGGTTCCATACTTTCTTCTCAGGATTAATCTTATTAATCATATCCATGGCAATTCTCATCTTGAAATGCAATTAAAGGGATGAAAGAGAAAATAGATTTTAGTCAATAAAATAATAACTAAAACACATACAATAGCAACATGAATGTGAGAAAAATGTGACATGATCAAGGAATTCTGCCTTTATTTATAAACACACATCAATTGAGTAATTTGAATTTCGAAATACATAAAATTCTTATTTTTGGAAGGAAAAAAAGAAGCAAAATAAAAATTTGAAAGATCTTGATTGACCTTAGATATCAATCGAAAGATATTTGCGGGCCCACTAAATAATCCTATATATAGGCCCTAAGCTAATAACAATTGATACACAAATAAAGTGTATAAATAGTAAGCTATATTAATCCTAAGTTATCCTCTATATAAATTGAGAGCTAACAACAAGAGAGATGATGAAAGAGAAGAGAAAGATAATAAAAAGAACATAAAGTAAGACAGAGAGAAAAGGAAGAACCAAAATAAAATGAAAATCTATGCATAGATCCAAAAGTGGTAGACTTAGATGAGCACACCTTCTAGTATAGACATCATTATTTTATTAGGCTTTCTATATTATTAGATTTTCAATAAAAATTATATCATATTCCCAATGAAGATACACACAAGCTAATTATCGATGTAGTTAAATACTAAAAAATAAAGTGGCCATCAATAAAGTTCAAAAATTGTGCTCAAGAAAAAAAGAAATACAATCAAGGAATGAAGATATAAACAAAAGAGAGTAATAAATAGGGATAAACTTCTTATTAATTTTATTTACAAAGATATGACAACAGAATCAAATACTCAAACTTCTCAAAAAAAAAATCAACATAAGCTTGATAGCTAAATAGTAGGGGTGTAAATTACCGAACCGGACCGAAAATTACCGCAGAACCGAACCGAATTTTACAACAACCGATTAGAAAACCGAAAAAATCGGTTTTTTGGTTTTTTTCGAAGTAAACCGATCGGTTCGGTTCGGTTTTCGGTTGACTCGGCAGAAACCGAACCGAACCGGACCGAACCGAAAAATGAAGGTTCAATCGTGTGTATTTACCAAGTTACCCTTTAACCTAGGTATAAAAGGGCAACTTCACACACAACCCTAGCCTTCTTCCTCTCTTTTACGCGAATGGCGAATCCGGAGCCCTAGCCTTCTTCCTCTGTTCTTCTCTTCCACGGTTCCACACTTCCACAGTTCCACCTTCGATTCCACCATGCTCGAGAGAAGGAGACCCTGAAGGAGAACCCTAGCTTCTCTTCCTCTCTTCTTGTCTTCAGTCATCGCCGTCGCAGGGTCGCCTCGCAGGGTCGCCGTCGCTGCCTCGCTGGGTCGACGTCGCCGAGGAGCAATCCATTCACCGAGAAGCAGTCCTGTCACCGAGCAGCAGTCCAGTCGCCAAGCAAGACTCCAGTGGCCGTCGCAGTCCAAATCGAGCGCCGAGCAGCACTCCTGTCACCAAGCCATCTCCTGTAGAAAGCAACTCCACAATGTCTTCTTCGGAGGTTAGAAATTCTGAACAATTATTGTTAGAGATTCTGTTTAGTGATATTGTGCTTGATTTAACCTGAACAATTGTTTTTACAAATTCTGTTTATAGTTATGATTTTGAAAAATTCTGTTTGTGCCTTTGTGGTTATGTTTTTTAGAAATTCTGTTTGTATTGGCTGCATCAAGAACTCACAGGATAATGCATCGCTTTATTTTTTTATTTTAATTTTTTTCCTGGATGAAAAATAGAGACATTCATTGAATACATTGCTTGTGAGGTAATATGAAGTTTGATGTTTAATTTTTGAAGTAGATTCTAAACCCATGTGATCTCTGCTTCACCAGCTGTCAAGCTTTAGAATTCAGTTTTAGTGGACTATGCATGAACTGGCTAAAAATGGCAGTTGAAAGTAATTTTAGGGATGAAATCATTGAGATAGGCATTAGACTAGCTTCACTCATTTCCAATTTTGATAGAAGGTCTATTATATATTTTGTTTGGGACAAACTGCATAGAATCTGTTCTATGAACTTCAATTCCAAGAAAATTCTTTGTTACTATGCAATCTGATCTTGGTATCTGTTTTTACTTTTTGTATTTGGTGATAAAGAATTTACTTTTTGCATGACTATGTGGTTGAATAAAGATAGTAGAATTCATTTCTATATTGCAAGAATATTGTGTATTCTATCAAATATATGAACAGAAAAGTAGTAACTTTGAAGCCCTTTTATATATGATTGTTGAAACACTTTGAACACAAATTAAATTGGGTGAAGTGTTACTGGTTCCTTTGGTCTTTTCAACATCCTTACATTGATTAAAATGTAAAAATATTTATGTTAATAATCAAGGAGCTTGTTTACGCTGAAGTTATTTGGCTGTTATTTGATCATTAAAGATGGGAATATAGTTCCTTATGATTTCTCTAAAACTTTCAAAGCTGGTTGTTCTACCCGACTACAGCTTATTTTATTTGTCCATAATTTTCATTGTATTTGCCTTGTTTTTTATCTATTATGGTTTTGAAAGTTGTTTTTTATCTGTCATGGTTTTGAAAGTGAAATTGCATATTATTTCATATTGCTACTTGGAATTGTTGAAAAGGATGTTAAAAATTTGTTCCTATTTCTCTTTGGTGCCATTTTATGAAACATGTTCTTGGCATGCAATCAATGCTTACAGGAATACCTGTCCCATATGATGATTGACCTCATTTACTTCCTTCACCTTTTATTCCTTAAATTTTTAAGATGCTTGTTTTGGTGGACTGTTAGAGCTGTTAATGAATTTAAATTCTGTTGATTATATGGCAGTTGGTGAGTATTAAATGATGCTTGTTTTGGTGGACTGTTTGAGCTGTTAATGATGCTTGTTTTGGTGGACTGTTAGAGCTGTTAATGAATTTAAATTCTGTTGATTATATGGCAGTTGGTGAGTATTAAATGATGCTTGTTTTGGTGGACTGTTTGAGCTGTTAATGATGCTTGTTTTGGTAGGCTGTTAGAGCTGTTAATGAATTTAAATTCTATTATTGAAGAGTTTGAGAAACTTGAATTAGGTATGCAAAAAAGAAATTTGTAGTTCCTTTCATGGTTTATGTTTATAATCTATAATCTATATTGATTTTCTTGTTTTATTTTTGTAGAAATTACACCAACTGGAGAAGATGAGGATGAGTCTGGTGTGGATTCAGATTAAGCATGGTGGTTGATTGGCTGTTTGGTTTTTATTTGTTTTAAAGTGACTGTTGTGGTTTAAAGTGTGTTTATTTTTGTTGTTTTGCTAGACATTTATAATTGCCTTTGTTTTATATTTAATTAAGTTGAATTTGTACTGGATTTGGATGTGATATACTCTTGTTATTTTGGTTTATTGAAGGTTTTAAACTTTATTTTATGATATTTTAAATTCTATTTATTAGGTATAAAAAAACCGAAAAAACCGACCGAACCAAACCGCTGTTGGTTCGGTTCGGTTCGGTTCGGTTGTCCAGAAAGCAGCCAACCGAATGGTTGATATTAACGTTCAACCGATAAGGTCGGTTCGGTTTGTTTTTGGTCCAAAACCGAACCAAACCGAACCGATTACACCCCTACTAAATAGTCCAACTGCTCAGGTCACTCTCTAGACAGCTCCAAGATTACGAATCTCATTAGCTCCATCGATTTATAAGCTTAAAGCTGCTTGAAAAGTGGTATGACCAACCCAACAAATTGATCAATCCAATAATTCCAACCTCAGAAAACTTTAAAAAAATCATCTGACTAATCTGAGAAGTTGTAATATTTGATTCTCATAACACAATGTTCATTACTCAATAAACAAAGACAACAAAAAGAAATTAAAAAGAAAGTTTGAATTAATCTTCTGACAATTATAACAAAATCTCCAACCAAAAGTATTTATGGATTAAAAATTAAATAAATAATAAATATTTCTAAAAGTAAAAACCAAGCAAATAAAAACTTAAAAATGAGCGGATTAAACAAAGAACAAAATGCAGAATAATAAAAAATACACAACGACTTTTCATAAAACAACTTAAGAAAGCTAGCATTTGAAATTGGACCAAAAAAATGTATCACTGATAAATATTTTTCAAAATTTTTCAACAGCACTTTATAGAATAGTATACTAATTATTTTTCACAATCTAATTATTATATAAACGAAATCTAGTTGCCAATAACACACAAGAAAAAAACTAAAAACAAAAAAGGTATAAAGTTATATTTGGCTTTCAATTTCTTTGTGTGGTAGAATTACAAAAAATGGATATGTGAACAATTCAAGTACAATTTAAGTACTGTAGGATAACCAGAAAAAGATAAACACTTGCTCATCTTATTTCAAAAGAATAGCGAACAAAACTGGAAAAAAAATTAGCATGTACTTATCTTTTTTTTGTTATAAATCACATTTTTGTAAAAAAAAAATTAATAAAATTGACCCCAAATTTCAGAAAAAAAAATAACTAAATTCAAATAACATCGATGTACAATTCAATTGGTGTATAATAATACAAATTAACCTAATCTTGTTACTAATTTTATTTTAGAAAAGAAAAAAATAAATGGTGTATTTCTAAAGTAAATAACCAATAAGATAAAATCAGCACATCAGTAAAATAGAAAAAGAAGAAAATAAAGAATTGCATCAAATCACAAACCAAAAATCTAATTTTCTAATAAAGCCAACATCATTATCTATGAAGTATAAAATATTTTTTTTAACAAAAAATCAGTACTAACCAAAATAAAAAGACACATATAACACCATCTTCTAAATATACATTACCAATACTCAAGGAATGAAGAAACAATTTAATCAATTGTAACCGAAATTACAAAAAAATAAATAACTAAATCTAAAACAAAATCTAGTTACAAAAATACACAAGAAAAAAAACTAAAAAACAAAAAAAGTAGATAGATAAATTTGACTTCAGTTCTATTGTGTGGAATAATTCAAAAAAATAGATATGTGAAAAATTGAAGTATAACTTAAACACTGTAAAATAATAAAAAAAATAAATACTTACTCATCTTATAACAAAAGAATGTCAAACAAAATCAAAAAAGAAAATTAACAAGTACTTATCTTTTCTTGATATAAAAGAGAAATTGTAATGTATAGAATCTCAACATGTAGAATTTCATAGGTTTTCGTAGGTTTTTCAAATTTTTAACCAAAAATTTTTTATTATTTTTTTTTTATAGAAGCAAACTTTCAATTAAGAAAATAACCAAACGGCACTTACATATTACAGAAAACATATCAGATCTAAAACTAAACAAGAAAGTATATAAGTTCTATGTTGAACTATTGTCTGAGAGGAGGCGCAAAGTTCGATTACAAAGAATCTTATACAAACGAAACAGAGACTCATTATGATCTCTTTTGTTTCTAAATCTTCACAGTAAGTGCTGCACCATAGAAACCTATCTTCTCTTCTTTCCAGAATTGGTCCAAAAGCTTTCTGAAACTGTAAACATTTCCATAAATGAATGGCCTTCGTTGTATCTCCATCCCGAGCCTACGAACACATCAGTAACACACCCATAGAGGGACCAAAAACACCACAAAAGGGGAGAAGAACACCACAAAGGGGTTATTTAATCTAGATCTGGATCTCAGATCTAAATCTCTTGAGACAGAAACCACACAAACAAACAGAAAATAACAATCTAGATCTGGATCACAGATTTAGATCTCTTAAAACAGAAACTATACAAACAAACAGAAAGTAACAACAAAGGAGAAGGGATGCAAAGGAAGGAGAGAAGGTAGGTGATGAAAAGAGAAAGATAGAGAGAGGATAAGAACTTAAACATAAGACGAACAAACAAAGAACAAAATAAATAATAGTAACAAAACACATAATTTTTTAAAATACAACTTAACGAATGAAACAAATGAAATTGGACCCTATAAATTTGGAGAAAATATTTCTTACAAAAATGAAAGAAGCATAAAGAGAAAATCTGCACCAAATTAATTTATACAAGATTTTTCACTGTTGACAATTTATGCTTTCTGAAAATACATGCATAAAAATGTATCACACATCAAAATTTTTCAAAATTTTTCAACCGCTTTTTCCAGAACAATATTCTAATTATTTTTTAATACACTTATGAACTCCCACATATCATAATAAAAAAGATTGTATAACCACATAAAAGAACAAAAACATAATTTATGTAAAATTAAGCAGAGGAGAATTATCACTTACATTCATCAAGCAGCTTCATTTTCAAAATTAACAACTCCTTGATAATTGAAGAAGACAAGAGCAAAAAATAAAAAAAAAGTATTCTAAATAGCATCCAAATAAAACTCAAGTGGTGTAACCTTGTATATAAATAAGGCACAAAGATAAATTTGACTGTCGAGATAAAGGGAACAAAAAATGGTACAAAGGTAAATTTGACTCTCAATTCTTTCGTGTGCAAGAATTCAAAAAGATGAATATGTGAACAACTCAAGTTCAATTCGAGTAATCCAGAGTAAGTTTAAAAAAAGATAACAACTTACTAATAATTTTAGTTCAGAAAACATGCAAACAAACATGTATTCATAAAATAAATGCTCGATAAACAATTACAACTCAACTAACACTAAATTCATATACATTTTGAAAAAAATAAGAAGGTACCTACAAAACAAATATACAATAACAATGATACCAACTTAAAAGCTCATGTTTCACAAATCAAATGTGGCAACAAAAGTAAATTTCATCCAAAAATATTCATCAAGAAAGTTCAGACATCTAACAAACTCAATAAATTGTTTGGCATCTCAACTGGTTATAGGATCCAAATAGATGAAAAAAGTTGCGGAGCCATCTCTCTAAATCCGATAACCAGCTCAGAAATCAATCGACCAACCACAGTTAAAATTTGCTTAGAAACTTCGCAAATATATATATCACCTAACAATCTCTACCTAATTTGTCTTTCAATAAAAAGGCAAAAGTAAAATAAAAAATCACAGCTAAATAACCCATAACAGACAAAAAAAAACTTCAATTAAACAGAATTATCTCTAAAAAAATGAAACAGATAAAAACTAAAAAATGAGAAGAACAGAAAAAGAACAAGATAAAAAATAGTAACAAAACACACGGCTTTTCAAAATACAAATTAACAAAGCTAACAGCTGAAATTGACCATATAAATATTATTTTTATGATATGGTATAACATAATTTCATACACGTACAATTATTTTATATTAACAATCTATCAAAATTTTATTATAAAAGTTAAAAAATAATTATTATTTTTTTAATATAAGGATAAATATAATTTTTCAATGATGAGATATATTTATACATATATTTTTTTTATATTTTTTCAAATTATTATCGGAGACAATCATCCTCACATGAATCCGTTCCTGCGTCGAATCCATGCTGCACCATAAAAGACAGAGGTGAACTAAAAAAGATAAGTTTGATTTTCCATAATTACAAGATACACAAAATTAAGATCAACATCAAAATGACATTTCGAATTTTTTAGATGATTTGTTAGTACACAAACTGACGGCTCATATTTCATCATAGTTGGAATAGATAAAATATTCTGAAAAGAGTAATAATAGGGAGGAAGCTAACTTTTTTCGGCCAATTTCAATTATTTTTTTTAAATTATTTTATTTATTTTAAATTTTAGATTCTAAATAATAGTGATAACTTAAGTGAAGTCGATTTCACATAAAATTGATATTTGAAAGCCATTAAATAAAAATTTACTCAAATCAGTCAAATTATCTAAGGACTTTCAGATATCAACTTCACGTAAAGATCAACTTCACGTAAAGTTCATTGTACCTAAGTTTCCACCCTAAACAATACCTCTTTAATTTTAAATACTAAATTCTAAACCTAAATTTTAAAATCGATTAATTAAAAATTACTTCTCGGTACTCTTTCTTCCGAAAATTAACGATATGAAATAAAAATTTTGTAGTAGACGATAGAATATCTCTTATTAAATAATTTTACTGCATACTAATTATGAGTGTGAGGTTTTGTCTTGGACAAACTAAAGAAGAGAAAAACGTTAGGCACAGCAATTATTACTATAACAAGAGATTATTATTGGAACGTACAATATTGCCGATGCATGTATGTGTTGGCAGCACCACGTAGAAGTTTCTCATTTATTTCATTATCTTTCTTTTGAGGGGTACGTACAAATACTCATTTAATTCTTTTATCTAACTCATGTATACTATATAGTATAGTATACACACTACTCTCACCCTACTCAAGTAAGAGCTTCAGCACAACCATATCTTCCACCTTATATATATGCATACCCTTCCATTCGTCAAAACCTAGCATGTGAACCTATTTAATATCTTGTTTCTCATTTGGGTCATGTAGATGTTGACAAAATTCACCAACGATATAACTAGATGAATTTTTAGGTACAACAATCTATACTCATAACATGAAATGTTACTATTACATTTGCACGTGAAAAATGGATGACATACATATATACATGATGAAGGGTTTAACTCTTCAAGATTAATAATATATAATATAGATATGCATACATAATTTCTCCAATTTAGATATTTATTATTAGTAGGTTTGAGTCCAGCTTCATTCTCAGAACTTAGGAAATTTTCTTTAATTTAGTAGTATTCTCGTAAGTTTTCCACACTATTGTATTATTACTTGTATTAGATATATAATAATTATATATATGTTTTTTTATTAGTTTAAGTTTAATTATACTATATAGTATTAAAATTTCTTTAATCGAAAATTCTAAAATATCATTGATAAACGTAAAAAAAAGTATAAATAAATTAAAAAACAAAATTATTTATAAAAAAAAATTTACACGAATCTATAAAAATTTATTCCGTGAGAAATATATTAAAAATATATATATATATATTTTAAAAGAAAGAAAGAAATTAAGTCTGGCTAATTTATGATAACAGACTATACAATTATATCACTGAATTTTAATGATTATTGTCCTAGGCCACAGTTAATCCATTATTGGAGTTAATATTTGGTCAAGACTAGTTATGGTTTGGACTTTGGAATAAGTTCAAAGATATTTTTACCTCTTCTTGCGGAGGAGAATTTATACTCCATTCTTTCTCTCAATTTAAGATTTTATGAAATGAAAATTAATTAAAATTAAAGTCACTGAAAAATAAGTACGATTATCTTACACTTTTGCAGCATTTGTCAGTGGGAAACAGTAGTAGTCAGGACTATATATGCATCTGAATGAGTAAGTTCCAGGTAGAGGATGTTTATTACTGAAAAGAATATATAAAAAGAAAAAACAAAAAATAATGAAGCTCGTGACTCATGGGAGAGATGATGAATTATTGCTGTCCACGAATTTCTTACACAATTGGATTGGCCATTTTTGTCCCCAAATTTTTGGTTGTTTCTCCAATAATAATAATAATAATAATAATAATAATAATATTGTAGTCATTTTTATTGGCTAGGAATCATAGTATTGTCTCCATCAACCATATATCTATAAAAGCATGCATACAGCATACTAATAACATTAACATTAACCCCTTCGATTCTTCAACATGCAAGTTCATAGATCTGATCTTTAATATTCTTCTAATACTAAATCTTCTAAAAGTAGTAATAAAGATCAATGTTTAGATTTTTATCATATATATAAGATTTCCTTTAATACTATATAACAGTGTTCGTTGTCTCCTCTTCATTTTAGAAAAGTAATATCATAAGGTCAGAAGACAAGCTAAGAACATATTAGGTATACTGAACAAAAAAGGACAGAAACATATGCACAATAAAATCACGTTTCAAGTTAAAAAAAAAAAAAAAGTCGTATATAAAAACATATTAGACATGTAATCATTCATGTATATCAACTTAAGACTTTTAAAATAAATAATTTCATAACATATATTAAAAGTTCTATGACATATTTTGTATTATTTGATTTTTTTAGATATCGACTGTATCTATGTACAACTAAGTATTTTAGAATGGGAACGAAAAAACAAATATTTACATTACCACACTTGTTGTCTATATCAAGATTAGTTTTTTTTTTTTAGAAAATCAAAACTTATCTTATTTAATATTTATTAATTATTGTTATTAAGATTAATGAATCTTAAATAAGACAAATTCTTATAATTTTTGGCAAATTTTTTTGTTATTAAATATTTCGGAATGAAAAAATCCAACTAAGCAATCAATGTTTTAAAACTAGGTTAATTAAAATAGTTAAAATATATACCTAATAGATGAAAAGCCTAAGAAGGAAAGGAGCATGCATGTAACCAAGTATAGTAGAATTACATGATAGTAGGTTTAATGTATGTGATGAAAATAAATCAACATTTATTACTATGAATGAGAAATAGGCCCCAAATGATAGAAATGCATATATCCTATCCAATAACCACAACAAATAGGGCTTACAAGTTGATCTTGTGGTGGGAATAGTAGAACTAATTAAACTCACATAGTAATTTGTGTATGTACACTGCAAAAAGTTACAAAAAGTAACGTACTTCACACTGCAAAAAGGGTACCCTTTTTTTCCTTCCTGGCTGAAAATTCAACCCTTACCATTATTAATTACCACCTACTCCACTTATATATTGTGCTACAGTGTTGCATATTCTTCATGCTTGCTACTACTATACAACCTAGCTCCTCTAATAGTTAGTGTCCTTGTATCATCAATAATGGGGAGAACACCATGCTGTGAGAAAGTTGGGTTGAAGAAAGGAAGATGGACTGCTGAAGAGGATAAGATCTTGACCGATTATATCCAAGAGAATGGGGAAGGATCATGGAGGAACTTGCCCAAGAATGCAGGTATATAATATATATATTATTCATTATTCATAGATTAATTGGAATTGTGGTATGTAAATTTGATTGAATTTGTTGGTGAAGGTTTGTTAAGGTGCGGAAAGAGTTGCAGGCTGAGGTGGATAAACTATTTGAGAGCAGATGTGAAGAGAGGGAACATCACTCCTCAAGAAGAAGAGATCATTGTCAAGTTGCATGCTGTTCTTGGTAATAGGTGAGCTTTTCTGGGATTCATTCAACTTATTATCAACCTATAAAAACTTATTACCATGCTTCACCATCATTAGTATAAAATAATTATTTTGTAAGATTATTTTTATAACCAATAATTATGTCAAAAAATGTTTAATTATATTTTAATGGTCAGTAATTGTCAAAGAAAAATATTCAAATGTATTTCACTTCATGTCAAAAAATCTTTATTGACGTTTGAGTATGGTTAGAGATATAATTATTTTTTTTAGTTTAAATTTAAAAAAATAGCTTTATGATATGGTATAATTTCTTTTTAACTTAAAGATATAGAGTTTAATTCTTAATAAAAAAATTTCATGATAATTATTATTGATTAAAAAAATAAGTATCAATAAAAGTATTGTTAATAAAGGTTTTATTAACAATTAAGCAACTGTAAAAAATACTTGTTAACTATTTTCTAATAATACTAAATATATATTTTTTTTAATACCTGAAAACAAATACTATTAAAATAACTTTTCTTGTAGGGCATTTTGGAATTTTTTTTTTATACAAAAGGAGCAAATATTCCTTAATAAGTTTGGGACATTCATTCTTATTCTTTCTGTAGGACCAAACTGAAGGTATAGATAGGAGAGAATATATACGTTTGTAATGCAAACTTTAAAAACATTTGAATCTGTAAGGTTGGCTTGTACAGCCCTTCTTCAATACCTCACCAACCATAATAATAAAATATGCCGACAATAATAACGCAAACTTATTTATTAGAATTTTACTTTTGATTTTAGGGACTAATAAAGTGTATATAATCTATCTTTTATTGTTTGTATTCTCAAGTTATTCATTTTGTTTTTAGCCTTTTTTTTTGGGTTAATAATACTCTAATAATAATAGTTCATATATAATACAAACAATAATACTATATTATTTACAACGCAAATATACAGATAAGTACTATATATATAATAACCAGCATTTTCCATCATATATGTATATATTTCTCCTTAAAAAAGAAAACAAAATCAAGGTGGGGTTCAGTACCATTTCACATTTAGTAATGCCGTGAAATGTAGTTTTCCTTTTGGGGTAGGTGCCTCCATAATATTCAACCAAGCTAAGGTGGACCTATATACTCCCATAGTTGGTACACCAACTTGTATGTAGATATATACTAGAGGGAAGTTTTCAAGTATGACCATATATCGGTGTTGATTGATTTTTAAATGTAGATCTTAATTATATATTATATATATTTTTTATAATTAAGATTAACGATTAAAAATTATTGAAACATTGATATATTGATACATTTAAAAATTTTTTTATATTATATAGAAAAACTCAATTAAGAGATTAGGTAGTATCTAATAATAAAATAATAATAATAATAATAATAATAAGTGACAGATGATAAGAATCATATATTAAAAATTATAAATTTAAGTTGGAATTGATGACAAAAACTTATGAAAAGATCCTTTTTAATATATAACCCTATTATATACACTACATGCATGTATATAAACATAATTATAATTTTCAATTATTTACTGAATTTATACAAAAGATAACCATTAACTAAACATTATTTTTTATTAATTATATATATGATAAACTATGATTAAACTAAAATGTATCAAAAATAAAATTATTATTTATTTATTATAAATTCAAATATAATGTCTAGGATGTGGGTCAAGAAAAATTTCCAGTCACTGCATTTGGTACTTCCCGCTACTGTCTGTACTAAATTACAAACGGGAAGTGGGGTATGTATTTAATTGGCCGTACATGAGCTGTTATATATAGTAACTTGGATATTTTTCGCTTACAAAAATTTTATACTAAGGATTAAATTTTATCTAAATTAATTTAATTATTTTTATTTTAAATATTAAAATTAAATTCAATACCCGTTTCATAAGATTTCTAAACATCATGTTAATTTTAACAAAATTATTGGACAAGAATTGTACTCGTGAATTAAAAGTTACTAACCGATGATGGATTGTATACAGTATAGGATTTTATGAAATTCGTCATTTAATAAATTCAAATTTAATTTAGTGTCCCAACTCCCAACAATTATTGTATGTATAATTCATAGTCATCCTATTGGCCGTTATTTTTTCCATTCTCTTATTTTATTTGAATACATTATTATTATTATTATTATTATTATTATTATTATTATTATTAAGAAATTTAAAATTAAAAATAACAAATTAATATAGTATTACACGATTTTTAATTAAAAAAAGTTTAAATAAGTTTTTGCTATCCATAAAATACCAATTTTTCATCTCTATAAGTTTTACTTTTTATCCCCTATCATTAATTTGTTTTATTAGGTAATGACAATAATGACATAACTGATTAAATATTGATGTAACTAATTTGAGTTGAGTGAATAGTTTGTTCATTTGTCTGCTTATAAATATGTCGAGAATTCAAATTCTGTTTTGTATATGTAGTAACTCATTGGCCGCAACAACCTCTTAAATGAAGCTTAGATCCGTGATGAATTAGTCTTTAACTAATCGGACTAAAGAATACCGTGGACAACAAAAAGATTAAATGTTGATGTAATATACTTAATATAACAAATTAACAATAATAACCAAAATACAGAAGTTTGAAATTTTATAGGAATTGAAGAGAAACTTTATTATTATTTTTGTGGGTAATTAAGTTTATAAAAGATAATGAATTTGGTTGTAGGTGGTCAGTGATAGCAGGACATTTACCTGGAAGAACAGACAATGAGATAAAGAATTATTGGAACTCTCATCTGAGAAGAAAGATTTACTGTTTCATGAGATCACTCAATGAGTCTCTTCCTCCAATTGACATGGTTGCTCTCAATGAAGCTGCATCCAAGAGAAGAGCAGCACCTAGAAGATCATCAACAATAATCCAAGAAAACAACAACAATAATAATAAGACTTCATTGCCTAAAAGAGAAGCAATCACAACAACAAGTGCCCAAAATTGTTGCAACATTTTAGTAGATCATGATCATGATGATGATGATGGCAAGGGAATTTCAATGATGGATGCTTACTTCCAAATGGAGTTGGGGAACAACAATAATCCTAGTAGCTTCATGAATAACAATAATGGAGATTTTGATGAGGGTTTATTGGGAGCATATGAATGGCCAGATGAAGAAATCATGAGACTTACTCAAATGTTTGAAAATGGGGTGCTTGTCAATAATAATAATAATAACAATATAGCCCTTAAAGAGGAGCCTAATGGAAATTATTATTATGATGATGATGAATGTGGCCAAATGATGGATTTGGATATGGATGCAATTGGAGCAACAAGAACAACAAGTGAAGAAGAAGAAGAAGAGAGCAAGAATCATAAGAATAATAATAATATTGCTGCCTCCATTAGTGAACATAATTATTGGTACAACAACAATAACAATGATAATAGTTGTTCATCATCCTCAGTTGGTGACTATCATCAGTGGCATGATTGGGATTTGGCTCATCAATCCAATAATAATAATAATCATCATCATCAATGGGATCTTTCTACTGAAGATGATCAAATGCTGATGATGAATTCCTTGTGGGGTACCACCACCAATGAGGTTAATAATACTGCCTTTCATCATTATTATTAGTTATGATTTTAGGGTTTTGGGTTGGAAGAAAAATTCATATGAGTTATATATGTTGTTCATAGTAATGCATGTTATTTCATCTTGCTTCATTTTCATGAGGTTGTTATAAGGTGTAAGCTAAGATATGTATAACAGGCAAGTGCCTAGTTATTTAATTAGTTGTTTTTTTTTTTGATATTGTTGTTATTGTTTTAATTTTGTAGCAAAAGCAATATATAAATAAATGTATCCGATCCTTTCAAGTTAAATGTACTACTTTGGTAAAATGTTTTGATTGTTATATATATGCTTTTCTGTTCTTTATTTTGATCTACAGGAGCAATGTTAGATAGTCAACAATATAAAATTATTTATTTAATTTAGTATCTGTAATTTTATATATATATAATATTTATAATTATATAAAATTATTTATTTATTTTAATAATAATTAATAAATATAAAATAAAAAATTGAATCACTTTGAACGAATTTTTATTGTTTTTGAAATATTTTTTATATGTTATTAGCATTATTATTATTTAATGGAGTGAGAAAGATTGAAAAAGTGCACTAATAATATAGAAATTCGCATTAACTTTGACTTTTCAGCTAATTATTATTTAAGCGAGGATAGCCGCAGATAATTGATCTTTGGGAGAATGACTAAATATTTTTTTATAAATAGATCAATTTAATTTTATTATATTATTTTTATTTATTCTTTTCTTTTTAACTTACTATAAATTTAATTAAATCCTTATTAATACTCTTTTATCTATAGCACGGAAATTAAATTTATTGCTACAAATCACTAATTTACTATTAGTAAGTTGTTTAACTTTAATTTAATTTTTTTATCATCATTATAATAAGATGTAGGATCCATGTGATTTAAAATTTTCTTTACTTGTTCATGGCTGTATGATTTGAAGCTATAGGATCCGGTCATTGTTTGAAAGATGTATGTTATCCTAAGAAGGTTACCAAAGATATCACTATCTCGTCGTAGACAAAGAAAACTAATTATTATAAATTAAATGAGAAGAATGTAAACAATAATCTCATAAAAGGAAAATAAATCCAAAAGCATAAACTAATGATGCAAGACACCAAAGTAATAATTTCTCATCACAATTAATTTTCATAACTACTCATTGCATTATTTTTTATTTTTTACGGTATCTTTTAGTCTGGCAAATTAAAGATTATTTTGCTATGAATTTGAGTTTCATTTAAGAATTTGTTGTTGGCTAATGTGTTATTGCGTACATACGATAAAATTCAAACTCTTGACACTTATTTAAGCGGATAAATAAACTAACCAACTCAGCCAACCTAAATCGATTTCATACTCATTATTATTACTCCTTGTTAGGGATAGAGGAGATAGTAGCATTATTGTATCTAAGCTTTCAGGAAAGAAAAAAGGGTGAAGTTGTGAAATAGATGGCTAGTTAAGTCTAAATTAGAGGATAAGTTACTCCTTGTGACATATTTTTTTTATTATTAACTGAAATAGAATTAATTGACTTATTATAATTAATTTTAACTCTTAATTTAACCTAAATTTTGTTAATTTAATTAAATAATCACGATCTAACTTTTTTTGTAAATTATAAAAATTATTAAAAATTTTAAAATTAATAATGATGTAAATTACCCTATTACTCGACTATTTAATTAGTTCATCCTTTCACATCAAAATCTTAATATATGTAATCTTGTAATAAGTTACTTTACTTAGGACTCATCATATTATTAGCGGAGAGTAGTGTGTGAATCACAACAATAGTGTCAATTTTATCTTATTATCCTCATCATCAATTCGATGGATAGTATAGTGAAACATGAAGTTGATGAAATTTGAGGTTAAATTACAGCATATAATCACATCATTCATTGCTTAAATCAATTTTTGGGGAGAAGGAGAATTGAAATTGAAAATTTTTTGCTTAAATCAGTGATGTAACTTTTGTTATAAAAATTTTATTTTATTTTATTTAATAATAAGAAGATATGTTATAAGGAGTAGTAATTTATCCTTTAATTTAAAGAGAATTGGGTAGAATTCACGTTGTTACGATAGATTAGCTAGGAAAAATGTCAGGCAGTTATGTGTGGTGTGGGTGTGTACTACCATTATTCAGTATATATATAAAGGAAATAATTGTCCCTATTGTATCATTACACTTAACAAATACAAGATATCAAAAATTTTGATGCATATTCAGATACTTCTCTCTTTAATCTGCTTGCAATTCCTATTCTTGATATCTGCATCAAGAAGCTATATTCTTGAACATCAATCTGCTTAATATAGTGCAAATAATTGTTTACAAAATTGTCCGTAACATTACATATAGTAATAAATTTGAGCGGGTGCAAAGTTGTTGGAGAAGAGGAAGCAGTCATTGATAGAAAGATTGGAAAACACTGACAGAGATGAAAATATTGGAGACAAAGAAGAAGAAAAAAGGCAAATAGAAAGAACCAAAATGACCAGAGGAGGTGTATTACAAGAATTCTTAGCTTAGATAAAAGGACAATTTTATTATTATTTTTTTTTTACTAAAAATAGGAAACTTAAACCCATAACTTTTTAATTGAGTATGGAGAGACTATGTTATTTGAACTATAATTTATTGACTTTATTATTTTCATCTTTATTCTTGAATATTATACAAATTAATTATTTTTAATAATTTTAGTATAAAAGGTTCTTCTAAATATTATACAAATTAATTAATTTTAACCAGTGTTTTAAAAAAAGGTTTGAGTTAATTGGTTGAACACAATAACTAAATTTTTGTTTAAGATGAAATCCGAATATCTAAATACCAAAAGCAATAATTGATTAATCCTGCTAAAATTTTAGATTTATGGAATTAAGTTTGTTAGAAATAAGAGACTAAATTGGAGAAATGATTTGTATATTATTGAGTGTGTTTAAGTTGTCTATTCAAGTTTTTTGGAATGATATAATATAAAAAGGGTATTTATAGGTGCTAAGAGAATCGAAATAATAAAGACATAATATCTTATAATAAATATTCAAATATGCTAAATAATACTAATTGATCCTAATTGATCCTAATTATATTCTAACAAAGATAAAATGTTGCAACAGAGCAATAGAATTATTAAGTGGCTTAACAAGCAAGAAAATAAAAATAAGGGAAAGATATTGTGTATTGAAAGAACTGAAAAATGTGAATTGATTCACTACAAGAAATTACTAGAATAGCGATCGATTTTAGCGACTAAAAAAACTGGTTGCTAATAGTAACCGATTTAATGATCGATATAGAATTTCTAAGACCAAAAAAATGTTGGTCGCTAAATCAGTCGCTCAATTACAGCCAGCGACCAATTTTAGCGACCAACAAAATCGATCACTAATAGCAACCGAATTAGCGACCGATAAGTTTTTAATACAACCAGAATAAAGTTGGTAGCTAAAATCGGTCACTATTTTTTAATTTAGCGACCGAATTAGCAACCAAAATAAAAAGTAACGTCTTTGGGACTGTTGGTCACTAATTTTAGCGACCGATTTTGTAACCGATAGTGAAATAGGGTGAAAAACTGTTTGGTCGCTAAATCGGTTACTAATTGTTAAGATAGCGATGATTTTAGCGACCAACAAAATCGGTCACCAATAGCAACCAAATTAGCGACTGATAAGTTTTTATAACACCAAAATAAAATTGGTCACTAAAATCGGTAGCTATTTTTTAATTTAGCGACCGAATTAGCAACCAAAACAAGAAAGAATGTCTTTGGAACTCGTGGTCACAAAATTGGTTGCTATTTTTTAATTTAGTGACCGATTTTGCAACCGTTAAAGAAATAGGTTGAAAATTGATTGGTTGCTAATTCGGTCGCTAAGAATATAGTCGCTAAATCGGTTGCTAAATTTTAAGATAGTAACCAATTTTATAAACAAATCAATCACTAATTTAAATTAAATAAGATATTTTTTTGAGTTACCCTCACTAACCCTAGCTCACCCACACCATTCTCATCTTCTCCAAATAATTATTAAGTTACCATTGTCATCTTCATTAGCGCCATTGTCGTCTTCTTTGTCGCATCGCTGTCTCCTGAGGTCTCGTTGCCGTCATTTTCTGCAGTCTCGGCACCGTCGCATTCGTCTTCTGATGTCTTGGCGCCACAACCACGCTCTCCCTCCCTCTCATCTTCAATCTCGTCACTTGCCGTTGCTGCTTGTTTGTTGTTTGTCGCTCCGCTCTTCGCTCATTGTCGCCGCTCGTCGCTCGCCCCTCTTCGCTCGCCATCGCCACTTTCTGGTAAACGTGAACCCTTTTGCTGACATATCTTAGGGTTTTTGAAACTTTCAATTTCTTACTCAATCACTTTTCTGCTTCTGATTTCTTCAGTTCTTCTCTTTCATCTCTGGCAAAAGGCGAGCTACTTCTTCTTCCGATCTTCGCCTCTAGAGATCACACCATCTCAAATAGGACCTCACACTTCTCTCCCTCACTAACCCTAACATACTATCGGAAGAACCGCATGCACCTCTCTATTTGCGCCGTCATTCTCTCAGCTCGCAGCACTATCGTCTTCTGAGTTCATTCCTCTCTTTTAATCCATATTCTCTCAAAAATTGTTGAAATCTAGATTCGATTTAACAATTTATGAAATGATTCACGTGCTGTTTATGTGTATATTTATTTTGGTGAATTAATCAATTTTTTAAACCTCAATTTTTTGTAGTATAAGATGTTTGATGAAAGTTCTCAAACGCTAACTTTATGTTTATGTGTATATTTGTATTGTAGGGTTACAGGATTGAAAATTGAGCCTCTTAGGGAGACTTCTATTGCATCTACTATATCATATCTTGATAATGCATTTGTGTATATGGGTCCAAGTTACGGAGATTCGCAGGTGTGGTAATAAAATGGATACTTGTTTTAAATTGTGTTTAATTTTAGAATCCTATGCAATAAGTTCATCTGGTAGCCATGATATCACTATTATTTGTCTTAGTTTCTTTTCTCATTTGGTTACCTTGGGTGGGAGGTACATGCTCTCTAATTTTCCTATTTTCTCATATAGGCAAAGTGAAGGGCAAATTCCTTTCAGATTTGGTTTTTAATTTTTCTATTTTTCCTCACTTTTCTAGCTTAGTTATTTCTCTTTTGGCTATGATTTAAACTTTAAAAGCTTAAAGCATGCAAATTGTATTGATAGTCATTTGATCTTCTTATATATTTTATGGTCATTTCAGGAGCTTAAGAACCTGAGGCCTCAACTTTATTCTGCTGCAAAATACTATGAAAAATCTTATCACAATAGTGAACAGAAACAAATATAAGGATATTTGTTTTGTTGATGAGTTCTTTTTCCCTGTTTTAACCTAATCTGAAGGCAGTCTTAACCTCATTTTTTCAATTGCTTTGCTATGTAAAAGATTGAATCTTTTCCAGACAAAAAATTTAGTGGTTGAGTTTTTCCTAACTGATTTTTACAGGAGATGTGAATAATATATGAATGAACTTTTTAGTTTTATTCTGCTAGGTCATTTTGATAAATGCTAGTACTGTATGTTAGGGATGAAATGCTAGTAATAAGATTTGACCTTTGGAGAGAGTAAAACCATTAAATAACATGAGTAATTTGCATTATGTAAATTAAATTAAATGAAAACATTGACAAACGTATATACATGAACTTTGTAAGTCTTTCCAGCTCATGTAAATGAGTAGCAACAACATGTTGTGTCCATTCTCCTTTGTGTTCAAATGTTCAAGAGAACTTTCATCATTTGTGCGTTATTCATGCATTAGGGTACCTGACAACTTGAAAGATTATGCTGACAACTTGAAAGATTATGCTGTAACTGTAAGAGCTCTTGTGAATGTTGTTGATCATTTGGGAACTGTCGCATGCAAATTAACCGATCTTCTAGATCAGCAAACATTGGATGTATCAACCATGGATTTGAGGGTCTCTACTGTAACTCAGGTAACTACAAGCTCTTCTACAAAATTATGTTCAATTAGACCAAAGATCAATTAAAGTAACATATCTCGTGTCATGCCTCTTTCAAGGATTTTGAAGTGAATGGTTTCATATTTATGCTGTTAGTTTTACTTCTTTCTTCATAAATATTGGATATTAAGTTATTCACATTTTAGAATTTGTGATGGCTGAAATACAGCTTATAAAGCTGAATCAACAACCTGATGCAAAAGGTTCATATGTAGAAGTTTTGAAGAGGTATGTCAAAGTATCATTTATAAATGATTCTATGAAAAACGCATTGGTTTCATCTATCCTGACATGAATTTCTACATAATTGTTGTCTTGACTTACATTTCATCATTTCTGATAACTCCAGGTGCATAGTTTTCTATTGTCGTAATTTTTTTTCATTTTTGGCATATAATTGATTTTGTTGTGTTGTTGCAGGCTGATGCTAAAACCATTTGGTTTAGAGAGAAATTCTTAAAAAATGGTGGGATCTAAAAAGATATATATGAGACTGATGAGTTTGGAAAACTCTTGTTTAATTTTGATGATGAACAAACATTATTAAATATTTAAATTATTAATTTGATCTCAACTCATATTTGCTTAATCAATAATTTTGTTGTGCAGATTTTGTGTTGGGCCGAAAATGAAATTCTGGATTAAGCCCAACTAGCCTTACTACATGCTTCTCATGCTATAAAGTTGAATTATTATTTGGGCCGAACAAAAACAAAAGAAATGTTGCAAAGCCCAAGTGAGAATTTTGTTCAGCTTTGATTTTAAAGATTATAATCAACAAAGTGAAGCTGAATTATGATTGGGCCAAAATAAAACCTATTGCTACCAAGCCCAATGTTGATGAATGTTTCCATGCCTTATTCGAATCCATGAAGCAAATGAAATGCCTAAATGCTTCCAACGGATTCCACTTCATTATTTTGAAGGATTTCAAATTTAATTAATGCATTGGAAACATAAGAAAGAGAGAGAAGATTGATTTGATGGCTATTATGACACTACACGCTACTCAACAAAGGGAAGTGGGAAACTTGAATTCACTTTTACTCTCTCTCTCTCTCTTTGTTCATTGATTATTGTTCAAATCCATTAAATATTTTCTCTCTTCTCTCTCATCCCTTTCCTCTTCTTTCTTCGGTCATTAACCAGGAAGCCATGGAAGCTACTTGGAGCTACCAAAAGGGAAGAAAAGCAAGGCTAAAGACCATCGAGTTGATGGCACGAAAAAGAAAAAGAAAAGTATGTTGTGGCTGAGATTATCACCTAATCTGGTAAGATTTGATGAGGTAATCTCGGATCCTTATACTCAAAAGAAAGATGAAGATTCGGCCAGTAGGGAAGATCCTTGGAGGCATGGCTTGTCTTTGATTCTGCTCAACCACCACAGGGAGTAGCTAGAGTGGCGAAGTGATAGTTGAAGGCAGAAATTAAAGCAGATGAAGTCATTATCATCATGAAGCATCAAGGGCCAGAAATCCATCTTGGAGAGGAAGCCAAGGATGGAGCGCTCGGATTGATGAAAAGTGATGACCAAGGAAGGACTAGAGGTATTTGCATGTTGGTTTCTGCATTAGTTACCTCTTCTCTCTGTGTGGCCGAACCGTTTTTTGTTGAAGGAAAAGAAGCTGAGCTCGAGTTTGTGTTTCAACTGTGAAGGCTTCACTTCTCTATAAAAGAGGTGAACAGTCATGGTTTGATTCAAGGAGTAAGATTTGAGAGTGCAAGGCACAAAGTTCTCAGAGCTACCTAAGCTAGCAGTTCTTCTTCTCCTTCAATGTTTTCTGTTTAGTATTTTTCTGTTTAATTTTGTCATGTCTTGAGTCTCATGGAAAAAAGGCAAACAGTGAGGTTTGTATGAAAAAGTCATAGAGCGGAAAAAGGCAGAGAGTGCAAAATTAAAAGAAAAAGCCATAGATGTCTTAGAGTTCCTTTGTACATCTGTGTTGTGTTTCATGATTCTGTGGGAATCCCCTTGTAAGTTGGGTTAGCACTTTACAAGTTGTAATCTGGATGATTATAGTGAAATTCTATCATTGTTGTGATGGAGACTGGATGTAGGCTGCACTGCACTTAGCAGCTGAACCAGGATATATCTGGGTGTTATCTTATCTCTCTTCCTACTTCAATTCTGTTTTTACTGTTCAGATAAAAAATAAAAAATGTCTCGTGTCAAGTGACGAGACAAAATGAAAATGTCTCGTGACTAGGGACGAGCTAAAAATAGAAAAGCTACCCCTAAGCCCAGCAAGTATCAGCAAGCAAAAAGGGGGCTAAAATTCAACCCCCCTTCTCTTAGCCACTGAAACCATCAATTGGTATCAGAGTTTGGTCTCAAAGAGATCAAGCTTTGCAGCTTGGAGTAAAGATCCTCATGGCAGAAAACAGTGGCGCAAGTGTGTTGTCATACAATCTGGCTGAAGATCAATCAAGCAACAGACCTCCTCTTTTCAATGGGAAAAATTATACCTATTGGAAGGAGAGGATGAAGATATTTGTACAAGCCGTGGATTACAGACTTTGGAATATCATCTTGGAGGGTCCTAAATTTCCAACTACCACAAATGCTCAAGGAGTAATCTCTCTTAAACCAGAAGCAAGCTGGACCGAGGAAGATAGGAAGACGGTGGAGTTAAATGCCAAGGCAACCAATCTGCTCAACTGTGCCATCAGCTTTGAGGAGTACCGACGAGTATCACGATGCACAACGGCAAAGGAAATCTGGGACAAGTTACAAATCACTCATGAAGGAACTACCCTTGTAAAGAAAACTCGGACATACATGTTAAACAGGGAATATGAGATGTTTGCAATGAAGGAAGGAGAGTCCATTGATGAACTGTTTGAACGGTTCAATATCATCACTGTTGGCTTAGATGCTCTTGGAATCACACATTCAGAATCTGTGCTAGTGAGAAGAGTGTTGAGATGTCTAACAAAAGAGTGGGAAACAAAAGCTTTAATTATTTCTGAGAGCAGCAACTTAGATTCCATGACACTTGATGATTTGAGAGGAAATTTACTTGCTTTTGAAAACTCCTATTTGAAAAAAGATTTTAAAAAGAAAGGAATAGCCTTTTCTTCTGTGACTAACCCTCTGGATGATGAATCCAGTGATAACTCTTCTGAAAATGAGTTTGTGTTGTTTGCAAAAAAATTCAGGAAAATGATGAAATTCAAAGGCAAAGGCAGCAGCTCAAGAAGGATGAAGAAAGATCTTAGCAAGGTAATCTGTTACAATTGCAAGGAAATGAGGCATTTTAAATCTGATTGTCCCAAGTTAAAGAAGGAGGAAAAGCCGAAAAAGGGAAAGAAGAAGGGACTGATGGCTTCATGGGAAGATTTAGAAAATGACTCAGATGATGATGATGAAGAATCTGAGACTAAGTCACAGCCTTGTCTCATGGCAAATGAGGAAAATCAGGTATTCTTTCAAAACCCTAACACTGAAGACCTTCATCTTATGATAGATCACCTTTCTGAAAAAATAAGATGTTTCTAACTAAGAATCAAGATCTTGAACAACAAAATATCATTCTTAAAGCAGAAAATGATTTTCTCAAAGAAAAACTAAGAGAGGTCGAAACTGCTTGTGATCTTGAGGAAGAGAATAAGCAGTTAAGAGCCCAAGTTAGAAGCTGTGAAAGTGACCATTCTGTCCTTGCATATGTAAATTGTTTTAAGCAAAATGAAGAGTTGCTTAAAGAGGTTAAAAGACTTAAGGAAGACTTAGCCAAGTTCACCCAAAGTTCTGAAAATTTGAATCAAATCTTGGCTAGTTAAAAACCTCTTTATGATAAAGCTGGGTTGGGTTTTTATAAATCTGAAAAATCACATTTTGAAAACATTGCTTCATCCTCAAATGATACAAAGTATCAAAACCCAACTCGCTTTAACAAAACAGCAACTCCAAGATTTTGTAGGCTATGCAATCGAAGTGGACACTTTCCTATCCAATGTTTCTTTGGTGAAAGAATGATTGGTGATAAAGCTTGTAAAGTTGTTTTTGACTACAATGATTTAGGACATAAGAGATGGTTTAACGTGAAAGGATCCAAGAAAATTTGGATACCTAAGGTCACTTGAGCTTATTATGTAGGTATGCCTAGCATCCAAGAAGAAAGAAAATATGTGGTACATGGATAGCGGATGCTCTAGGCATATGACCGGGAAGACAACCTTCTTCATAAAGCTTGATGAATATGATGGAGGATTTGTCACGTTTGGTGATGATGCAAAAGGAAAAATAGTGGCTGTTGGAAAAGTGGGTAAAAATCTCTCATCTTGTATAAATGATGTCCTTCTTGTACATGGCTTGAAACATAACTTACTTAGTGTTAGTCAATTGTGTGATTTGGGTTTTGAAGTTATTTTTAAGAAGCTTGTTTGCTTAGTGGTTTGTGAGAAAACTGGGGATGTTCTATTTGAAGCTAAAAGATGCAATAATGTGTATGGATTAACTCTTGAGGATTTAAAGGAACAAAATGTAACATGCTTTACCTCTCTTGAATCTGAAAAATGGCTTTGGCATAGAAAGTTGGGTCATGCTAGCATGTACCAAATTTCTAAGCTAGTCAAAAGGAATTTGGTAAGAGGAATTCCAAACATCAAGTTTGATAAGGATCTTACTTGTGATGCTTGCCAATTGGGCAAACAAGTAAAATCCTCTTTTAAATCAAAAGATGGAATCTCAACCAAAAGGCCATTGGAAATGTTACATATTGATCTTTTTGGTCCTACTAGAACTCAAAGTTTGGGAGGTAAACACTATAGTCTTGTGGTGGTAGATGATTACTCTAGATTTGGTTGGGTACTTTTCCTTGCTCATAAGAATGATGCATTTTATGCCTTCTCCACCCTTTGTAAGAAAATTCAAAATGAAAAGGATTTGAAAATTGCCCATTTGAGAAGTGATCACGAGAGAGAATTTGAAAACTAAGACTTTGAAAAATTCTGTGATGACTTAGGGATCTCTCATAATTTTTCATGCCCTAGAACCCCCCAACAAAATGGGGTGGTTGAAAGAAGGAATCGAAGCCTTCAAGAAATGACTAGGGCCATGCTATGTGAGAATGAAATTCCCAAATTTTTATGGGCTGAAGCTGTGAACACAGCATGTTATATTTTGAATAGAACAATCATTAGAAAAGGGTTAAAGAAAACTCCTTATGAGCTATGGAAAGGAACCCCTCCAACTCTTAAGTACTTTCATGTTTTTGGATGTAAATGCTTTGTATTTAACAATAAGGAAAACCTCGGAAAATTTGATCCAAAATCCTATGAAGGGATGTTTGTTGGATATTCCACCACAAGCAAGGCCTATAGAGTTTATCTCAAAGAGCATAGAACGATAGAGGAATCCATACATGTTACCTTTTGTGATTCTAACTTAATTCCCATTATTGTAAAGGATAATGATTCAGATTATGAAGAGGATGGAACAAGTAAAGAAAATCCCAAAACTGTGCAAAATGAAGAATCTGTCAGCCCGGTTTTATCTCGTCAGATTGAAGGAGAAACTTCCATTTTGTCTCCTGAGCAGACACGAGAAACTGAAACAGTGAGACCATCAGAAGTTCATCAAAGCTCAACACCTGTCCGAAAGCCTAGAGAATGAAAATCCATGAGGGGTTATCCTCATGATTTCATCATTGGTGATCCCTCTCAAGGTGTAACCACAAGATCCTCCACCAAAAGGCAAACCGAACCTAGCAACTTTGCTCTATTGTCACAATTGGAGCCCAACAATGTCAAACAAGCTCTTGAAGACCCATCATGGGTCAAGGCCATGCAAGAGGAGCTTGCTCAATTTGACAAGAATAAGGTTTGGACTTTAGTATCTCATCCGGATGGTAAGAAGGTAACGGGTACTAAGTGGATATTCAAAAATAAACTTGGTGAGGATGGACAAGTTGTTCGTAACAAGGCTAGACTAGTGGCCCAAGGTTACGATCAAGAAGAAGGAATAGATTTTGATGAGTCTTTTTCTCCGGTAGCTAGAATGGAAGCAATTAGGTTGCTTCTTGCCTATGCTGCCCATAAAGGTTTCAAAATGTTTCAAATGGATGTTAAATGTGCTTTCCTTAATGGCTTTATTGATAGAGAAGTGTATGTGGCTCAACCCCTCGGTTTTGAACATAAAGATTTTCCTAATCATGTGTTTAAACTTTCAAAGGCTCTTTATGGCCTTAGACAAGCTCCAAGAGCTTGGTATGAAAGGCTTAGTGCCTTCTTGTTAGAAAATCATTTTCAAAGGGGAACCACCGACACTACTTTGTTCATTAAAGTTTCTAATGATGACATCCTTCTTGTTCAAGTTTATGTGGATGATATTGTATTTGGATCAGCCAATGAAACCTTGTGTGAAGAGTTTGGAAAACTCATGACTAGTGAGTTTGAAATGAGTTTAATGGGAGAGCTAACTTTCTTTCTTGGCCTCCAAATTAAACAAACTCCTAGTGGTACCTTTATTCACCAAGGCAAGTATGCAAAAGAATTGATAAAGAAATTTGGCTTAGAGAATTCCAAACCAATGGGAACACCAATGCATCCCAACACTAAACTTGAAAAGGATAATGATGGCCTAGATGTGGATGAGACACGGTATAGAGGAATGATTGGTTCACTAATGTATCTTACATCCTCTAGACCGGATATTGTTCAAAGTGTGGGTGTATGTTCAAGATTTCAATCTCACCCAAAAGAATCCCATTTAACGGCTGTTAAACGCATCATTAGGTACATTAAGGGAACTTGTAATTATGGATTATGGTATCCCAAATCTGATGACTTTTGTGCAGTAGGCTTTTGTGATGCAGATTATGCGGGAGATCAAGTGGATAGAAGAAGCACTTTCGGCATGTGTTGCTTTCTTGGAAGCTCACTCAACATGTGGTCAAGCAAGAAACAAGCCACAGTGGCTCTATCCACAGCTGAAGCTGAATATATATCCGCATCTGCTTGTTGTTCACAACTAATTTGGTTAAAAACTCAATTGGAAGATTACAAATTAAAAATCAATAGCATACCCTTACTTTGTGATAACATGAGTGCAATAAATATTTCCAAAAATCATGTTCTGCACTCTAGAACAAAGCACATTGAAATTAAATATCATTTTATTAGAGAACATGTGCAAAAAGAAACTATTAATATTCAATTTGTAAAATCTGAAGAACAAATTGCTGATATTTTTACAAAACCCCTCTGTGAAGATAGATTCTGTTTGTTGAGGAAAAGCTTGGGAATGATTGATTTAAATCATGTTGAAAATCTGTGAATTTCTGACTCTGTTCAATCTTATCTCGCAGGTCTAGACGAGATAAAAATAAATGCATGATAGGAGAGCTATGCTTAAGGGGGAGACTGCGCAGAAACAAATTCCAATGGGTCCCAATAAATCCCTTTGATCTATCTCTGACTGTTTTGTTAATCATACAATTTTTGAAAACCAAATCTCAAAGTTGTCCTATCATATCTAGTTGAAAAAAGGGATAATGTCAAATCAAATCCTTTCTTTTCAACTAAATCCCTTGATTCAAGGAACCCTCCTTTCAAATTTTTGGGAAACCGCTCTGGTTAATAACCGCGCATAATGACCATTAACCACTCCCATCATCTCTCTCCAATCAACATTTAATGCTTCCTTAACCTCCCTCCACTCTCCACCTTCGGCCAACCTTTCTTCTTCCACCCCCATTATCTCTCTCCCCATAATGAAAAAGAAAATTGCATCAAGAAAGAGTGGAAGAATCAATCTCTCTCAAAAACCGTTCACTCCACAAACACACACTCATATTCACATTCACTCTACATCTTCTTCCTCTCCCTCTCAATCTGTCAAACAAACACCCACCATGAGAAAGAAGATTGCTCACAAGAGTTCTGGCCGTGGCAAAAACAAGGAGCCCAGTGTTGAAGAAGAATCATCTCAAACCTCACCCATTCCTTCTCCACCGCCGCGATCACCAAAAAAGGCAACACCACACACATTAGGAAAAAGTTCTCAGAAGCCCAAAGGTTTCGTGTTGCATGAAACCAGGGAACCAGCAAATCTTGAGTCACTGGAATTCAAGAACAAGTTTCACAAGCCACATTCTCACTATGATCCATCCAGATTCCTGACATGTGCATTTTATGAATTCCATCAAGAAATTCTGGAAAAGAGGCATATTTGTCCCTCCTACTTGGTGAATCTTGATCAACTATCAGCCAAAGGAATTATTTTGCAACCCCTGTTTGATAACATCAAATGGTCTCCACTGCTACACACTCACAAAATGGTATATCCAAAATTGGTTAGGCAATTTTATGCGAATCTCAGACTGATTGATGGTACTCTTCACTCTTATGTGAAACGTGTACATATGGCTCTGAACACTGAAACCATCAGTGCTACCCTTGGTTACACGGACGAGGGACCGAGGGTATACATGAGTGACAAATGGGATGATCATGTTGGGATTACTTACAAGCAAGTTCTCTCCCATATCTGTGCAAACATGTCTGGATTAGATGGCACTGTTCCTACTCACAAAGCTCTTGGACCAACCAACTCACTACTGCATCGCATCACTACCCACATTTTAACTCCACAAAGTGGTTCTCACAATAGGGTAACTGTATTTGATTCCTTAATAATTTTTTCCCTTGTTACTTCTTCTCCTATTTCATTTGCTTATCTCATGATCAGACATATGTGGGACTGTGTAAGAAGTACCAAAAAGGCTAATTTACCTTATGGAATATTTTTCACGTGTATTTTTGAGTACTATAAGGTAGATTTAACAAATGAGACTGTGGAGAACAAAATTTCTATGATCAAAGGCGGTGGTGCTGTAAAAGGAACAAAGAGTAAGAAATCAATGCCAATGGACAGTGACCTTGAAAGCCAGTTTGAATCCTCTAAAGCCACCGAGTCAACAAGGGAAATCCTCACCGAATTCTCTAATATGTCTACTCTCATGATTCAATTCCATAGGGCTGCTCGAAAGCTAGCCTATGAAAATGAACGTGCCTGGGGGAGATGTAAAGAGCGAGTGGGTATGATGCTGGAAAACTTGGAAAAGGATCTGGGCGCTGGCAGTGAAGAAGATGTTGCAGATTCTGATTACAATTTGTCTGATGATTAATGACTCTTTTCTGTTACTTGATATTGGCTCTATTAGGCTCAATCTGTTTTTTGTATGAGCGTAACTTAAACTCCCTGCTCTGTGATACTTTGATACACTCCTGTTATTTTTTGTTGTTACTTTGTTGTTATGGTTATTTTGTGCAGGTGCCGCTTGATGACAAAAGGGGGAGAAAAGCTGAAAATTGAAATCTGAAAAACAGGGGATGAAATTTTTTGTTGAAAATTCAATGATCACCCTTGTTAAAAGATATATTTTGATGCTTGATGATAGCATTGAAACTGCTCTTGCCTCATTATAATTGATGCTACTGTTTTATAATGCTTTGGCAATGAATGAGTGACTGGTTGTTAATTAACCTTGATGAATATGCATGATTGTATTGAATATTCCGTTTCATCCTGGTTAACATGCTTGATATTTTTGGCAATTCCTTTAAATTGTATAAAGTATCAAAAACTGCCTTATTTTGCTCTACAAATATTTTCCTTCATGTTGTTTTGCTCTGATATATTAAACAGGAAAATGTTTGGATATTTTTGAAGTTTGTAATTTATTGAGCAGTAAATCAGTTTATGATATCAAATGAGTTTTGATTATCAATTAAAACTGCTCATAGATCAAGCATTTAGCATCATAAAATTTGCTAAATAACATTGTTACTTGAAGCTTGATTAAATGTCACAGGTTTAGTGCTTCCCTTGGTAAAATAGCATACATCAAGGGGGAGCCATGTGATAATTTGAAAAGGGAAAAATTCAATCCTCAAAGGGAGTACTCGTACTCAATCTTTAAATTTCTTTTCATTTCAATTTTAATAATGTTTGTCATCAAGGGGGAGATTGATGAGTTTGGAAAACTCTTGTTTAATTTTGATGATGAACAAACATTATTAAATATTTAAATTATTAATTTGATCTCAACTCATATTTGCTTAATCAATAATTTTGTTGTGCAGATTTTGTGTTGGGCCGAAAATGAAATTCTGGATTAAGCCCAACTAGCCTTACTACATGCTTCTCATGCTATAAAGCTGAATTATTATTTGGGCCGAACAAAAACAAAAGAAATGTTGCAAAGCCCAAGTGAGAATTTTGTTCAGCTTTGATTTTAAAGATTATAATCAACAAAGTGAAGCTGAATTATGATTGGGCCAAAATAAAACCTATTGCTACCAAGCCCAACGTTGATGAATGTTTCCATGCCTTATTCGAATCCATGAAGCAAATGAAATGCCTAAATGCTTCCAACGGATTCCACTTCATTATTTTGAAGGATTTCAAATTTAATTAATGTATTGGAAACATAAGAAAGAGAGAGAAGATTGATTTGATGGCTATTATGACACTACACGCTACTCAACAAAGGGAAGTGGGAAACTTGAATTCACTTTTACTCTCTCTCTCTTTGTTCATTGATTATTGTTCAAATCCATTAAATATTTTCTCTCTTCTCTCTCATCCCTTTCCTCTTCTTTCTTCGGTCATTAACCAGGAAGCCATGGAAGCTACTTGGAGCTACCAAAAGGGAAGAAAAGCAAGGCTAAAGACCATCGAGTTGATGGCACGAAAAAGAAAAAGAAAAGTATGCTGTGGCTGAGATTATCACCTAATCTGATAAGATTTGGTGAGGTAATCTCGGATCCTTATACTCAAAAGAAGGATGAAGATTCGGCCAGTAGGGAAGATCCTTGGAGGCATGGCTTGTCTTTGATTCTGCTCAACCACCACAGGGAGTAGCTAGAGTGGCGAAGTGATAGTTGAAGGCAGAAATTAAAGCAGATGAAGTCATTATCATCATGAAGCATCAAGGGCCAGAAATCCATCTTGGAGAGGAAGCCAAGGATGGAGCGCTCGGATTGATGAAGAGTGATGACCAAGGAAGGACTAGAGGTATTTGCATGTTGGTTTCTGCATTAGTTACCTCTTCTCTCTGTGTGGCCGAACTGTTTTTCGTTGAAGGAAAAGAAGCTAAGCTCGGGTTTGTGTTTCAACTGTGAAGGCTTCACTTCTCTATAAAAGAGGTGAACAGTCATGGTTTGATTCAAGGAGTAAGATTTGAGAGTGCAAGGCACAGAGTTCTCAGAGCTACCTAAGCTAGCAGTTCTTCTTCTCCTTCAATGTTTTCTGTTTAGTATTTTTCTGTTTAATTTTGTCATGTCTTGAGTCTCATGGAAAAAAGGTAAACAGTGAGGTTTGTATGAAAAAGCCATAGAGCGGAAAAAGGCAGAGAGTGCAAAATTAAAAGAAAAAGCCATAGATGTCTTAGAGTTCCTTTGTACATCTGTGTTGTGTTTCATGATTCTGTGGGAATCCCCTTGTAAGTTGGGTTAGCACTTTACAAGTTGTAATCTGGATGATTATAGTGAAATTCTATCATTGTTGTGATGGAGACTGGATGTAGGCTGCACTGCACTTAGCAGTTGAACCAGGATATATCTGGGTGTTATCTTCTCTCTCTTCCTACTTCAATTCTGTTTTTACTGTTCAGATAAAAAATCAAAAATGTCTCGTGTCAAGTGACGAGACAAAATGAAAATGTCTCGTGACTAGGGACGAGCTAAAAACAGAAAAGCTACTCATAAGCCCAACAAGTATCAGCAAGCAAAAAGGGGGCTAAGATTCAACCCCCCTTCTCTTAGCCACTGAAACCATCAGAGACCGATGAAAAGAAGGTTGCCAAAATGATTAGAGAAGATCAAGTTGATATTTTGGTAGAACTTACTAGCCATACTACAAATAACAAATTGGGGATGATGGCATGTCGACCTGCAGGTATTTTTTACATCTATATAAGACCGATTTAGGTATTTTTTACATCTATATGTAAGCATAGAGAAAAGAATGTAGTATATTTTAATATAATTTTCATTTGAAAATATATTATTAATTATTGTACTTCTTTTTCACGATTTGTATGATCATCCAAAAAATATAATAATACAAATTAAAATCGTTCTTTCAGATAGTTTTAGACAATAGTTTTTTATAGTATTACTATTGAATTTAATTTTTCATTATTTTATAACAACAAATTAAAACCGTTCTCTTTAACTATTTTAGGAAACAGTTTTATAACCGTTACCATGATTTATTTTTAAGTAACGATTTTTTATTGTTGTTTAAATAATTGTACCAAAAAAACACATAAAAACCGTTGCCAAAATGCTATACTTTAAAACCATTCTATTAGATGGTCTTAGACAACGATTTTTACAGTGTTGCCGTTGAAGTTCAATTTTTTATTACGTTATAGCAACAAAATAAAATCATTCTCTTTGACTATTTTAAAGAACGTTTTTATAACTATTACAACAATTGTTTATCAAACAATAATTTTTTAATATTATTTAAATAATTATACAAATTAAAAGATACATATAAAAATAATTATAAATAATCATAAAAATTTAAACAATTTTTTTCTATAAAGACTAAATTTATAAAATAATAAAAAATATTATTATAAATATATAACATATATTATTTTTAGAAAAAATAAAATTAAAATAAATTTATAATAAATATTATATATTTTTGTTATAAATATATAACAAGTATTATTATAAAAAAAATAAAATTAAAATAAATTTAGAATAAATATTATATATTTATTAGAAAATCTCCCTTTAAATTAAACCCTAACATAACCAAGGAACTATCTTCAGAACAAAACAACATCAGCACGTGTGATCTTCCTCCTCCCTCCTCACTCTACCATCAACCCTAACCTACACTAACTTGTAACATCCCAAATTTTTGGATAACTAAATTTATTATATTGTTGAGAATTTTATTTAAAAAAAATTATTTTACTGAAAGTAATTAAATAAAACTGTATGACGCTTTGTCATGGCATCCCTTTACAAATATGTTTTCATTGATGGAGCTTCTTTTTGTCGTAAGAGTAATAACTATGATATACTAATGGAAAAATTACGAACCCCCACTAATAGTGAAATATCACTAAATCACACACATAACAATTAATACAATCATGAGCTAAGGTGAGAGCGGGAGCGAGGGGTTGAAGGTGAAACACGGGGAGATCGGCGATCATGCCGTCAGAAGAGATAAGGGAAAAGTGAGGGTGGGTGTACATCCGGTGTCAAGGAGAATTTTTCTTGAAAGGATTTTCAGGTTACTCGAAAGGTCTCTTTTAGAGATAAAGTCATTGTTACAGAGAAGACTAAGGCTTTTATACTCGTGGGATCGTTATTGGGGGATGGGATTACAAAGGTCACAAGAAAGCAGGGTAATTTCTAGCCACCGTGTGTCAGTTTTACGAAAGAGGCGAAGATCTGTTTAGCTGAACCTTACAAAGAAGTTTTAGTGATCAAGGTATTGGGCAAGAAGTATAGTTACACATCTCTTTCTCATAAGTTATGAATCGTCTGGCGCATTAAAGGTGGTTTCGATATGCTAGATGTGGGGTTCAGGTACTTCCTAGTAAAATTCAATGCCACTAAAGATCGTGAGAAGGTCATGCTTGGTGGCCCTTAGTTGATTGAAGGGAATTATGTTGTGGTAAATAAATAGTATGTAGATTTTCAACTCTGTGAACAATCTTTTCAGATCAAAGTTAGTATGGATTAGGGTATTAGAGCTTCCAATCTGGTGCTATCAGGAGCAGATAATTATGCGTATTACATTTTTAATTAGAGTCCTGGTCAAAGTGGACTTGGCCACTAAACTGGCAGAGAGAAAGATATGTCCACACCTGTGTTCAGATAAATCTGAAGTTGTCCATGATAAAAAAAATACCATTGTGGAGGGTGTCACTCATGAAATAAAGTATGAAAGTCTAACATTGATTTGTGATTCTTGTACTCGATATGACCATGATAAATCACAATACTTGGAAAGAGATTCCTTAAATGGGAAGAGGGATGATTCTTGTGAAGGTAAGCCTCCGAACGATGCATGTTCGGCACCAATTAATGATCCAAAAATTCAAATTCAAAGAGAAATGGAAACTGATGAGACGGGCGGAGTTATAAGCAAAAATAAAGGAGCAAAATTGCATGAGGATATCAGGATACTACGGTTGTTCCTTTGCATGGGACCAACGTTAATAAAAGTGAGGCATGTAAAGAAGAGGATACGGGTTGGCATCAAGTGCTAAGAAAAGAGAAATTCAAATTGGGCCATAAGTCTTCACCAAAGGCCCAAGGAAAGGTGCAGCACAACACCAGCTCGGGTAGGCAATCAAAGCCCAAACTGCAAGCCTCTCAAACATGCGGACCCATGGCATCAAGAGTCAGGGTCAGGCAGCAAGGAATCCATGATGGTGTGACGTCATCTTCTCTACAAACACCAGCGACACACACAGTGATGGACCTAAAAAAATTTAGCAATGAATAAAAAATATAATAAAATTTAGGTATAGATATTTTTTTGTTTCCCACGATACTCACCAAGTTAAGGACTAATCCGTTGTGAATTCGAGTTCCATTTAATAGTCTGCAATTGGCCGGCAATGAGTTGCTACACATACGAGACAGAATTCAAACCCCAATAATTATTTAAGCGAAGACTAAGCAAATCACTTGACCAATCTAAATTGGTTTAGATATATCTAAAATTTTAAATTAAAACTATCTATACATATTGATAAGAACTAGAAATATACACACAATTGCTTATTATAGTATTTAAAATCATAAAAATTAATTTCACACACATAGTATAATATTCAAAATAATGAAAAAATAATTTATAATGGCTTTTTTTAACATGGCTAAATATTATTTTTCTATATATCTTCTTAAACAATTATTTTAGTTTTTATTATCTCATATTTAATTGTCAAATCTACTTATTATAGTTTTTATGGTATAAATAAATTTTTTAACCAAAATAATTACTGTATATTAATATATAGATAACATTTTTTATCTTAAATAATTTTTAAAAAATTATTAATAATTCAAGTTGTATTTAATTAAAAAACTAAGTTTCAATTTAATTATCAACTAATTAACTAATACAATGAAGTTAATTATCACTATTTTTTGAGTTTATTTATTTATTTTTTATACTAAATCAAATTTAACAATATGATTATTATTATGTGTTAAGTTTAACAAAATATTTTTTTAACATAAAACACAAAAAATATTTATATTTTATTTTGGGACAAACATAATATAACAAGTGGTATATATATATATATATATATATATATATATATATATATAGTATTAGTTTCTTTAAAAAAAACTTTGGTGGTGGAGAGGGGGGAATGCCACCCTATTTATTGAGTATAGGTCAAACACAAAAAAATTAGGATAAACATAATATAACAAGTGCTATATAAGTATTAGCTTCTTTAAACAAAACTTTGTGTGGGGGAGGGGGGTGGGGGGATGCCCCTTTTTATTGAGTATGGGTTCGTCCCTGGACACGTAGTTCTTCCATCAGGAAATAATCGCGACCATCCTTCTTGCAAAACTTGCCGGTTGAAAGGAGTGGAGGTACGGTGGGAGATGCTTGAAGGTCTCTGTAAATGTTGTCAGAGAGGAGGGCATTTCGAATAAGAAAACGACGGAAACTACGCATGGGGGACCGAACCTATCTGAACTACATGGCAAGCCTTTTATTGAGTTTGGTGATGCAATTTAGAATCACATGTTCTTATATTATCATGTCGTTATTTTTAATGGATAGTTTAAATATCATAGTTTGGAATATTATGGATGCTTCTAATAAGTTAATTCGGGTGAATTGCAAAGAGCTTGTTAAAAAATTTAGACTTATTTTTTTTTAATTGTAGCTGAAACTCATTCTCCCTTTCAACATTTAAAACTGTTTTGGAAAAGGCTTTGGTACTATTCTGTTGGTATAGTGGAGACAACCGGCATAAGGGTGGTATCTGGTTCCTTTCTTCAATGCAAAATGCTTCTTGCAAATGGGTTAATGTTTTTGATCAATGTGTTACAGTCGAGGTTCAGCTTGAAAATGCGGTTTGGAGGTGTAGTGGTATTTATGGTAGTCCTTAATATAGTATAAGAGCTCTTCTTTGGG
Organism: Arachis stenosperma; assembly: GCF_014773155.1. Lineage (NCBI taxonomy): Eukaryota > Viridiplantae > Streptophyta > Magnoliopsida > Fabales > Fabaceae > Arachis > Arachis stenosperma. The sequence continues at coordinate 17,271,560 of NC_080380.1, forward strand.
ATTATCTTGTAGCTCAATCATCGACTTTTTAGGGGCCTTGGATTGTCCTCGATGATTTTAATAAAGTTTTTTTCTCTCATAAAGTTAAGGGTTGTCATTTTTTGAGTCAACGCGCAAATCTATTTGCTAATTCTTTAGAGGATAGTGCTCTGTTTGACCTGAAGACTATTGGGAGACATTTCTCTTGGTATAGGAGGATGAAAAACTATATTGAAGTGGCGAAAAAACTTGACCGGGTTTACATCAATAGTGGATGGTTATCTCTTTTTTCAGAGAATTATGCAGAAATTTTGTATAGACTACAGTCTGATCACTGCCTATCTTAGTGTGCTATAAAGGTCGTCCTCAGCCAAAACAGAATAGACCTTTTTGTTTTATGGCGGATTGGGCTACTCACCCTGGATATAGAGATATTATGAAATATTCATGGTGGTTTGACTATAGAGGGGTCCAAGGCAAGCTTTCGGAAGTATAGAAGAACTCTCTAGAATTTAAATCTATAGTGTTCGGTAACATCTTCGTTAGGAAAAGCGAACTGGAGTTTCAGATTAATTATTTTCAAAAGCGTCTAGAAGTGATGGAAGACTACTCTATGGGCCAAAAAGAGCAACAGTTGATTGAGGATTATAATAGCACTCTTGTGCAAGAAGAACTTCTATGGTATCAAAAATCTAGAGAGTAGTGGGTGAAATTCAGGGATAGAAACAACAACTTCTTTCATGTTCAGACTCTTGTGCGGCAGAAGAATAATAAAATTCATGGTCTTTTTCTCAAAGATGGTGTATAGAAGACGGACCCAGAGGTTCTTAGTCGAAAAGTTGAGTCTTTTTTACAAAAGCTTATTCTGCCAGTCAGAGAATGCTTATTTGGGATGCTTTGGTAAAGTGCCACTTCCTTCTTTGAATGAGGAAACTTGTTGTAGCCTTACAACACCAGCTACTATCAAGGAAGTTAAGACATCTATTTTTAGCATGAATTCTTTTAAGGCTCTAGAATCGAATGGATTTCAAACTTTCTTCTTCAACGAATATTGTTGGAGTATTGGTTCTGATGTTTGAAATATGGTTAGAGAAGCTTTCTCTGGAAGTGCTATTGATCCGAGGATGATAGAGACTGTGCTAGTCCTTATTCCAAAGGTGTAATCACCGGTATCAATGAAGGATTTTAGACAAATTAATTTCTGCAATGTAGTTTATAAGGTTATTACGAAGGTTCTGATAAATAGACTCCATTCTCATCTCAAGGATATTGTTAATCCCCTTCAAGGAGGGTTTATTCTAGGAAGGGGAGCACCTGATAACATCATTATTGCACAAGAGGTTTTCCACTCCATGAAGAAGATTAAGTCTAAGAAACGCACCCTGGCTTTCATTGAATAGCTTTACTCCTAATCTGGGACTTAGGCAAGGAGACCCTATGTCGCCATATCTTTTTGTGTTGTGTATGGAGAGATTATCCTGCTTGATTACTCACCAAGTCGATGTGGGATTGTGGAAGCCGGTTGCTATTTCTAGAGGGGGCCCGAGAATATCTCATTTAATGTTCGCATATGATTTGTTTCTTTTCTATAAAGTGGAGAAACGGCAAGTTCAAAATGTGATGCATTGGAGATTTACTGCAAAGCTTATGGGATAAAGATTAATGTGGGGAAGTCTAAAATGCTGTGCTCTCAGAATGTTTCCGTCCAAAGGAAAGAGATCTTCACTAGGGTGTCTTCTATCAGATTCGTCCATAACTTGGGCAAATATCTCGAGATTACTCTTAGTCACTCTAGGGTGGCCCGAGCATCTTTCAATTAGGTTCTGGATAAAGTTCAGGGGAGGCTGGCCGATTGGAAAAAGAGATTACTTAATTGGACGGAAAGGCTTTGTTTGATCAATTCGGTAGTGGTGGCTATTCCTACATACCACATGCAAGTCTCTCTTTTTTCCAAAGGGATAACAACTATGTTAGAATCTATGATGAAAAATTTTCTATGGAAAGGTCAAACTAATGGTAGAGGTTTGAATCTTGTTAGTTGGAAAGTGTTGGTCACTCCAAAGAAGTTTGGAGGTTTAGAGTTTGGAGATCTGCTTTGTGCTAATGTTGCTCTTCGTGGAAAGCTTGTTTGGAAATTCTTTCATCATCCTCACAAGTTTTGGGTTCAATTGCTGGCAAATAAATACCGCTCTTCTCTGGATGACGGTTTCAGTCGGTCTCGGGACAACGGATCTTATGTTTGGAGGAGTCTTTGTAGAACTTGGGATATCTTGAAGAAAGTTTTACTTGGAGCATCAAGAATTTGAACCAAAACTTTTACTTTTCTAAATGGAGAAAAGAGGGGCAGCTTTGCAATGTACACATTTTTTATTCGGATCTCCGAATTTTGGATCTTTGGTTGGCTGGAGAGTGACACTTTGAGATTCTCTATTCTCCTCTTAACCAGGTTTTGTAAGACAATATTATCTCTTACAGCCCAGATGTGCAAGCAGGTTCAGTGAAAGGTTGGTTTTGGTCCGGGTGGTGTTAAAGGTTTATGACTCACGTAATGGTTACTTGCGGCTCTGTAAGAAGTTGTTTGGTTGGAAAAAGTGGGAGAATTATGTTTGTGTTTGGCATCCGTTTGTTCCGAAAAACATTAAATTTTTGGCTTGGCTTTGTCTTAGGGAGACTCTTCCCACTGCTATCTTTCATTTCAAGAGAGGCTTGTCGCCCTCGAATAGTTTCCCTAGATGCTTGTCTTGCCAGGAATCGGTATCTCATTGTATTCGGAATTTTTCAAAAGCCCAACTTGTTTGGTAGCATTTGGAGATTTTCAGTCACCCTCTGGATTTGAAGAATTGGTTCTTACTCCATAGCAAAGAGCATCCTTTCATATTCTATTCGGGACTTTGATGAATTTGGCGATCAAGGAATAATGAGATTTTTAATCCTCACGAGCTTTGGTCTCCGTATAAAGTGGCTCGAATAGCTTTAACCTTGGAAAAGGAGCTTAGGAATGTGTTTAATTTGCAATAAGTGTCTATCCCTTCTAAAATTAGTGACTCTTAGATTTTTCCTTCGATGGGTACCTTTAAAATCAATTGTGATGCTAGTTATTTGGATAATGGTAATCGGGTTGGTTTTGCTTGTGTTAGCAGAGACTGGAATAGGAGTTGACAAAGATGTTGTTTAGGAACAATTGAGAGTAATATTATTCTGCAAGGAGAGTTGTTTACTATTTGGAGAGGATATTTTTTAGATTGGGACTTGGGACAAAGAGATGTTATTTGTGAAACAGATTGTGTGAAGGCTTTTACTCTTGTTAATAATCCCGAAGATAATTTTGTTTTTGTAGATCTTCTGGTGCTTAAAATCAAAGATATTATGACTTGAAAATGGCGAGTTGATTTCCATTTGATCTTGAGAGATGCAAATACAGTAGCGGACATCATGATAAAGATAATGATAAGGTTCTAATTCTCAATAAATGGAGCTTTTATTGCTTAGAAAAAATTTGAGTATAATATTCAGCGAAACTACCTATATATTAACAGTCCCTTAAACTTTGTTTTTTCTTTTCTGTTTGGTCGTTAGTTTAGTCTCCAAAAATCATATCACTAAACTACACAGACAACAACAAAAATCACTAAACCATACCGAGGTAGTTAATCCAGTTTTTTTTCTTTTTATTTGCTACCTTGGAGAAAGCCCCGGGGTGGGGGGGGGGGGGGTGTTGTATTGTCTATTTGCTGTGAATTATTAAATCAGTTTTAGTGGTTTTTTGTTGTCAGAAGAAAGAAACCAGTGGTTGGACTGGAGAAATTAAAAAGGTTAATTGGATTTCCAAAAGAAACTAAAATTGGGCCAAGGCTTGACTCTTTAGGCTAAATTAAAAAACAAAAGTTGTGTCCATTCTATCCATTTTTATTTATGAACTGGGCCAACTAAGATTTAGATTTGCTTTTTTTTTTCTGAAAAAAAAATGCAAAGATAGTTATTGGAGAAGAGAAAACATTCATTTTCATACATAAAAATTTAGAATACTAACAAATATATTCATTTTATATTCATAAATGAATGAAAAGCTCACATCTATCCATTTTCATTTATTAATGGGCCCAATTCAAAATGAGATTAGCTTTTTTATTATATTTTATTTTATTTTTAAATAATTTAAAATAAAAAAATCATCCTTTCTAATCACAAAAGATTTGGGCTCAGACAATAAAGATCATGAAAGATTAAATAAAATTAAATAAATTATTATTTTTATCAATCAATTTGGACTAATCTAATAATTAGTTTACTAATTTATTTCAATAATCTATAAATTTATAAATGATAAAAAAAAATTTTAGTGTGACAAAAATACCTACATGTTAATTATATTTATAGTTACATTTATCAATATTTTAATTTTTATGTGTAAAAATAATAATTTACTCATTTTATTTTATTACAAAGCTAATTTCATTCATTTATTTTAATCTTTAGTTTACTCAATAGACTTTTTACTTGCCAAAATTTTGATCCCTTTAATACTTGTAACCAATTGTCACTTTTGAGCTCACACAGTTAGCTGTTGTTTCTACAGACTAGAGGGCAGGTGAGTGTCCAAAAATACTCATAAAAAATTTGAGAAAAATACTCATAAAATTAAAATTCATCGGACAAATTTACCCTCCTCCTCATATGCCTCCCTCAAGTGTCAATTACAAATTCGAAGAAGCCCAAATTCCTAATAATCAAGTTGTTGAGTTTATTTTAAATAAGAAAAATTCTGAAAATACACATGACACAACCTTGTTGTAGATGGATACAGCAAATGTTTTATTATCAATGTGGAGTTAACCAATGTAGACTAGGATTATTGGGTTTGACAAAGCTTGGATCCACAAAGTTTTTAATAAATTTGCACAATATATTGAATCCACTAAAAATATAATGTGGAAGCTAAGTAGCTAACAAATAGTATCCCATAGAGCAAAGGTGTAGTATCCAAAAGAACTGAGTATTTATCATAGAACAAAATATATAGTTACACAGATTTTAGAGAAGATTCATAATCGACAGAATATAACACAGACAATTTAAGCTTAAGTGATGGATAATCATCATAATTATATATCCATATCCGTTTCTTCCTATAAAAAGGATAAACACATACATACATACATTATACATATATACATATATGGTTTTTCTTTGTTCCAAAGTCTAAAGTTTGGAAGCTCTATATTCCATAACTTCACCTTGGAATAATAATAATAATAATAATAATAATAATAATAATAATAATAATAATGATGATGGTAGTAGCTATAGCCTCAAGTTAAGATCAACATCATCATCACCACTATTATTGTGTACTTGTTCCACAAAAAAGGCTCCTTTTTGTCTTGCACCATCACCTTCATTTGTTTTCATCGCAACAACGGGAATTAATAGATCTTCTTGGTCATTATCAGGATCAGGTTCTCCGTTAGGAATTACTGGGTGTGGGGCCCTTCCATGCGGAGAAACTACTGATCCTGATGATGAAGGAAAAAAGACAAAGGGCATCGAATGTTGGTGAAAGCGCGCTAAGGTGGCTCTTCGACGCTCTTTCTTGTGGGCGTTTTGATGGCCACCTAGTGCCTGTGAATTTGCAAATTCGCGGTAACAAAAGTCACATTTGAACCTTTTACTAGCCATGGATTCGCAGCATGATGAAGTTGTGGTTAAAGGGAAACCGAAGAGCTTGGGTGTCGTAGATGAGGGAGAGGGAGAGTAACCTTTTCCCACTGAATAAGGGTTATGATGTTGAAGTCTAGGGTTTTCTGATGCACTCATCATAGTTTAACTTAACTCTTATTCAATGTTAGTTGCAAGCTTTCTCTCTCTCTCTCTCTTTATGCACGTATATATAGCAAAGGATGAATTTTTTTTGTAAGAATAATGTCGTACATTTAAATTTTTATATGAATTGAGTCTAACTAAGTTAAATAATAAAATTTAAAATAATATTAATTATAATTAATTTTTATTATGTTAGATCAACTTAATTAAATTTGATTAATAAAAAAGACTCAAATATATAATATTATTATTATTTATTTTGTAAAGGATAAATTTATTTTTATGTTTAAGTTATATAAACAATTCCGACCATCACAATATATACTTGGATATTATTTATTATTTGTTTTGTATATTTGTGTTAGAAAATTGTATTGTTAAATAAAATATACCTTATATAAATTAAAAAACAAATATCAAATTAGTTCTAATATATTTATATATAAATAGAATAAGTTGAATATTAGATATATAATATATATTTTGTACTAATAACTAATTTGATAGTTGATTTTCAACGTACACGCATAATAATTACTAATATAAATGCTTAAATGCCATTTTTGTTGCTTTATAAACAAAACATACTCGTGATTTTCATCAAGTTTAGTAAAGTTAATTCATTTTTTTGGTCTAAGTGCTAGTGACCTTCCTTCTAAATTAACGTATCTTATATATGTTTTTTTTAAGTGTTTTAGCGTAATCATTTATAGAAATTAAAGTTATGAAAAATACAGAAAATATATTATCTTAATATCCAAAGGAGTCAATTAATGTGTGTTCTAATTTATGAAACACGGATATTTTGCTGAGTTGTCGTATTCACGTGTTAGATATATTTTAGACATGACACTTATCGATATTTATCTGATACGCGTGTCTGCTGTATTCAATCATGTCTTAATAAAAAATAAAAATTCTTCTCGGACACATTTGGATACACCTAAATAACATCACGTGTCAGCGTGTCTAATCTTATTCTTAACATGTATTCTTAAAATAAATTTATAAATAATATATATTATTATTTATTAAAACAAAAAATATTTTAAAAATAATTAAAAAGATTATTTATTTATTAATATCAAGAAAATATAAAAACATCATTATGATTTATTTAAAAAATATTTTATATTTTATATGTGTACGTGTTTCTGTTATATAAAATTTTAAATTTACGTATCGACGTGTCCCGTATCGTATCGTGTTTCGTATCCGTGTTAGTGTCAATGTCAGTATATCATAGGTTCTAACAAAAAAATAGAATGTTAAGATGGATTTTGTGTTTAGCATTTGTTTTATGTGTGAAAGAAAAGTTTACTATTGTGTAAATTTAAAGTATTTTCATGCAAACTGAAATATACTATTGGTAACCGCAACTTTTAGTTTTGGTACAGTTTAATTATTAAAATTAACAATAAAGTAATTAAAGAATAAAAAAATCATAATTTTAATTTCAATTTAAATATTGAATTGACATAGACTATATTAATTTAGAAATTAAATTGCGCGTATATATAATAATTAAATTTTAACCAGAGTATTTATAAACCTGTTGGTTGGAGAGGGAAAAAGGGGGAGGGGTTAGGTTTAAACTACAATACTGCTTTAAAATTTTGAATTCTTAGACTTAGTTTAGTAAAATTTTTTGAAAAGGTACTTATAAATGTATTTTAAAAATATAAATATTTTATTTTATATTTGATAAATCAAAAAATTTATGTGTTTATATTTATTGCTTTTAAAAATTAAGAGTAATTTTAAAGGTACTTAAAAGAAAAATTTTTAAAATTAGTTTGTACTTATTAAAATTAAAAAATTTAATATAACCTCATTCGTTAATTAATATTCAAATTTAATTATGCAACAACCCATTAGCTAGCGACAAACCCTTAAATGAAGTTTAGTACCGCGATGAATTAGTTATTAATATGTTGGTTGGGAGATATCGTGAAAAAAAAAGACTATTTTATCAAACACTTGTTGTTGTTTGTTCTTATTAACATTTATTTTTAAATTAATTTATCAAATATAGATGCTATAACTTTTGAAAAGTAAAAACTTTACTATATTAAACTAGTGTAGTTTGATTTAAGGTGACTATCATGAAATACGGTTTTGCTATTTTTAATCAGAAAATACAAAAAATTGAAACTTCATTTAAAACTTAAATTATATAATTCCATCAAATATATATTATTGTTATTGATAGATCTAAAACCAAACTACTTGCTTATACAATTTAGTAGTAGTACAGACAGTATATATGAATCAATTTATTCCTTTAGAGGGTTTAAATATGGTCTATTTTTATTTAATATAACACGAATTTCTTAAAAACTATTGGCATTACCATGTATTGATCTTGGCTTAGCCAGGCCAATTTTGTTAAATTTAAAAAAAAAATCAAAATTAAAAATAAAAAATCATATAATTGCATCCATCGCCTCTCTTTGCAAAACCATTTTGGCATGTGATAAAAAGTACTGAACATACTGTTTCCCTTTTCAACCAAAAGAAAAATAGTGACCCTTTAGATCTTATTCTTCAAATCAAGTTATTAAGACTTAAAAGACTATTCCCATCATAAAACGTTCATTTCTATCTTGTAAACCATTTAAATTGTGAAAAAATAAGAAAGATGTGTCAATGAGAGAAATAATAAATGAATAAAATAGTATTAAAAAAATATGGTAGTAAGATCAAGAACTCAACATATGCAGAAATATATAACATGTAATATATTCAATTATTCATTAGATGGTTGATTCATGTATAATATAATTATGAGAATATATAATTTGTGATGTCATAGATGGTTGTAATTATTTTTCCACTTATTAGGTTAAAAGTTTTCACTTTTTCACCTCAAGAACAGGTACTAATCTAAAAGTTCAGCAAAAAAATGGTGCTATGTACTGTTAGGAGGTCTACCAATAAGGTTGAATAGCACAAAGCGATAAGCAAATCAGGTCTAAACCACAGTAGAGAGACTATTGATGACAATGGGCAACTGAGTGACAAAGAAAAATGAAAAAAACATGTTAAAAACCATTTTTCATTGTCACGCTTAATTATTTATATATTTCTTTCTATTGACTTGAATTTAAAGGTAAATAATTTTTTGATGATTATAATTATAGGAATTATAATATGTATAAAGTTTTAGTAATACTTAAAAAATATAACAGCTAAAATTGAAGTTATATATTTTTTATAATTTGGCAAATTTTTTAATTAATTTAAAAAATATAAAAAAAATAAAAAATGTGATCGAATTAAAAAATATTATCAAATAATAAAAAGTATGATCTTAGCCATTATAACTATTATAATTATATCTGCCATAAAATTTTCGGTATATATATTGTTATCAAATTGATGGTAGCACATATAGTGTTTTCTTTTTTGCTCGGGGTGAGAGATTAAGAATTCTGTAACATCATAGATAGATAGCACATATATATAGTGTTATTTAGTGATGGAATCAAGGAATCAGCCTGTACTATATGGTCTCCATATCTTCTCATATATATATATAATTGCTATTTACTTTTAGATTTTTTTATGTTTATTAGACATAATTTTTAGCGTTTTTTCTAAAATGCATTGTACTTCATATTTCGTTTACAATCTAAACGAAATATAAAAAAAATTTTAAATACGTATTACAGGTGAAAATTGATGTACTCTATATATTTCGTTTATACTGTAAACGAAATATATAAACGAAATATAGAGTATCTGTAATTATGAAAAATTTAATTTTTATAGATATAAAAATATTATTTTTAAAATAATAAAACGGTTTCAAAAATATAATTTTGACCGATTTAAAAAATAAAATTCGATATATGTTTATTACAGTTTAAATTTATCTTAATTAATTTATATCTTATCTATATTTTTCACGTAATACGTGTTTAAAATTTTTTTCATATTTGATTTACAGTGTAAACCGAAATACGTTTAAAATTATTTTGTTTACAGGTATGTATTTTGGTAAAAACGCTAAAAATTATGTAAATCGATAATTAATAGAATTATTTAATTTATATAAATAAAAAAATCCTAATTTTATAGATACTAATAAATTAATTATAATAATATTTAATTATTTTATTAGTTTTTATCATTTTATTAAATTTTTAATTAAATTTTAAAAGTTTAAAAATTTGTAATTAGACTTTTACTTTCTATATTAAATAAAAATTTGTAATTAGATAAATATTTCATAATACGTCTTACATAAAACACAAAAACAATTGTTTCCAAACATATTTTGTATATTTTAACAAAAAATAGCTTGAGAGGGCTAATATTTTTATCTAATATAAAAATTTACTTTTAAATTTCTAAATTATAAAAACCTAATTAATAATTTAATAAAATTATAAAAATGAGCAAAATAATTAAATCACACGAAAAATCTTAAGTTAAAAATATGGTAAATTTTTAAAAAATTAAGAATAATTATAAAAACTTGATTTTCTAATATTAAAATTCTGATTCTGCTATTAGTGTTATCAAATCTGATCTCAAAATTAAAACTTAAAACACTTAATTAAATATCACCAAAAGAATATCTCACTCCTTTAATTTGCAAGTTGCGTTATAAAAATATGATATATTCGTTAATAAAACAGAATAATTGTTAAAATATATTAAATTTCTAACAATGGAGTATATATCAGTAATATTTTCTTACCCCATTAAGATATATATACGGAGCAATATATAAAACAAAATGCATTATCAAAATATTCGATATGATCCAAAGGAGAAAAAAATCCAATGTCATGTTTCACTTTATGCTTTCAAATGGATCTCGCTTTTAGATAGATCTCACTTTAGAAAAAAAATATATGAAAATGTGTATTATTTCTCACGTACTAATCAGTGTTATAAAGACACAAAATGACAAATCTAGGAACGAGGATGTCCAAAAAAATTAACGACAATCAAATTACATTAGTAAAATAATTAATTGATTAGTCTGTCTAAATAAATATTAAAAATTTTAATTTTATTTTATACATATAATAATTTATTAGTCAATTACTAAATTTTAAATAAAATTTTAATTTATGATGAATTAGTTCTCACCAAACCAAGAGGAGAAGTTAAGGACAAATAAAGGAGTTTGCACGTAGCAGCAAATATAGAAGAGCATGTAGGGGACGCCCTTCCCCATACACCCACCCCATGGAATAAAGATACCACAATTATTATTCATTGAAATTGTTTGTTTCATTTGATCCCATCACAACCTAAACTGCTACAAATTAAATATCATTTTTTTCCGACAACATTTGTGATCACCACTAACATTTGTAATTGTTAAGAAAAAAGACTTATGCGCCAATAAAATAAATAAATGATGTCATATATATATATATAAAAGTTAAAACCAACTATTTAATCGTGAGATTATATGCTATATATAAATTATATTTATAAAGTTTTATATGCATCTAACATTGTTTTGTAGATTTTTTTTAATAAAATTCCAAATAAATATTATACACAAATTTTATTTTACGAAAATATTATTTGTATATACAAAATTAATTACCAAATCAGTGAATATATGTTTATGTATAAATATTTATGTTATTTAATTTATTTTTAATGTATATTTTATATTTTTATAATATACTTTTTAGATTTAATGGCTTATTCTTTATAAATATATGTGATCCATTTGATTATATATTAGATTGATATGAATTACGATATTTTTTATTTACAATTTTAGAAAAAAAAAATTAGACATGGATTTATAAATGTTGCGTATTCATTATACTTGACACTATTTTTTTCATTTGTTATATATTTTCACATATTACAAGTTTATTTAACATTTTTTTCACAAAGGTTAAAAAAATGATAGATGTTGGTATATATTATAGCTAGTGATGAAAGATTACACTTCTATTTAGGAGTGCTAAAATATTTCTTTACACTAATTCACTTGACACTCTTTAATCTATAGCAACGTTTTAGATTTTTAGAATTAAAGTAAAATAATTCAAAACTAAAGTTCAATGTATTTAACTAAGTTAGGTTAGTGTAATAGTTAATCAATTAGTTTACTTAAGTAAGGATTAAATTAGTTTTTGACCTATTAGAATGAGAAATATTGATGAAAACTAAAAGTTCAATGTATTTTGTAACTTACAATCACATCATGGGTGAGAAAAAGCAGTGGTACCTACTGTACTTTTTTAGTGTATATGCAATTAAGACATAGTTAATTGTCAATCATGATTAAAAGGAAACAACATGCTAATCACAAAACTCCAAAACAAAAGTATGTTTTAGTTGGGGGAATTGTTGGACACCTTCATATAAAATTATAGGAGCCATTATTATTCTTTTTTCAGAGTTTGATCATGACGCACGTTGACTATGTATATTGGCTTCAAACTATTGTTAATTAATTGAAGGAAGATATTGCTAGTTTCATAAAATTGAGCAAGAAATAAGATAAAACTATTAAAAATATAATTATTTATATATTTTTTATTTTAAATTTTGAAATAAATAATTTTAGAGTTTGATTTTTGTGAATCTAAAAAAAATCTAACTTAAGCAGATAAAAAAGAAAAACGATAAAATTTTATATAAATTAAAAAAATCATAAAAAGGTTATTTATACACTTCTTTTGTAATTCTTCTTGTCAATTTAGATTTTTTAATTATATTAGAGATAAAGCAAAACTCTAACATTTCAACCTTAATTAATATTAGATTAAGAGTCTTAGTTAGATATATGCACCTACCAATCCACTTAATTAGGCAAAGATAATATTCATGCCAATAAGTGTGACAATTTATAATGTGTCACTTTGTGGTTGTCATGGTCAATCAAATTGATACATGAAGAATAATGCAACGTAACTAAATTTTCAACCAATTTTTTAATTATTTTATTTATTTTAAATTTTAAATTCTAAATCATAAAATTTTAATCCTAAATTATAAATTATTCTCTTTCTTAATCTCACCGATAACGTATAAAATTTTTTCATTGTGATATAATTCTTGTTCTTATTTTCTGTTAGAGATGATATTAAACTGATATCTGATGGTTCACAAAAATATTAGATTATGGTTGAATATTTTTTGATAATATTTATTTTTATAACTTTAGAATGATAAAAAAATTTGTTTTAGTTAGAGATCAAAACTAGCAATACAAATGGTCTCATAACTATAATTAATTTATTCTAATAGCTATAAATAATGAATAATAATAGGTACTCTAATGTACTCAGTTGTTCGTTTTCAATTTTAAAATTTATATTTGTTCATACTATAAATTTACTTTTTCTGAGTGGTTTCTTCCACTTCAATCTTATTTTTTTCACTAAAATCATAGTTAAACAACGTCTTTTAACACTACACCAACAAAAAATAACCCCACTCATAATCAAATAATAAAAAATAATACAGTAAACTTTAAAACTTACTATCATCAAATTTAATTTAATTAAATTTATTATTAACTCATGATTAATATAAGATTTTAGACATTATAGTCACCACAAACAAATAATATAACCATAATAAAATTGACCTTAAATTTACGAAGGAATGAATGGATATATTAGAAATACCGCACATATTATTAATTTCTTTAAAACCTATTTAAAAAAATTTCATTATATTACGTGTACGTTAAAATTAACCATCAGTATAAAATATACCAATATATTGATAACTGATTTTAGTGTACGAATAACATTTTTTAAAAATTATTCAACTTTCAAATATTCATGTACGAATGTACGACGCCATGCATTTTTCACGAGTGGTGGAGTTTATTAGACTACGCACTCATAACGGTAAGATTGTGTAAACTCTAATCTTTGAATGACACTACAATTTTAAATAAAACATAATACGAAATTAATATTCAAATCAGAAGCGTAAACAAAACAAATATCGAGTGCAAATTCATATGTCATATATAATTCATAAGTAATTATTCATCCACCACCACCGTTGGCCACTGCCATCCGCTGCTACTTTCTCTCCAAAATTTAAAATTATTTGTTATAAATTTTAAATTTTAAATTTTTTATACTTTAAATTTTAAATTAGTATTACTTTGTTTCACTTTTAATTTTTAAATGTTATTTTTACTCGAAATTTGCATGGTTTTATTGTTTTTGTTTGGATTTTTTCAAAAGTTAAAATGTTAACTAATTGTTAAATTTGTTAGCTGAATTAACGGTGGCTCCCTATACTTGTTATTAAAATAAATAAAAAATTACAAGAATAAAATGAATTGATAGAGTATTGAATGATTCTTGTGTTGAAGAGTATTGAATGATGGGATGGAAGCAGCGAGAAAACGACGAAAGACACTAAGACCGAAATGTAGCGAACATGGTAGGGGACGGATACATAAATTATATCCCTTATAAGAAAGCTATCTATCTATAAGCTGATGCATATTTTAATTCTATCATCAAATCTCTAGGCAAATTCAAACACTCTGTCATGATGGTATTGCTAATTTTGTCTTATATAAACATATATTAGCACCTACACCGGACCCTGTTTACAAATTTAATTTCTTTCTCATAAGATCTACGTGTGTTAGTGAGACAATATAAAATGTCACTCAAACGATGTAAAAGCACTAAGCAATCTAATCAATTAATGGTCACTAACATATATACATACATATATATATATACATACATATATATATATATATATATATATATATATCATTTTTCGTTTGTACGGCATTTTTTCAACTTGACGTATCAATGATTAATTTATTACAGATTTAAGTTTTATTTAAGAGTATATTGTTAGCCAATAAATTTTTGTATAAACAAAACAAAATTCAAATGTTCGACATTTATTTAAACATTAGATGATTATTCGACCAATTTAAATTGATTATATGTATATAATTTTTTATAAAAGTAATGTTACGAATCTCTTGGACTAATATTCGAAAAATAATTTTATATCAAAGAGTTAATATCTCAATTTTTTTATGAGGTTTGGATTCTCCTGTAATAATAATAATAATAATTAGTTTTTATAATGGGAATCCGCTAGGGAGACAATGGATTATTTGTATAATGTGTACAATGACTATTAAGTTAAATGAACATCCCTAATAATTATATCTTTAATACTCCATAAACCTCCATTATATACATTGTATAAATATTTCATTGGCTCCTCATACTTTCCCTATAATGGTGGTTCTTTAAAGTCTTTTAGACTATCATTGGTGATGTCATTAAGAATCAGCCAATCCAAAAAGACTATGTGCGAAAGATTCTGGTTTATCCCTTTTATAGAGGTGCTATACTATGAATCTGAAAATTTCATAAGATTTTTTTGAAGTGTTGGACTCCAATGTGGGATTTTCTTTCAGATAATAATCTAGCTATATTATTATGAAATCATTTAATTTGCGTGAATCTTACCTTTTTTTTTTTTTGTTTGTCGTACATTAACTTCTTTTAATCAATAAAAATTGAATTCTAAAATTACTAAGCTATAAAAATTTTGATCTTATGTCATAAAATTATTTGTTTAAAAAATTTAAAGTTGATAAAGAAATACATATTATTATTATTATTATTATTATTATTATTATTATTATTATTATTATTATTATATAATAAGTACATTCTAATGTTTTAACAAATTTCAAATTTTATTAATTAATAAAATATTTTATGGTATTTTAACCTAAACCCTATATATAGAAATTAAAGTAAATAAATCAAATGAAAAAGAAAGATATGTTTACATGAGATCCAGGATTGTCTAAATTAAAGAAAACATAAACAGGAGTTAAGTTTTGAGGGCAAATCCAATGGGGAAGACATGTTTGTTCTCATATCACATCAAATTAAAAAGATAGTTTGCTGTTCTTGCCGACACAGAAAGAAAAATAAACTACTATGTCTTGTTTAATGCATGCCCCTAAATTATTCTAAAATATTTAGTTATTATTTATTTATTTATTTATTTAATGTGTATATTCTATTGGAAGAACAAGATTGTTTCTTCTTCCACCTCGTTTTTTAATCAACTACAAAACACTTGATGTTTGTGGAACCTCTTATATGGTAACCGTATAAATAACTAAGTTAATTAGTGGTGAATATACTAATATACTAGTGAGAAAATTTACTACCACATAATAAGCAAAAACCAAATTCTCAATAAAACGTTTTGTAAAATAAAAAAAAATGCCCTCACAATTACGACCCACCAGAGTCTTGTAAATGAGAGTTGTTCTAATCAATTTTTCAACTCAGAAAAGTTATTTAGTGTATAATAAAATTTTATTTTCTACTTTTATTTTTTACAAAATTATTAAAAAATGAAAGGTAAAATCAAATTGACCCTTAAATTTTAGAGAGTAGTTTTTTTTTTTTTTTGGTTTCATTTGCAATTGCAGGCCTAGTGTTGTAAATTTCTCAAAATATGAATTTAGTCATTTGCTATTGGTTTTTGTTTTTCTTTTTCCAATTAAAAGATGTATCCAAGTTTTACAGGCTATAGGACTTCAACAATATAAGGTTTTTGGTTATCTTTCTGTAACTCCATTTTGGACTGATTTAGTATTTATTTAATCCATTTAAAAACGGCCCAATAAAGCCCATTAGCTCCAATTATCCATTTTCATCTTTGTCGTTACCATGAATTTTTGGACTATTCTTGGAAGATGTCCTAATCAATTTTTTCAAAATCTAAAGGCTATTTGGTATTTTGGTTTATAATAATAATAATTTTTGTTTTTTAAAATTAGGAATGAGACTCGAATCCGAGATATTTAGGTGAGGATAGAGAGATTTTGCACTTTGAGCTATAACTCATTAATTTATAGTAATTATTTTTTACAATTTTTAAAAATAAAAAATATATAAAACGAAATATACTGTTAATTTTTACAAACATTTTTTTTTCATTAAGTGATTCCCTGCCGACTGACTATTTGTATAGAGACCTCTTCAAGAAATGAAGATAACAAAGATCGTTAAATAATTTAATATAGTTAATTAAATAATATGTAATAATATTTTATTTTTTTATTGTTTAATTTAGTAGATCAATGATTGATCCATTATAAATTAAAATTTTATTTAAAAATTTATTATTAACTAATAAATTATTATATGTATACGACAAAATTTAAATTCTCAATATTTTATCAAATGGACTAGAGAATTAATACTAGGTCAATTCAAGTTAGTTATATGTAAACATTTTAACTATTATTTTTACATTATGTGGATAATTTTTTTGGTAAAATATTATTTTTGTTTCCAATATTTGGACCAAGTGTTAATTTAGCTTTAACATTTCAAATTTTTTATTTTAATTTTTAATAAATTTTAAATATCTTATTTTAGTTTTAAAAGTTTTCAAAAAGATTGAATGTTGTCTCACCGTTAAATTTGATCTGAACAATTAATCTATTAAAGAACTAATATCATTTGACTTTAGAGCATAAGTAAAACAGTTTAACTACACATCTAGCAATTTTCAGCCAAAAATTGCACATGCAATCATACAAACACATATTCATGCAGGGAAAGACAAGATCAAATGGAATAAGGAGAAAAAAGGGACTTACACTGTGAAATCGGGATATGAGGTGGGGTTCCATTTCTTCCATGCCCCAATTGAAATGATGCCAGCACATTTTTGAGATAAGCGAATCTGGTCAGCACTTTGGGACCTCAAGTGCCCAATGAAGATGAAGGTTCTGCTATAGAAAGCTTTGCACGGAGGCCTCTCTGTTAAAAAAAAGTTAAATGCAAGGATTCCAAACATAATCAACACATGCCTACGGTGTGACCAACACGAAGAAACAGTCAACCACTGTTTACTTACCTGTATTCACTCAAGAAAGGTTTGGAACTAGTCCAAATCCCAACAGCTAAGCCGGAAGAGGAAGACAACAATAATCTGTTTCGCAAATGGTGGAAGATGATATTTGACAGAACAAATGGCGATAGCCACCGAAGGAAACGAAGAAGCTTGGTAGCGTGCTTGATCTGGAGCATATGGACTAGTCACAACAAATGAATTTTTGAAAGCAAGGTATTGACACCAGAAGAGATCTGGAAGGTAGCTGAATATTCAATTGATGAATTCTTGCAAAAAATTTATGGACCCTAATTTCTCGCTTAGCTCCCACTCTTTTTTATTTGAGTTTCAATTGTAATTGGGAAGCCATCCCTCTTTTGCCTGTGACTGTCCGATTTTGGACATTTGTATTTCTTTTCTTTATTTGAATGAAATGCATCTATTGCCTTGGAAAAAAAAATTACACATCCAAACATTTTTGTATCCAAATGCAACCAAAAAGGCCTAAACTCAACAAAAACCACTTTCATTACACCAGCGAGTACACACGCGCGTTTCAATAACATTTTTCGTCTTCGTCTTCGCGTTCTTCCTTCTTCTTCGCTTTTCTCCTTTCTCGTCTTCGCATTCTTCTTCTCTCAATCATCATTCTTTTATTGTTGCTGTTGTTACTGCGTTTTTTCTTTTTCTCCTTTTAATTGAGGTTTATTTGGATCCAGAAATGAATCAAATTTGATACAAATTTAGTGAATAGTTAACAGTAGTATCAAGTGAACCTAACTCAATTCACAAATGAAGCGAATTCGGTTCAGATTTGAATAAAAAGTGATAAACATTCAATCATCAAGAAAAGTACATTTCAATTCATTTCTGCATGCAAATGAACTCAATTAAACTAAGAGATGAGCCGGATTTCTTAAGAAATAACAGATTTGGTGAATACTTAAAAGTAGTAACTCAATTCACAGATGAACTGAATTCGATTCAGATTTGAACAAACAATTAAAAAATTACTTAAAGAATAAAAAGAAGAAGACGCAACATTGAGAAGGAGAAGGAGAAGGAGAAGGAGAAGGAGAAGGAGAAGAAAAAAGAAAAAGAAAAAAAGGAGGCGCGTAATTTGAAAAGTTGTTATAACATTTTGATTAGACTTGGTTAAGTATTTTATTTGGATGTAGAGTTTTATTCTAAGTAAAACACTAATGGTCACTAACATAACAATTTTCTTTTAATTTTGGAACATTAATGATTGATAGCTAAAATTTAGGATATTTTGTACAAAAAAAAATAAAAAAATAAGATACTACAAAAAAATTTTGGTTGTATTTTTATAATTAAAAAAAGAATATAACTTAATAATTATATTATTAATATCTATGTCATTCACTCTATTAATTATTTATTTAAATTTAATTGTAGAATAATATTAAATTTATTTAAAATTATTTAAAACAAAAATAAAATATTTAAAATATTAATAAAAAAATTAAAAATTAATTTAAGTATTAAAAGATTAAAATAGTACTTCATTATTTTTATTTTTGTCATTAGAAGTTAAATGTAACAACTTCGGCTAAACCATCGAAATGTTCTTTATTGCAGGCCTAGGATTGTATCCTCTCCATTTTTTTTAACACTTGAGAGAATAAAGTGTGATCTCTCACCTTTAATTTTATAAGTGGGACCAAAATTAAATAGGAGAGAGAGAACAATGAAAGGTGAGATCCTCCACTGGACACCATCCAATTTTTTTTCCACTGGAGAGGATCCACTCCCGTAATGGAATACATTATCCACAATTCCATGGAGATCAGGAACGATTTTGGTCATCTATTATTGCCTTTTTTCTTTGGACGTTTCTTTTTTTTTTTATTCGAATTAAAAAATGTTTGCAACTTTTGAAGGCTGAAGTAGTTGAAGAGTGTTACTGTGTTAGGCAGAGGTGTAAGTGGGCACGGGTAAATGGATTAAACCCGACCCGACTACTATGGGTTCTACACCGTTAGGTTTTAGCAAAGTTAGATGCGCAGTGTGCATCCCTGCGGCGCACGATAAGGTTATCGTGCTTGCAAATCATTATCCTTCTCCCTGGGATGCGCTTTACTCCTCCTACTCCCCGCCACTTCAATCTTCATTTACTACTTCGTTCTTTTATTTTATTTATTAGTTATTAATATTAATTGTTTTAGCGCAAAACATATAGAACCTTTGAGTTTGTTATCGACCGTTGAACTCAGTTTGCTAACCCTTCCTCCTGCTGCCACCCGCCACCGATCCTAACCTGGTAAGATCTCCTAACCATTTTTCATACTCTTTTCAAGATTTTTCATTTTTAGAAAGTTTATTCCTTTTTTGCAATACATCATTATTATTATTATTATTATTGTAATTGTGTGAAATGGGGATGATAATTTTAGCTAAGTGTGACACCTATTTGAGATTCTTGGACAATGAAGTAGAAATGCAAGTGAAGTGACTCTCTTAAGAGAGTTCCTATATTGGTATTTGTACCTGTCAAGGTTATGAAACTCTTTGGTTAACTGGATAGCTCTTATTCCCAAATCAAGTTTAGGATTTTAGGATTTAACCCTTATGAGTTAACAAGTTGAGCCTTAGGTGAAGTCTTGAATTTCATGTGCATTGGTATCCATACACCTGTCAAATGTAGATACTGAATTTGATCAGTTTTTAGGGTGTTCTGACATCCAATTGGAAGTGTGCCTTGGCTAAACTAAACTACTGAGGGTGATGTTCCCTTCTACAAGGAATGCAGTCACTTTGCTGACTCTCTTTTGATCGGATACACTTTTTTTAATCCCAAGGAGAGAAAAAAGGGGTTTTGTGCTTTACTTCGATGTTCTTTATGTTGCTTACTTGCTTTTTCAGTTAGAGGGTTTTCATGTGTCTGATGATTTGTTTTTAGGGTGTTTTGGAAGGATAAAAATTGTTGTGTGGGGTGTTGAAATTCCATAGTCTGTTATCATATTTGAGGTGATTTTTTTCGTTGTTTCTAGTGTTTCAGGTTTAAACATCTGCAGAAAAAAAAAATCCTTCTATTTATTACAAAAGGACAAAATGTCAGAAGGAACCAGTCTGGTGCTGGAATCGTCCGAGAATTGCACAGATTTGTCTCAGGATGAGATTGGCACGATTGAGGAAACACCAGAGGAGACAATTTTATCAAGACAGACTTCTGTCAACCTTGTTCCTTTTATTGGTCAGAGATTTGTTTCTCAAGAAGCTGCTTATGAATTCTATTGCAGTTTTGCTAAGCAGTGTGGCTTTTCTATTCGGCGACACCGCACTCGAGGGAAGGATGGTGTTGGTCGCGGAGTCACAAGGAGGGATTTTACTTGCCATCGTGGTGGATACCCCCAGGTCAAACCTTCTGATGATGGGAAGATGCAAAGGAACCGCAAATCATCTCGTTGTGGTTGCCAAGCATACTTGCGTATTGTTAAAAAGTCAGATTTTGATGTCCCTGAGTGGCGTGTTACTGGCTTTAGCAATGTCCACAATCACGAGTTGTTAAAATCTAATGAGGTGCGGCTTCTTCCGGCATACTGCACAATATCTCCTGATGACAAGAGCCGCATATGCATGTTTGCTAAAGCAGGAATGTCAGTGAGGCAAATGTTAAGATTGATGGAACTAGAGAAAGGCATCAAAGTCGGTTGCCTTCCTTTTACAGAAATGGATGTGAGAAACCTGTTGCAGTCTTTCAGAAATGTTGAAAGAGACAATGATGCCATTGATCTAATTGCTATGTGCAAGAGATTAAAAGATGAAAATCCAAATTTCAAGTATGAATTCAAGATAGACAGTAATAACAGGCTGGAGCACATTGCATGGTCTTACAGCTCATCTGTTCAATCGTACGAGTCATTTGGAGATGCTGTGGTTTTTGACACCACACACCGAGTAGACGCCTATGACATGCTGTTGGGAATTTGGCTTGGAGTGGACAATCATGGGATGACTTGTTTCTTTGGTTGCACACTTCTACGGGATGAAAATATGCAGTCTTTTTCATGGGCTTTAAAGGTGAGATTATCTCTTGCTAGGAATCGATATCGTGTATTTTATTTATTAATTGTGTGCTGCCTAGGTCAAGCTTAGACTGTTATCCAAGGCTTCAATAATTCTAGCATTTTGCAAGAGAAAAGTGAAGTGGAAAATATTCATGTGTGTGATTCCATAATCCATACCAGGGTAACTTTGGCTTGGGACTAAAATGAAGTGGAAATTTTCAAGGATGAGCTACATGTGTAACTTTACACTAAAACTCATTCCTGAAAATTTCCACACCCTTTTTGAAACATACCTTTATATTTATGATTTTCTTTTCTTTAAAGAAGAATAATGATGAAGACATGCAGTCCATTGACTGATGCCTTTGTGTCTATCTGTATTCCTTGGTTTTCCTTCATGCGATGCTCTTAAGATCTGATTAATTAGTTTATTTTCCTGATTGACATTCATGCAGGCTTTCATGGGCTTCATGAAAGGAAAAGCTCCGCAAACAATATTAACTGATCATAACATGTGGCTGAAAGAAGCTATTGCTGTTGAAATGCCAGAAACAAAACATGCCTTTTGTATATGGCATATTCTTTCTAAGTTGTCTGACTGGTTTTCTGTTCTACTTGGATCTCATTATGACGAGTGGAAAGCTGACTTCCTCCAGCTCTACAATTTGGAACTGATGGAAGATTTCGAAGAAGGGTGGAGGCAAATGATTGATAAATATCGACTCCACACGAACAAACATATTATTAGCCTACATTCATTAAGGATGTTTTGGGCTCTACCATTCTTGAGGCGTTACTTCTTTGCAGGATTGACCAGCACAAGTCAATCCGAGTCCATTAATGCTTTCATTCAACGGTTCTTGAGCGCTCAATCTCAATTGGACCACTTTGTTGAGCAAGTCTGTGATGTAATTTGTTTCCTTTAGGGTGTGTTTGTGATTTGGAACTTTGGAGAAAAAGGGTGGGAAGGGAAGGGCTTACTATGTAAAATGGACTCCACTTCACTCATAAAGCCATTTCATTCCCTCTCTTTTCTATCGTGATTCTAGCTCGCAAATGCACTCTTCATTTTTATTGATATGCATACGCCGTGCCATATTGAATTTTATTTACAGGTGTCTTGGTGGTTGGTTTTTGCAGGTGGCAGATATTGTTGATTTTAACGACCGGGTTGGATTGAAGCAAAAAATGCAACGGAAAGCGCAGAAAGTGTGCCTCAAAACAGGCTCGCCTGTCGAATCTCATGCTGCCACTGTCCTTACACCTTATGCCTTAAGTAAACTCCAGGATGAGCTAGTTTTGGCGCCGCAGTATGCATCCTTTCTGGTGGATGAAGGTTGCTTCCAGGTCAGACATCACACTCAGACAGACGGAGGCTGCAAAGTATTTTGGGTTCCTTGTCAAGCGCACATTACCTGCAGCTGCCACCTGTTCGAGTTTTCAGGAACCTTATGCAGACATGTTCTACGTGTCATGTCGACCAATAACTGTTTTCACATCCCCGACCAATACCTACCCACCCGTTGGAGAGGTGGTGCTTTGTCTTCTGTCAACCAGTTTCGGGGCGTAACAACAAGGGATCAGCCTGAAAGGATGCAATTTTTGGAATCCATGGTTTCGACGCTTATAATGGAATCCATTGAAACAGAGGAACGCCTTGATGTTGCTTGCGAGCAAATGTCTGTGGCGCTTTCACGTATCAAAGCCCTTCCAAGGCCGCCGGCACATGGGGTGAATGACATCACATATAGTTATTCGTCGGATTCATTGATCCTACCAGAGGTAGAAGATACTGATGGAATAATTCATGGTTTTGCAAACCCCCACGATAGTATTGCCTTAGGAAAGCTAAAGGAGAGAAGGGCGAGGGATGTCGTTGATGTCACAAGGAAGCGTAGGCAGTTTCCGGGGCCGTTGTGTGGGCAATATGTGCATGATCCTTCCGATTGCTCAATAATGGCAGGTGATAATCTAGGTGGAGATGGATTAGGGTATTTGTAGATTTGAAGGAGTATTGCTATTATTGATGTACAAAGTAAATGCTTCTTTTGTTGTTATTTCAATATTAGTTAATCAGTTAATTTTTCCTCATTTTGTGTCTTCCATATTCAGCAATACACAAATGGTTAAGTTTCCATCACTCAGTTTGTGGCCTAAGAATTCAGCCTACTTGATTCACTTCTGGTGTTTTCTGATCTTTCATAACTTTGATTTACTCAAATTAAAGGCATAAATATTTATGCTTAATTTCCTTTGAAGCAAGAATTGCAGACATTGATTACTTAGTGGACCTTGTGTATAACATGGCATAACATGGTAGAGTTTGTCTTTTAAAAAAAATAGAAAAAAGAAGAAAGAAATGACAATATGGCATACAATATGATTCTTACCTATTTGAGAAGGAATGATTATTTGCACTTTTTGTAGAAACATTGCCTGAAAATTGAAACAGAATGGACAGCTAATACATGGAAATTTTCCCTCTTCTAAGTTCTAATAATGCCAAACAAATGCAGAGGATTGCTTCCAGCAAATGGTACGACTTTCTTCTTTGGAGTCTTTGCCAAAATATTCTAATCATGTTTTTTTTGTACATAATCTATGACCTCTCTTTGCCACTACTTGACTTTCATGTAAAATGAATCCTAATTAACCCCTTCTATATTTACATTCCATGCGATTTTGGAAAGTGTCCCTTATTACAGTATGATAAAATCTAGCTTGTGTCATACACCAAACCTATGAATCTGAGGAATCATCTCCCAATGAAACCTTACTTAGCCTGCTCGGCAACGATTTGGCAGCGTTACTGGCAGGCTTGCGCCGCCGGATGCCACGTTGGTGTGACCTCAAGAGAGCTCTCCTTGCCAATTCTTTCCCCACATTGGATTTGGTTGGTGTGTTAGCAAGTTCCTCGGAAGAAGTCGAATTTCCTTGGTGGTTGTTGGTGCTGGTTATAGTGGTTGTGGTAGAATAGGCCTTGTCTGAAGAAGCAGCCATAGCTTTCAAATGAATAATGTGGTTGATGAAAGCATGGTGGTAGAGGGTTGAGTTTTTAAGGTTGAGATAGTATTATTACTGTAGTGTTGATTATGCATTACACGCGGGAATTCAAGTGTTAGTTGGATAAGGACTTAATGGGGTGCAAAACGAATAACTTGCTTAATTTCATTACTCATCGAATATCTTGACTTCTCCTCCATATCAAAATCTATATATTCTTAATGCCCTCATTTACATCATTCAATACCTTAGTATACAATTTAATTCAATATTTATCACGCTTCAAAGTTATTGAATAGTTTAAATTACCATAGCTTACATGTCGAGTACATGTAGGACTTTATTTTTCTATGGAGTACGGATACTTTACTGAGTTGTTGTGTTCGCATGTCAGATACATTTTGGATATGACACTCACCGACGACACGTGTGTCTGCTGTGTCCAACCGTATCTTAATAAAAAATAAAAAATTCTTTTCCGGACACGCTTGAACACACCTAAATACCATCACATGTCAGCGTGTCTTGTCTTATTCTTAATATATATTCTAAAAATAAATTTAGATATAGTGTATATTATTATTTATTAAAACAAAAAAATATTTTAAATACTTGATATAATTAAAATAAGACATTAAAATAAATTAAAATATTTAATTTATATTTTAATATCGATAAAATATCAAAATATAATTACGATTTATCTAAAAAATACTTTATATTTTATATGTATGCATGTCCTCGTGTCATATAAAATTTTAAAATTTACGTCCCATGTCGTGTCGTATCCCGTGTCCATTATTTATATGATTATCAAAATTATTATATAAGAAAACAAGCACTCACTATGTATTTATATTTTGATATGTATTTTATAATGTTTATTTTATTATTAATTTTCTATATACACGTGATATCATTGATTAATTATCATTATTCGTGACCAAGCCAAGAAAGTGCAAGAAAAAGAAGAATGAAGAGAAACTCTAGAATACACTTAAAATTATTTCGTCTCACATTTTATATAAAAAATAGTCGGTGATTAATATTTATTTCATATAATTTTTTATTAAAAATATTAATTCTTTTAATATTTTTTTAGTGAAGTCTTTTAAGTCTGAAGGAATTTTTTTAATTTTTTGAAGAAAATTGGAATTTAAAACACTTAATTAAGAAGCTGACGCATTGACCAATGCCATATAGGTTCATCATATCATATATAGATACACTTTCTGGTCGCGAGAATAAAAAGACCAAATCAGCGTGCA
The DNA here is from genome assembly GCF_014773155.1 of Arachis stenosperma. Lineage (NCBI taxonomy): Eukaryota > Viridiplantae > Streptophyta > Magnoliopsida > Fabales > Fabaceae > Arachis > Arachis stenosperma. Next base: position 17,297,526 of record NC_080380.1, read on the forward strand.
ATGATGGTGGCAATTTGAAGCCATAAATAAAAGAACTAAAGAAGGGGATTATATATGCTCAGAACCACTAACTTTGTGATTTGCTATGATTGATCCACCTTAATTAATACCATTCGAACACTTGTGCACCTATGCTAATAAATAATAATTCCCTCTTAGTGGTTATTTAAGCTCTACGAATATTCTTATGTCTAGTAAATATATATAAGAATAAAAATATTATGTGAAAATGGTGTTGAATGTTTTGTTATGTCTAGTAAGAGGATCATGTTTGTTTGGTGCAGACAAAGTGTAATGACACAGATTGCATTTCGCAATTAAGACAACAACTTGAAAGGAATGTTGGGACAACTATGAAATTCATTTTGAAATATTCATAATTATTATGTACGTTGAAAAAAAGTTAAGGACCATTTTAGCAAAATAATCACTAATTTTAGCAAAAGTGTTAGAGAACTCAATTGGATCTTTTTAATTATCCCTGTGATTAATTAGCTTACTATTTTTTGGATACTCTTGATAATAAGTTATTTAAAAATCTAGATAAAAGGAGGTATTCTTGGTCATATTGTGCACTAATTGGGTGTGGGATTTTTAAAATGTATTTTTTTATTAAAAATAAATAAAATAAAATATTAATAAAAAAATATTAGAAATTATTAAAATTTATTATTTTTAATTATTATTTAATTATTAACTTAATTTTTTATTTTAATTTTTTTAGTTTAATAATTTAATAATATATTTTATTTTATATTTTTAAATATTAATAATTACTGATAATAAAAAATAATAAATTTTAACGAGCTTGTAGAATTTTTTTATTAATAATTTGTTAACAACTGAACATATGAAAAATATTAGAGAAGCAGCGCATGTTAGAAATAGGTAAATAGCCCATTGCACAAATAAGGTGTATGGGTACAATTATTTTCTTTTTAATTAAATTAAAAGAAAAAACACCGCAATAAATCACCATATATAATTAAGCACCACAATTTCCACCGACAATGAAACTCCCACTTGTCAATTGAATCCACATATTTGGTGTTTATATTGGCGGCGAGTTCTATGGTATGGATAGCGAGGGACATCCAGAGGTCTGGATCTTATGTGGACGAGCTGCTATTGGAACACGTATGAGAGAGCAGGTTCAGCCAATAGTGGGACCTGTGTCAAAAGGCTGTTAAAGTCAGGTAGGTTCAGGTAGTATGTTTCTTGTGTCAGATGATTAAAAATCTAACGAAGGATAGTTAATGCTTAATGGCACGAACTTTCTTTTTTGACTAATGAGCCTGGAAGGATGCTGTTTTTTTATTTTATATATATAGACTAAGTTTTTTGGGCTGGCCAAAATAAGAAGTTGTCCATGCCCCTAATAGTTATATGAGTCATGAGTGTTCGCCCAAAGTGGTATATCCAAAAAATCAAGTTGCTACCAAAAAAGATTAAAAGTTTTGTAACCAAAAAAAAAAAAAACGTTAAAAGTTTGAGACTTTCGGAGTGTGTCTAAATAATCTATTAGCGTAAATTACCCAAAAAGTTACTAACAGTGACTAATTAAATAAATTATTGTTTCCTTTAATAAAAAATAACTACAATAAAATATATCATACTGTATAAAAATTAGTAATAATAATATCCAAAACATGCTAACATTAATAAGATTAAATCTTTAAGATTAAATTTATTCTAGTAAACTTCATAATTACATTTAGCATATTTCACACTAATTATAACAGTCATAAAAAATTTTAAATAAAAAATTACTAAAGTAGACATCAACTTAAATAATTTTTTTATATTATCCTATTATTTTAATTTAGATATTTGAATCATCTTATTAATTAATTTTAAAATAAAACTAATATTTATTTATTAAAATAAAAATAACGTATAAAAATTAACAAAATATATTTTATATTAAAAATAAGAAATATGAATGATATATATAAGAGTATTTAATTAAATATGTTACATATTTTTAAAAAATTTAACTGTTAACGTAAAAATGTTAATTTTGGAATTTTTTTACATCATATTTTTGTTTCGTCCGACTTGTGCGTATGAAGGAATGGGGGTGGTACCTACAAAAGTACTTCGATGCCTAAGTCAGCAAGGGGGTATAAACAGGTTTTGAGAGAGTATTGGAACTTAGAGATACCTGAGGGGTATCAGTGTATTTATAGTGGTGAACCAATAACCACCGTTAGAGTAGTTCCACCTTTTAAGGAGAATAACCGTCCTTTTATCTTAGAGAAGTTGAGATATGGCCCGTAGAAGTGGGTTGAGAGATTTTGGGGGCAGTTACTTATTTGAACAAATGTTTATCTGCTAGCTAACCTTTAATCCTAACTTCCTTGAGGTGAGGCCTGTGTCGAATCTGACCTCTTCCGAGGAGGTCAGTTGTGTGGGGAGGCCAACCTATGGGTTAGGCTTTTTTATCTAATTTGGACCTGTGCCTTAGTGTTGGGTCGGGGTATGAACACCAACGTTTATGATTTTATTAATACCTATGATTAATTTTTTATTTAATTTGTCTTTTTTTAATGGGATCTTAACCGATGTAATCCAATTCAAACCGCACAATGTGCTATAACATTATTATTTTATTATTATATTTACAATTATATTTATAACTTGTTCAATTTTTATATATTTTTATATTATTCATGTATTATTATTATTTAATAAATATTTTATGTTCAAAATGTTATTTATTTATTTTAACTAACCTATAATTTTATTTATATTGTTATGTTATTGCTGACTTTTTAAGATATTATTGAGACTTTTTATGTCATTGTTGATTATTTAAAATTTGATGTTGAGACTTGTTATATGTATTTAATTTTTTTAATTTATAAAACTGCAAATCCAATCCAATCCAAACTGCTTGAAATTGAATCGGATCGGGTCAATTTTTTTTAAAAAAAAAGTATCCAATTCAAACTGCACCGCAAGTAAAATTAGTATTCGGATCGGATGAGTTTTTTACTCAAAACCAATCCAAACTGCACCGCGAATACCCCTAAAGACAATACTTCCCTTTCTTCGCATTAACACACCTTTTTTTTTTTTAGAGACCTTGACCGAAAACCTTTTTCCACGAAAGCCCATAGCCAAAATGGCCCACCTACCCATCCAACCTTCTTTCAATCTCACTAATTACCGGCTAGGCTCACCACATCAAAGCCTTCTAAGCCTCCTCCAAATCTCAACCCCCCACAACCTGCTCCGTTACAGAAACCAAACTCCCACGTGTCCCGCTTCTAAGCACAAGAGACAAATTCTCTTTACATCTTTACCAACTTTCATCTTTACATTAAAGCATCCCTTAAAACTTTATTAGTAAGTTTAGTTCAGTTTTTTTATCTAGGTTTTTCTGAAGAGGAAAACTATAAATCAATTAGGCTCCGAGACTGGAGGGATGAGGTGGGACATGTATATATCCACAGATTTAGGTAGTCGTGGATAATAAGGGCGGAAAATACTTCTTATACAAATGTTCCGTGATAATATAGTTTAAAAATGTGTCTTCGAAAAACTCAAGTCGTTATAGTGCAATGAACATGATCAGGGACGGACCGACGATGAAATCTAAAGGGGCATTTGCCCCATTAAAATTTTGCAAAGCAAATGATTATATATGAATGTAAATGTTTGCCTCTATTTTTATATTGTTTTTGCCCCATAATAAATTAGGGTAAAGTACTAAATTGGTCCCCTAGGTTTGGGCGTAATTCTGTTTTGGTCCTTAAGGTTTAAAGTGTTCTATTTGAATCCAAAACGTTTTCATTTAGCATCAATTTAGTCCCACGGTGAGGTCAAAATTAAATAATTAACAAAATGTCCTACATAACAACAGTTCAAGAACAAAATCGATAATTTGGAGAACAAGTACAAGCTCTAGAGGCACAAAATCAACCATTGATGCATCAATACATTTATTTATCATTTTCTTTAGTTTTATAGAAAATATTTTATTTATATTATAAAAAATAATAAATAAATGTATTGATGTATCAAAGGTTGATTTTATGCCTCTGGAACTTGTACTTGTTCTCTAGATTATCGATTTTGTTCTTGAACTGTTGTTATGTACGACATTTTGTTAATTATTTAATTTTGACCTCACTGTGGGATTAAATTGATGCTAAATGAAAACGTTTTGGATTCAAATAGAACACTTTAAACCTTAAGGACCAAAACAGCGTTATGCCCAAACTTAGGGGACCAATTTAGTACTTTACCCTAATAAATTATAATATTCTTTTGCTCCATAAATCTCTATTGTACACATTGTATGAATATTTCATTGTCTTCTCATACTTTCCCTAATAAAATATACACCTCATATTATCATTATGTTTACTGTTATAATAATAATATTAGTAGCGTCGAATATTTTTTATTAATATCTTAAATTTTAATTATTATTTATATTTTTTACTAATCATATAATATATGCTAAATAAAAAATTACATATTTTTGTACCGTGTTAATTATTATTTCTTTTTTAGAATAATAAAATAAATGTCACCGATTAAAAAATAAAGAATATTATTACAATGTAGATTAGTGAAACATTTTAGTCCTTATGGTGGAGGAGTAACTTAGTTACAATACTGTATTAGTGTGTCATTTCTTTTTTTTTTTTTTGGGTCGGTGTGTGTCATTTCCTTCTCCTTTATGTTGTAATGGCTTATGTCTTCATACAGTATAGTTTTTTTCTTTCGTCCAATTAGTATGCAGCATAAAAAATAAATAACCCTAAATGAGCCCAAATAACTTCAGCCCATTTATCAAAAATATTTTCAAATCTTAATCACGAAATTCACATTAACCAAACATTAAAGATGTTCTTCTATATGTCCGAATAGAAGTGATAGCAATGACCCAAAATTAAAAGTCACTAATATTTGTGAGAGTCTGTAATAGAGTTATAGAAAAATAAAAATACAAAATACGAATATACTGAATTTTTGAAGTATAAATCTTGAAGTAAATATTTGTGAATGTAGTTAATGATCACAATTAGAAGTGTTTATTTTATTTCAATTTGTTCAGGAAATGTTTATGTTAAATGTTTTGGGTAATACTATGGTGCTGAACAAAAAATTTTTCAGTAAGTGCTGAAAATAGGTGGCACAGTGAAAGAGTTACGCGTGTGTAGGTTGTCTTAATGATAGTTGACAATTTCTGCAGCGTGGTCAGAGAGTGTTGGAAGAGAACTCTTAATTAGATGTTATTTAACTTAGTTAATGATAATGATTATGTTATTGGACTGTTTTTGGGAGTCCAACAAATATTACATGTTGACAAAAAAATGGGTAACAAAATTTAAATTTTTGGTTGCTTCTTCAATCATTTTAAATAGTCTCTAAACTTTAGATAGCCCATTTTCAGTCATTTTTTTATTATTTTATAATATTTTTTGACTAATTTTTTTATAGCAAATTTTAAATTATAAAAATATAAATATTAATTTTTATTTTTTAACAAATTAGACAATTGTTTTAAGTATAATAAGCAGTGACGAATTTAAAAAAATTTAGGAGCGGAGGAAAAATATATATATTAAAAAATTTTGTTGAACATTATTAATTATATGGAGATATAAAATTTAAAAAGAGTTAGTGAATATCTTTTTTCTTAAAATACTATTCATTATATATATTTTATAAAAAAATATTTTTTTATTTTTAAAATTTGAACTTAAAATATTTTGATTAATTATAGATAACTTGTTATCTTAACTAATTTTTTTATAATTTAACAATAAAAGACTGAATTAATTAGCACATTAGCGTCTAATGATATACTAATATTTATAATTTGAAATTAGAACTATATATAAATACTAAAAAAATTTAAATCTGTATATGGAAAGTATATTTATATAAAATAATAAAAACTTAATTTATAATATTTTTTTCTTTCTTTTTAAAATAATTAAATTTGTTATATATTTTCTTAATTTAATTTTGGTATAATGTTGGATAAAAGATTTTATGCCTTTGTCTAATTATGTATTATAATTAAAATATTTTTTATTACTATTTTTAAAAATAAAAAATATATTCTAAATTAGTAAATTAATCGATTTATTTTAAAATTATATATGTAATGTAGGTACATATATAATAGAACAAAAGATAAAAGAAAAATAATAAGGATGAATAAATTGAGATTAAAATAAAATATATAAAGTCATAAAGAGAATAAAAAATTAGATTAATACATAAATTATAATTATTTGAATTAAAATTGGTAATTAAAAATATTAAAAATAAGAAAGTGAATTTGAAACTTTGGCTAATTGAATTTAATTTATTTCTATTAGGTCACTTAAAATTTAAAACGAGAATATATTATATAAACTGTTTTTTTTTAATTAAAAACACAATGGGGTAAATGTCTCCTCATTTTTGTTACTGAGTTTGTGCTTGACAATTGGTCAATAACAATCACTTTTATTTACTTAAAAAATAGAGAATATAATATTCTTTTGTTTCAGACAATAATAAGAGTATAATATTTAATTTGAAAATTTTTAATTCATTTTTGAAGACTATCTTTGAGAATATGTTTTTTTTTTAAATTAACTTATCTAAATAATTTATTCTTATAAAAAGTTTTTGTGCTAAAATTTAAAAAAATTAATTTTTATTCTAAAAGCAACAATAAATATGTATAAACAAATATGTTTAAAATTATTTTCATTATTTTTTGAGAGTATTCAAGAGAAAGATTTAATTTTTATGTTCTATAAATATAAAAAAATTTATAACTATAATCAATTGTACATAGTCATGTAAAAAAATAAATAAGTTTAATTGAATGATAATACAGATTTGAAATTTTTATATATTAAAAAGTATATAAAATTTAAAATTTTAATATATTTCTGGTCAAATCTAACAACATGAATACATATAATCAAATTTTGAAGAATATTTTCAAAAATGAAATAATTTTTTTAAATAAACAGTTAAATATTATATTCTTATTATTGTCTATAACAAAAAAATATTATACTCTTTATTTTTTAAATAAATAAAGGTGATTGCTATTGATCTATCGTGCTTAAAAAATATGTCTACTTTGTAAGAAAAAATATATATAATAAGAGAAGCAAAATCGTATTAACCCAAAGCAGTCGGCTAACAGTGATTACTTATTAAGCATAAACAAAAAACATGTGTTTGTATAATTATTAAAAATCAGGGGAACATTTATAAAGGGACAACATGATGAGTTTTAAAGAACTTTAATTTCGTACAAGCAAGATCACAAAAAATCATAACTGAAATCAGCATGACCATCTAACGGTTCCCTTTAGTGTTTATGAATTTGAGTTTGTTTTAGGAGTACAAACACTTTTGTTGAATATAAGTGAGTACAATACAATTGGTTGGGGTAGATTTATAAAGTGTTTTCCGGATTCCATTGAATGGAGCTCTAAACGGGAGTTCTATCAAATGCTTGGCCTGACACTGAATACACTATGCAAATCAAAAACAGAGTGATGATTATCAGCTACCTGGGCTACTGATCTTCTTATTCTAAGTTCAATTTCGCATTGTAGCTTATTGAGTCAGGTTATGAAATTCTTTGTGGGTGATGGGTGTTAGTTGATTATCTGAGGTGATAATACAAACTCAGGTAGTTATATACGTGATATACGTCTGATGAACAACGTCTATTGTATATATATTAGATGGAACTGGGACTCTTGTTTGGTACTGTTACAATCGGGTTGCCTGAGAGGTGATGGTGTCAACTCATGCCCCATCGATTAGTATTACTAACGTTAGGAATGTGTTGGGGAATGTATTGGTTATATTTTTTTTTCGTTTTCTGCAGATGGCTTTCTTCTCATCCCATATCACATCATATTTGCCGTGGCCACTTTTTGTCACCGTTCATTTACGACACAGAGAGCACTGTTTGAATAGCTGTATTAGCTGGTCTTCACTATGTCGCGATAACGGGCATCACCTGGTAAATGATCTACTAGATCAAACCCTTTTCAGGCTACTGAATTAAAATGAATTCTTTTGGGAACAGAATAACTGAACATGTATGTGTTTGCAAGGTCACCGGATGCCCGATATTTGGCTTTATCTTCACAACATGATTTCTGGTCTTAGATGGAATTTGAAAATGACGAACGTGGAACACCTCTCTCTTTATCAGGTAACCTTCTCCTTTGGCTGGTTTCATTTTCTTTAGCAATAGGAAGTTTGTAATTCTTAAAGGTGCATGAATTAGATGGAACGTCTTCAAGACAAGTATATTACAAGTCTGCTGCAGACAGCCTGTGCCACCATTGTACCAATTAGTAATGTAGGTCCGGCAGTGGGTCAAAATTCGAACATGCAAGAAGAGGAGGGTGCTGCTTGTATGGTCATTGAATCAGTTAATAATGGAGTGATCTTTATTTTCTTGTTCTCTGGAAGTTTTGGATGCTACATTTCACCCTCTGTAATCATTTGCCGGAAACGGTAAGAGGGACCGTTATGAGTATAATAATTTTCAGTTTCAATTCACTTCGTCTGACCTTTGTAAGTATTATTTTCAGTTTCCCTGCATGATATTTGTTGTCTTTAGTGGGACAAAGAACGGTGCTTGTGGATGGATTCTTAAGGCCTCCTTGGCCACCGATTTGAGGTATGGAAGCATTGCAACGTCACTCTCTCTCAGCATAATTTTTTTATTCTAGAAGACTACTTCTCTTACCTCCTCTATTCTTCTTTCCATTTTCCCTGGGTCTCTTATTAGCTCTGACATTGTCCACCTCGTTGTGGCAGCTGCCGTGTCGGTTCCAGCTACGAAAAATGTCCTTCATTTACATCATGTGTATATAGCACTAGGGGCCGTATGTATGCCAAAGTCATGTGAACCAAATTTTCTTTAAGTAACGGTGAACAAGTTAATATATATTCAAACAATTATATTAGGGATAATGTAACGTTAATAATTATTATAAATTAAATATAGAAAAACAAATAAAAATACATATTTATATGGTAAAATTCCGGTAACTAATTTTTGAAATTTAATAGATAAAATTTGAAGTCAACGTAGTACACCTACTAATATATGTATGCTAGCGTAATAAATATTATACCTAGTGTTTATATTGACCGATTATTATTTCTTTAAATTAAGGTGGATTCTTTGCTGTAGAATGGGAGAATAGTTCTATACATGTAGAAATGTGTTGGATCCCGTCCTTGTGTAACAAGTGTTCCGGTAAGAGACCGTTTCTGGCACTGCACAGTATTCTTTATCCAGTGTGTCACGGGAAAGGTTTAGGTAAGAATTTATTAATTTTGTTTAGATCTGAATAATTAACTTAGGCTAATTGTTGGACTTATAGGTTGACTGTTTGGGTTATAATGTTAGAAGGATGAGGTGTTTTTGGCGAATTGAAATGTCTTTTAAGAATATTTATTTTTTTTGGTTAAGTTTGGGTTTTGAGATGTAATAGCTTGTGAATAATATGTGAACACCCGATGGATAGAGATAAGTACTTCGTAGTATCTATGATTTAGATGAGATAAAAAAAGGTCTCTCTCAGGTGATAAGTAAATTTTCAGTTTAAGAAATATTATGTTTATACTTGTCCATACGTATTTAATTATTAGTAGTTTAATATTTAAAATGAGTTTTGAGTATGTAATCTAAATAAATAATGATTAAGACAACTTTATTGAATAAACATAAAATTGATTACGTTTTTTAAAGTGTCAAAATTTTTAAATTATAGGTAATTTAGAGAATGGTTAAAAATAATATGATTTATCCCCATTTAATTATTTTATGCATTTTTGAAAAATTATTCAATAAATTTACGTACTCAAAATTTGTCTTAAATCAATAAATTTGTCTTAATCATGAGTTATTTAGATTACATATTCAAAATTCATTAAGGATAAATACTATTAAAATTGAATAGAGTACTACTAAAAGTAAGTGCAAGTAGATATTATCATACTTTAATTATTTAGATAGAGTGACAAATAAATTAAGTGCAAGCAGATATTATCATACTTTAAGTAATTGAATAGAGTGACAATAAACTTATAAAAATTTATATTTTGAATAAATTAATCTTAAAAAAATATTAATGAATTTTTCTAAGGTAATAAATATAAATAAGTTAGTTCAAATTAAAATTTTTATCTCAACCATATGTGGTAACTTAAAGATAGTGTTCTAAATTTACTACTATAAAATATTTTATGAATATTTTCTCTTTTAAAAACTAATCTATTAAAATTATAGATTCTCAAAAATTTACTTGTCACTTTATTCGTTACTTTTTAATTGGTTAATATTGACAAATGCATATACGTTCATCCGTTCAATAGAAAATATGCTTCTTAAATTCTAAAATTTAAATTTTAAACTATAAATTCGTAATATTAAAATCTAAATCATAAATCATAAATATTAAATTTTAAATCCTAAATTTTAGTTATTAATATAAAATATAGTAAACAAAAAATTAATGTGCTGCACTCTTTATTTGAACAAGCTTTTAAGGATGAGATATTAATATTAGTCAATCTTTATTTAGTAAATTTGTCTTAATCATGATTTATTTAGATTACATACTGAAAATTCATTTTAAATATTAAACTACTAATAATTAAATATGTATAGACAAGTATAAACATAATACTTTTTAAACTGAAAAATTTACTTATCACTAGAGAGAGGCCTTTTTCGATCCACCTAAATCATATATACCACTAAGTACTTACCTCCAGCCATTGGGTGTTCACATATTATTCACATAGGCTATTACATCTCAAGATCCAAAATTACGCAAAAAATACAATATATTCTTGTTTTTTTTTTGACATGGGATAATATATTTTTAAAAGGCATCTCAATCCGCCAAAAACACCTCAGACTTCTAACATTATAGCCCAAACAGCCAACCTATAAGCCCCACAATTAGCTTAGGTTAATTATTCAGATTTAAACATAGTTAACAAATTCTTACCTAAACTCATCACGTGATACACCGCACGTTAAAATAAATTAGAATTAAATTAAGTTATATATTTATGTCCACGAAACTTAAGTTATTATATTAACTGAAATAGTTTTACATAATAAGTGTATATATTTAAATTAGAAATCACAGATATATTAGTAAGATTTATTTATAATAAGAAATTTATAAAATTATTATCTTATATATACTCTAAAATCAGCAAAAACTATTGCTTATAAAATATAAGGTGTACGCTAAAATATAGAATATATTCTGAAAATAAAGTAAATAACATATATATTTATACGTAAGGCCAGTTAAATGATATAGATTAATAGATACAGATTGGATGATGGCCAGTTATATGATACAGATTAATAGATACAGATTGGATGATTTGTTGACAAGTGGCAAGAAGGTTGCTTTGAGGGAACAGGGTTGGCAGAGCTCTGTAAGCCTGTCTGCCGTAGTTGTGAAAATAGTTGCCGGCTAACGAAAACAGGGTAGAAGTATTATTGGTAACAGAACCCGAACTGGACACGAAACTGGGCTGGGCCTTTGTTGTTTCGTTTTTGGTATTGGGCAGCATTGGTGGCAGCAGCAATTGGAAGAAGTGGGTTTCTGGTACGTGAACAGTGTTCGCGTATGATGAGGTGTTAATTGGGCTTGGATTGAAAGAGAAATCGGTTCGGGTTATTTTGTTTGGCTTTAGCCCAATACTGGTAAAATGTAATAGGTTTAAAGAGAATGTAGCAGCCGCCGTTCTATAAGAAGGAGAACCCTAACCCCAGTTCTTCACACGTAGAAGGAGAAACGTCGATCCCTTGTAACGTATGTAACACCCAAGGCTTTAAGGTAACTCCTCACCCTTGTCGTTTGGTTTTTCAGATATATGAATTTATGCGTTTTTTATATTGTAACGCCGATGTGTGTTGATGTGGTTCAACGTTTGATTAATTGTGAGGTGGGGCTATAAGTGGCGGAGAGATCTGGATTTCCTCGGAACAAAGACACCGTTGGATAAGGAGGAAGATATCCGGAGCTTTGATGAGGGCGATTATCCTTGGGATGCACACTGAAGATGGATCTGCGTAGGTGGCGCACAGCAGAACTTGAATAAAGGTACATTGAACCAGGAATATTTCTTCAGATAGGTTAATCTTGGTAGCGAATGACGTGAAAGGTTGGTCGAACCGACATAATTTTTTTTATTCTATATACTTATTTTTATTATAGGATGTTGTTGTTCTGTAGGCGATCAGTGATGCAGACCCGTAACCGATATTGTGCTGTTGATGCTTCGTAAGTTCTGCCATATACGAACCGGAAGGTTATTCTTGATAAATCCAGGTAAACTAACAAATTCCATACTGTTATGGGGACCATGTTATTTATAAGTTAGAGAATCATATTCTAAACCTAAATTTATGTAAATTCATTGCTTTTAAATGACTTATAGTATATGTTGACATGTATGAATTGCATCGACTGACCTTGATGCTTGCAACTTCTTTTATTGAGAAGGCAACGGATTAGCTTAGAAAAAATGTAAAGGCGATGGATTAGTCTAGAAAAAAAGTAAAGTTGAATATCTACAGTTAGTTAATGTAAAGTCAGTTTTCGTTGATGGAACAGAACACAAAAAGAAGGTTCTGTGTCGGGGGAATTGGATTATATAAGCAGTTTTTTAAGAAGCATGATTTTTATTGCTGTTGGATTTTCCATCCATGTTCATTGGCTGATCGATTTTTCATAGTCCTATCTAGTTGGATTGTCTGTTTTGAATTGCTTATCTGGTCCCCCGCATTGTGGGTCGGGGGAATTGTATTACACATTTGGTTTTTATGATTGATGATTGTTAGTGTAATTGGTTTTTGCTGTCCATGTTCATGGGGTAGTGGATTATTCATGTTCGTTAGTAATCCGATTTTCTGTTTCTGATTGCCTTTCCGGTCCCTCCGCATTGTAATACTTTGTTGCTAACCCAATGGATTCACGCGAAGACCAATTCAAGACAGAGTAGCAGCTCGAAATTTGTTGAGACGGCTCGTGGTTCCCTCCTCCTATCCCTATTCATGAATTGGTTAGTATTTAAGTAATTTCTATTGCGTACGAAGTCATTGTGGGTAAGAATCATTTTTTTCTCTTTTGAATTCCATTTATGAGGGTTGGAAAAATTAAAAAATTATAAGTTCAAGATTTAAATTAACTTTGCATTGTTGCTTAAAATACCAGGTTTTAACATCAAAGAAACGCTTAGTTTAAAGAGTTTGCCGACAAAGGCATCACGTAACCTGAGTAAAATCATGGTAAGATAGATGATACAACTATGACTCCCTGAAAAATGAATCATCTTCAAGACTCGATCATAGTTCGAATAATTCAAAACACGCCACGGCAGTTGTTGTGTAGTTATGTTTTGTATAACTCACAGTAACGTCTCCTAACTATTGTACATGATGCCGCCTTTAAATTTATGTTCCAAGAGAAAAGGAAGACAGTTTGAATTTTAATTTTCAGTAGTATGTACTCATATAGCATAGTATCTACATGTTCTAGCTACAACAGTACACAAAAAATGCACTCTCCTAATCACATGACTACGCATCTCACCTTACACAACGCATCATGGCATGTAAGTAGTTTGTTGACAGAAAAAAAAAACCAAAATAAAGACTCACGACTTGTTTAAGTTGCATTAAATCCAGATCAAGTTATTTCATGAACAAAAAGTCTTTAGAGTAGAGCATAACGTTGTATGGTTTAGTTCTCTGTGCCTGTTGTGGCTGTTATTAGTAATTATTTGAGTACGTGCTGCGATAAATCGGCTGGTTTTAAAGGATTGTTGGAGAGGGTTGTCGGATCCGATATCGGTAAAGGTAGCAGCTGGGGAAGGAATAAAAGTATAATGGAGTAAGAAAGAGGATATTAGTATTTGGTTCAACGAATGTTGGTAGGGTTGTAAAGTTATCGGGTTTAGGGCATCAGTATTTTGTGATTTTTAAGTGTTTTGGTGGATCTAAATTTAAGTTCGTAGTGATCTATTTGAGTGACTCGAAGGTTGATAATTCGAGTTTGATTGGTTTCTATAGTGATCACCACTTTGTGGGAAATAATTTTCCGAGTCATGTGGCGGTGAACATTATAGAAACCTCTCACACTTGAGTGATCAACCTCCGAAGCATTCGAGCAGATCACCACGAGATTAAATTTAGATTGACCATGATACTTAGAAATTACAAAATACTGGTGTTTTAACCTGTATAGCTCCACAATTCCTTGCCAAGCTGCATTCAGCCAAACAGTAACATCACCTTTCTTGATCCATTTGCATGTATTCCAGCCGCGTCTGAAAAATTCAACGATATTGGATTTGACAATCCTTTCCAGTAAGTCTGTTAAAAAAAACTTGGGGAAGGGTTGTAGTCGGCAGGACGTCTTAAATAAGATATTTACAGCCGACACATAACATTGAATATTAGGCTGGATTGATGGTTACGTGTGTCTCTTCTTTGTTGAGGGAATATTGTATTGCATTTTTTTCGGGAAAAAGTGTTACATAGAATTTGTAACCCATTTAAACGTTTTAAAAAAAAAATTTTTAAAAACACAAATTTTTGGTTGTGCGAAAAAGGCGTAGGCGAACACAGATGGACAAGATATATACATATGTAGTCAAAACAATTAGTTTAAATAATGATATGAATAAAATTTTTCGGTGGCTTTCCAAGAATAATTTATTCTACCATCGGCAATCCCCCTATCCTTATCCTGCCACATCATGATCCACGTAAGTCCTCCTCCTTATCTTGTTCGATTAACTTGACTGAATTTGTTATAAATTGCAACGAAACTCTATCTTTTTCGGTGTGATGTATTTAAAGATTGATTCTTCCTTCAGGTTGGCGGCATCTGAGAGTATGGCTTAGTACAGACCGAGAACAGCTTCAGATATGGTGGATCTAACGGCGAATGTTACCGGGGGAGTTCACCGATCTGGCAAAGCTTTATTTCTTCGTGTATCTAGAAGTCTCTGACCGGAAACTAATTGAGGTGCTGTTAATATCACCGCATCCTGCTACTACTTTCTGTTGTAATCCCGTTTCGTAGGGTTTTGTAACTTTGTCTGATATTCGGGGAATCATGGTTGCAGAGTAAGGGGGTTCAATACATGGTGGATCAGGACCTTTTCGGGATATAGGTGTTTGCGACGATCAAGTGGAATCCGATTTGGGTAAGCCAGGGTTCTAATTCTCCAAGGACCACGTTGGTGTGATTATGGTGTTTTTTGTGGTGCTGATTTTTATCTGTGTAGGATCTCATTCACGAATTACTATGTTTATTGTTATTATTACTAATTTACTAAGTAGATTGCGCTCGTTGAGTTTGGTACGTGTTTAGAAGGGTGAAGTCTAAGTTGTTCGTTGCAATAAGTTCATCAGTTATTTGAGGTCGCTTTCAGGTAAAAATTTTGCTGAAACCACATCCGGCAAAGTCGTGCAACTCGAAAGATGTCAGAGTGGAGTATGTGATCTTTGCCATGGAGTTGATTGCTAAGCAGGTACCAGCTCTAGTTGTCCATATTTTGCGTGTAGTGTAATGGTTTGTATTTATGTCTTGGTGACGTTGTATGTGCACGTTGCTGTATCAATAATAACTGCTTGTTTGAAGTGATACAAGTGTGGCTGTATATTTAGGTTGAAACACTACTGTGAAATTTGATGTTCAGCGTTTTGTTGTTGATATTACTGTCCAGAATTGTTGCGTAAAATTTTGGATGTAGAAAATTTTTGCAAAATTAATATGTGCAGGTGTGAACTTGAGTTTCATCTCTTTAGTGTAGATATTAATGTTGACCTCAAAAGCTTCGAGCACAACATATGTATGAGCAGTAATTATATGTTGCCTTAGTTGTTATCACCTTCCTACTATTGTCAGTCGGCTTTTTTAGGAACCTTCTTATGCTTACGTGTTAGGAATTTTTAAATCGGCTAACAAAGGTTATATGCATGTGGAGGAAATGGGAGGTTAACAGTGTGTAATGCTTGTGTATTTGTCAGCTGTGAGTATTTAATTTTGTACACGTGACCGATTTCATTCTAGAGCATCAATTTTCTTTAAATAAATCTTGAGAAGGACTTTCAGTATGCGATTTAGTTTAAATTTACGTGTGCTATCAAACATATTTGAAAGAGCTTTTTCTTTCATATAATTCATATTTGAAAGCGCCTTTTATTCATATAATTCACAGTTGGTTTCAGGTTGTTGCTGTTTATAAAGGAAATGCTACTCAGCATTCCCCCAGCAATACATAAACCTCCACAAGCATCACCAACACCACTTCAACAAGCCAGTGATCTGGCAGCATCAACACACCCCGAGAATGCTTGATGCTCTTCTGTTACAAAGTAGATAGATGCATAAGCCAATGATTTAAAGTATGTTATTGAGGTGGAATTATCGTAAGCCAATTGAGTTGCATATACAATTTCATGATGCGTGGACTGGCGGAATCAGAAAACTGTCAGTGTAGTCTCATTAGGGCGGCCTTTTTTTAGGATTCTTTCCCCTGGAGTGACTGAATTCTCTCGAGTGTGTATTTAGTTCTCTTATCCGTGAGCTCTTACCTATTTTAATCAGTGTGTATTTATAACGTAAAATATTTTGCGTCATAGTTTCAGTTGTATGTATCACATGTTTACTTTCTTTTGCTAGTAATAATACTGGATTCGGTGCTAGGCTAACACACGAATTAGGCATGTTTACTTTCTTTTGCTAGTAATAATACTGGATTCGGTGCTAGGCTAACACACAAATTAGGCGGAAAACCTGGGTTTAATATAAGACTACGAAAGAGTTAAGTAAGGCCAGCATTGGATCCTAACGTGCTTTCTTATAATAAAAGGAGTGAAAATGGATGGAAGCAGTATAGAAGCTTCTTTCGTCATAGATCGTGGCTTCATAGTTCTAACCAACCTCCATGAAAGTATTGAGGATTCTCGTCTAGGCATGTCATCTATACCAATAATTCGATCAGATTAGCGTCACGAAAACAATGCTTATCTACGAACCGTAAAATGGGAAAACAATCCCCCATGCGAGTGACTGAATGATTTGATTATAAAATCTCCTTACAGGATCAAAGCAAACTAAAGACAAACTCACCAGATCCTTTCGTCGATTGAGTACAATGGGTCCACTGGGTACTGGACAGGCAGTTATAATGGCAACACAAAGCACATAGCATAAACTTGCCCTTGAAAGAGTCGCGTAAAATTCAGCTCGTCCACGGGGAGATACTGCTAAGACACTGCAAATATTCATTTGACCTGACTTGTACGATTTATCACTGTTAAGACATTAGAAGTTTCAACCCACTTCAATCCAGAGGGAGAATTTCCCAAATTCAAATTCAACAAAATGACAGGTGAATCAGCTACTGCCATTCCCAGCAATTGCCACACCCTCAACTTCCAAACATTGATGGCGACTCAACCCAAGGGGAGCATTGAGTGTGAATAAAAATCCCACAAATCTCACAACACAGATCAGGGGCTGGTTCCGTGTGCCTGCACTACCAACAATGGTAGTTTCCGAGGCCCAGGGCCAGAGAGACATAACTGAATAAGAATTTCTATTGTTATTCTACTGCTATTATATATTAATCTCAGCATAAATGGAGTTTGTGGGCTAAGAAGTTTATTACAATGTGTCACTGGAATATAAAAAATAACGCAGCATTTTTCACACCCATTGCTTTGGCCAACTATAGCAATTTGGCATTACGTTCGATGTTTGGTTTGTTATACATCAAATATATTTTATCACTGACATATGGTCAATCATTAACCTCTTGAAACAGAAACCCAAAGCAATTCTGGTCAAGATCATTGTCTTCGTACAGTTAATATTCAGCTAGAATATGTCCACAAAAAAAAAATGCATACACAACCTGTTGCAACCAGTGTCTTAACTACTGAAACATTAAGTCCGCTTAGAAGCTACACGGTACACATAAACGGCAACTCACTTCAATTTTCCATAGTCATAAAGACTTTGCAAGAGATGCCACCATGTCCATCAGCTGTGCCAGTAATCACAGAAGGATGTGAATGAGAAAGGAACAACATAGCTTTACACGACCACCATTTGCTAATTCAGAAAACAAGAGACATAAAGCGTACCTTCCTTGCATTGGCGTCTTCCACATCAAGACCGCCGATAGTGCCCTCCCTCAAGCCTGGACCGTAAGAACCGAGATTGGCCTCCTCCACTATGGACTCATCGATTGTCCCGAAGTTAAGATCATCCATGGGATGAGGATGAGTAGAATGACTTGGCTGTCCAACCTCTTCGTTCGACCCAGTTACCTCATACTCGGTCACCTGTATGCAATAGCACCAACATAATTAATCACAACACAAGGACATCTAGAAATATATTAACAACCGTAAAAGAACCACATATACAATCACCATAGTGTAAACATAAACAGTAACTAACATTTATGTAATGATACTAGTTTAACCTTCGTGGTGTGTCCGCCGGAACATGCGGCGCCAACGTGAGAGTCGCCAGCATCCAGCCGCGTGGTACGGGCCTTTTTTATCTTATTTTTCGTGCTGCGCAGCGGACATGTTCGTTTGGTATGACCAGGCAACTTACAAGCCGCACACTTTCTCCTGTTCTGATTTTGTTTGCGCACCCTTGGTGCACCCTTCGTTCGCACGACATCAGGATCACGGAGTTCCGCGGGCGTGACCTCACCCTTGCCGTCACCCTTTTTGGAGAACATCTCCTCCAGTTTAGCACGTAGCTCCTGTAGCCCCTTCATCGCCTCCGTGAATAGACCGATTTCTTGTGCCCCAAGAAAAAACAACCAATGAGACGCGGAATGCAATGCCCCATGACGAAGCAAAAACTGCCGGTCACTATCATCATACTTTGTCTCCACGTACTCGCCAACATGTTTTGCATCTTTCGTCCATCGATTCAACACCAAACGCTTCGGGACCTCCATCACATGCTCGTGCTTCAGAACGAAGAACATATGCTTACATGGGTACCCGTGTGTATCCCAGAAGTAACAGTCACACTGCAAACTTCCCATATTCTTGTCACATAAGACCACAATAGGCCGGCCGGGGTGCCCGAATTCATCTACTGTGTACACTTTGGTGGTAAGCGACCGCCGAACCCCAACAAAGTTAACGGAAGCAACGGCTTCGAGTTTCTTCTTCACATCATTGAAAACTGTTCGGGTATACACTCTAGCGGCAAACCGTTCCAGGGAGTCCAACGAGGTCGTCAACACGGGGTCACTATAGATCGACCTGAACTGAGATAGTAACTCGTTATTCCTAAACTCCCGAAGAAGAAGCTCAAGGTTTTGGACAAGTTCCAGCATTGTGTGCTTTGACTGAAGAAACTTCTTCATCACGCTATTAATGCCCTCACACCGCGATGTAGTCCGGAACCCAACACAAAACTTATCCCGCAAGTATGCGTTGGCCCACATCTCCCTCTTCCCATACACCTGGTTCCCCCACAACGTGTCATTCAATCCATACTCAGACGATGCCTCCACCCACTCGGTCTCAAACTCATCGACCCCCATGTCTGCATACAGCCACCTGTTGAATAGCTGCCGCAAAGCCATGTCCTTGACGTTAGATGTAACATTCTTCTCAATGTGCCATGCACAAAGCCGATGGGTTGCATCCGGAAAAACTCTTCGGACAGCCTCCCTAATTGAATCATCTCCGTCAGTCACAACAACCGATGGCACCTTGTTGCACATGACCTCCAAAAAATTCTCCAGTAGCCATGTATATGATGCGATGCTCTCATCTAACACCAAACCAAACCCAAATATACACGTTTGCTTGTGGTTATTACAACCAGAAAAAATAACCAGGGGCCTATTATACTTGTTCTTCTTATATGTTGAGTCAAATGCAAGAACATCACCGAAGTACTGGTAGTCAAGCCTGCACCCACCGTCTGCCCAGAGTAAATTTGCTAGCATGTCATCGACGGTAACATTATAACGCGCCATAGACATCGGGTCAGCATCAACTTTTCCTTCCAGGTACACTATCGCCGAGTTCGCATCCCCGTCAGATATTCTAGCTCGCCTACTCCTGTCGACGTAGTTATAGGCATCCTTCTTCAGGAAACCAACTAGAGAATACCCACCGGCCATGCCGGCCAGGTACTGCATCGTCTTCGAGGTCGAGATTCCACACCTTTGCATCCCATCTATTTGAGCTTTTGCCGCTTCTTTCATGGTCCGAAAATTTGGAATTAGGTGGACCATCCCAGGATGTGTGAGCGCATGGTTATGCTTCGTGATAACCTTTTTCACCCTCCAGATGTTATTGCGCCTGTCAAGGTATATACACATCCTCGCCTCACAGTTTGTCCTTGTCTCCGGCTTATGAGGCCTCATCCTATCCACCCGATTGTAATGTTTTCTATGTCTGAGCCCTTCTTTATTGCAAAAAAATCTTCGCCTAATTAGGTTCCCACCTCCATCCTTAAACATATCCCCTTTACGAATTCCAAAACCATGAAACCTCCCCAACTTCTGATAGAAATCATATGCATCTTCTTCCGTTCGAAATACCTTTCTCAATATGTCGTCGTCTGTGAGAGAAGCAACATCGCCATAATCGACACCATCGTCACTCCGTGTGTACAACACATCTTCCAAGTTGACTGTTGCCATCTACGTATTCATTTAGATCTCGCATTATACAAACAACTTTCATGACTTAAGTTTGCACATTCTCGGTAAACAATTGTAACCAATGTTATTTTTTATTTTACTATCATATGTACAAACCACTTGTATTACAAAAAAAATTCTAAAGAATTAAAAAAATAAATAAATTCACTGTTTAAATTGAGTTAGCTAGAAGCAGATGCATGTTTATTCAAGAGATACAGGATTGTTTATGTTTCCACTGGTAATTAAATATGTGTATCCAAAGGAGAAGTTAAATTCCGGGAACTTTCATGAGCTCAAATCTAGCAGCATAAAATACAACATTGAAGAGTTTAGCAATGAACATTTCCATATATGCATCGAAAATCTACAAAATTTCAAAAAATATTACTAAACAGATGCAATAAGTAATCACACTATTACCAAACTCAAAAATAATGAAAACCAGATAAGCCCAATCATAAACACTATTACCAGATTAAATAAGAAGTCAACCAAAAATCACCTGGCAAATCCAATTAAAAACAGCTTCTCACTTTGTACCCTAAATCCCAACTAAATCACGGGAACCAAAATTATTTTGAGGGAAAACAGGACAGTTCAATGCTAACAAGTTTAATGAGAAAAAAAACGCAACAGCAGCAGAACAAATCAGTTATCATTTATCACAAATTTCATATTCAATACACAAATCCATAATCAACTAATCAGAGATATTCCAAAATCACAAATCACTACTTCAGACTTCAGAGATATTCTAATTCGGCCTAAAGCCTTCAACAATATACAAATTTCCACCATTAGCTAAGTTTCTACCATTAGCAACCATACATAATAAATTCTGCCTAACAGGATAAGTTCCAACCATTAGCAACCATACACACAAATTTCCGCAGCGTAACAGAACATTCAGAACCATACATCCAAATTGCCAACTACAAGACAGAATCAAACTTCAAACCGAGACGCAAGACCAAAGAAGAGGAATTGAAGATCCAAACTTCGGAACCAACATGCAAAGCAAGACTGAAGCAGACTTGAAGAAAAATGGAACAATAGATTGAGAGGAAGACCAAACCCTCCGGGAAGATGAAGACAAGAAGCCACTAACCTAGGTCGGTGCCGAGAAGCCGGCGTAGATTAAGAGCCGAATAGGTTCTGCCGAGTTACTGAGTTAGGCGGTGACGCTGGAGAGGCTGGTTTTGGCGGCAACGATGGAGGAAGACGCGAAGGCAATGATGACATGCGATGGGGGGCGGGGCTGACGACCTGGGATTGGCGGCGAAGACGGAGGGCTGGGCGGAAGGCTAGGCGGCTAGGGCTTCTTTGATTCTTCGTTCTCCATTACATGAATGAAGGAATGTTTGGGAGAAGGGTGGGTTTGGGTCACAAGGGGCGTCTGTTGGGAATGACTTGGATCTGTATCTTTCTTTTTTTTTTTTTACCAAATTAAAAACCGGCAACGGTTTATTCGTACCGGCAAGTTACCGACCCGGTCGAACCACCCGGTTCAACGATTTTCATCACCTTGACTCTTATGGATCTGAAATTGTTCTTTGGTTATGGATCTGAAATTGGGCTACTATCTCATTTAAAATAAAGGCCAACACAATAATCATTCACAAAAAAATAAGGCCCAACTAGCAAAGCCCTGCTCTGCCGAAAATTTGATTGCCCACCAACTATGTTATGCCAAAAAATTGTTTAACATCATCTTTCCATTACCAAGGATACTTAACAACTAATTCTCTGCGCCCCTATCTTATCTATATCTGAAAAGCTGTTTTCTTACCACCTTGTGTCAGGAACATTGATTGACCAACTCTATCCACACAACAGGTGTCGTCCAACGAATGCATGCACGTGGTATCCACACCTCTGGATATTCCTTTCAATCCATACCACAGCTTTTGCCTATATTGGCAGCTATTTTTGTCTCCCATCTCTCTTTCTCATTTACATTTTCCTCCTCATAATATAGCTCTTTTTGTACTTATGTGCTAAGTATTTGTTTTACTTTATGTGACCTAAATTGATACATTTATTTTCTTTAAAGAAGATATGTAAATTATATATTACATAAATATTTTTTCCTCTAATTTAAAAGAAATATTGTATATCAACTCAATATATGAAACAACATTAATGACAAATAATCTTATTCTTATGCTAATTTAATATATAAGAAAAAGTTGAATACAAAAAGAGTAAATATCATCACTCTCTAATTAATAATATTATTTTTCATTATATATTACTCAAATTATTTAAAAAGTTAAAATATTAAAATAATAAAAATAATTTTAAAATTGAGAAAATAACTTCCATAATACAAATAGTATAACTCTAGAGAAAGGTTCAACCAAGAATATTTAGCTATGGAGAGCAATAACAACCGTTCATCTTGAAAATGCCTTGCCTCAAACCTGAAGCAGAGAATTCATTCGCTTTCTCCTCAATTCTCTTGCTTAGAAAAGACTTATTATTCAAGCATTTTCAATTCTCACCCTTCTGTTAATCTTTGTGTTCTCTTTTTCTTTCTGGACTCTCAGTGAATATTACCAACGGATATAACATAATTATAGAACTTAAGGTTGTCTACGTTTTTATAAGGGTTAATTGTATTTTATTTTTTTGACTTTTATATTTTGTGTTTCTTAACTTTAGAATATAACAAAAAAAAGTTTTGTTAGGAAACTAACTAGAAATGAAGTTAACTCAAATTAACTAATTAAAAAATAGGTTTATTACAAAAAAAAAAATAAACAACCCCTTACTATCTTATTTTTTTGAATTTCAAAATCAAAAAATAAAAAAAATGATTTAATTGGCTTATATTATAATCGGTGTCTTAAACTTTTTATATATGTGTAGTCAGATTCCCTTAAATTTGTATATCGACCATGTTAATTTTCAAGAACATAGTGAACTAAATTTAACTGAAAACTTCAAATTCTATATGGACATTAAAAGAAAATGCTATAACCAGCCGTTTATCCAGAATAAATTACAATTTTTTTTTTGTTTTACTTTAATATTTGAATTCAACTAAAAAGTCAATTTTTTTATCCATATATTAGCCAATTTTTGGAAATTATTTTTTTACTATAAATTTTAAATCATAAATTTTATAAATCCTAAACTCTCTAAAAAATAAAGGTTAAAACAATAAAAAAATTGGCTTAATTAGTTTGATATATTTATTCTTAATAATAATTATATGTGATGCTAAAAGGATGTAGCTTTTCTCATCTTTTGTTCATAATTGTCAATTGTGATGAGAAAAAGAGAAACAGAATTAACTGAAAGGAACAATAAAGTTTGGAGTGAAAGGGGCCAGAATTTGTGATGACTCATGAGTCATAAGCCACGCTATCTTAATTAGTTTTGGTGAGTGAGTGCTAAATTACAAAACAAAACCTATGGTGCCAAATTAACATTAACAATGTAGTCGGTCTAATAGTTAACTCATTAGTCCACTTAAATAAGTGTTTGAAATTCGAATTTTACCTTGTACATTGACCAACAGTTTAAATGAAATTAAAATTCGTGACAAATTAACCCTTAACTTGCCGAACCGAAAGATAGAAACTAAAAAAAATTGACCCTTGTGGAAGTATGCTACTTATATTAAATCCTACAAAGTTGGAATCTTTAATTTGACCCTTTAAGCAACCTTTGCTCCAAGCAATTCTACAACTCCTTTCCTCATCCTTCTTCTTAAAAAACCTTTGCTTCTTTCCTCTTGTTTTGTTCTTTCTCCTTTGAGAAGAAAAAATGGCAAGGAGAATGGCAGTGACACATGCAGACCTTGAACCAAGAAGAAGCAGAACAGATTTGAGTAGCAAAACTGGTGCATTTCTTATGGTTCTCACAATCTTATTAGGCCTCTTGTGTTTCATCTTGTGTCTCATTGCAGAAGCCACACGTTCTCAGGTTCAATTTCTTTTAACTTTTACTTCATTTATTTGCATATACTTATGCTATTTGCTGCATCATATTCCTCTACATGATATTTCTTCTGTTTAAAATAACTTTCCTTTTCATCTTAGATTTTATCAAAAAATTAACTATCTAGACAATGAACTCAAAAAAAAAAAAAAATGACAGTTATTTTAAAACAAATAAAATATGCTCTTAAGTTTTATATTTCGAACCATAATAATAAATTAATCCCACAATAGTTAAAAATATCCTAAATAATATTCGGTTTAATACTTATATATACACATTGTATTAAGATTTTATATCAAGATATAACATTAGATAAATATCTTATTTTGTGTAATTATACTGACATATTATGATTATAGGTTTAATATATGCTAAAAATTCAGTCGACTTCACGTGAAGTTGATAGTTAAAAGTCGTTAAATAAAAATTTATTCTAATCAGTCAAATAATCTAACGACTCTCAATTATCAACTTCATGTAAAGTCGACTGCACCCGAGTTTCCATTTTAATATATTAGAAATTTGAGTTTGGTAAATGAGGTGATGATGACGTGGCAGGTGACATGGATGAACGCAGAAGAGAAAGGAAAGGATGGGAAATCTGAATGTGTGTATAGTGGGAGTGGGAAAGTGCCATTGTTATGTGCAACTAGTGCTTTTGTTGGACTAGCAATAGCCATGTTAATGGAGCACACATACATGTTAATAGCAGTAACAAAATCATCACCTGCTTTGCTTACATGGGATCCTGATTCTGCTTCTGCTAAATCCCTTACATGGCAAGCTGCATTTTTCTTCCTAACAACTTGGTAACTTATTATTAATCATCTATTTCATGTCAATGTTATAACTATAAAGTTATTAGCTTTGTCCACATTAAAATTCTTTAGGAGTTTAGCCCACTACTAGCGTTGGTTAATTAATACAACTAAATATGTGTCATTAGGGTCAAATTAATTAATTGATTGTCCAATCATTTGAAGTCTTATTTCATTCACACATTATTTAATTTTTCTAATAGGCTAATTCTTTAGATTTTTATATTTGGAAAGAACCACTATGTTAGCTTTACAACTCAAATGGTCTTTAATTTAAACTAAGACAAACCTAATGACCAGGGAAAAAAAAACTTATACTACGTGTATATTAAAATCCGTCATAAAAATTAATCATTAATATATAATATATGTTAAAATACAAAATATATATTAAAAATGAATTAAACAATATATATTTATACATAAATATATGACGACTGAATTTGATAACTAATTTTAGTGTACAAATAACATTGTTTTAAAAAAATTATACAACTACTTCTAAACTACTTCCAATTCTCATTTACCAGTGGCCCAGAGGGAATCTTGCTTCTATATTTTTTTCCAGAAACAAATCAGTCCTAACAACTAGTTAATGATTATGATTATGACACCTATGTCCACTAATAACACATTTCTACATGCTCCAATTTTATAAACATTAATTTTCGGAACATTGTCAATATTAGAGTTATAAGTTATCGTCAATAAGATGCTTGTATATTTTTCTTCTAGAAAAATGTTGGTTACAAATATTATAAATATTCAGCAATATTACTATATTACCTATACTAAAAAATTCAGTCATAAAATTATTAATTTATATAAAGCACATGTTGAAACATAAAATACATATAAAAATAAATAAATAAAATAATATATATTTATATACAAATACATAATGATTAATTTAATAACTGATTTTTAATATATACGTAACATTTTTCATAAACAATAACCGAAAGTTTATATGGAAATTTTACTTTGACTAAAAGGGATAAAAATTGAAATTGAATGTTATATGTATCTGATATGATCGAAATTCATAAGAATTCATGAAATTCCACAGAAATTAAAGTTTAAACTATTTTGCAGGCTTTGTTTTGCAGTAAGTGAAATTCTGTTACTAGCAGGACTAAGTGTAGAATCAGGGCACCTAAATAAATGGTCAAAGGCAAGAACGGATTGTTATACGGTTAGAGAAGGCATTTTTTCTGCTGCTGGTGTTTTTGCATTAACCACAGTGTTCCTTGAAGCTGGTTTATATTTAACAGCACTTAGAGCACAAAGATTGTGTGAGGAGATAGCAAACGTTAGAAGAGAGGTTCTTGAGGCCTCTGCATTCTACTCTTCTCCGCCGCAGTCGCCGCACCAACGACACTTGGCCGCGGTTTCCCGAGAGAACCCCACATCAATTAGAGATAGTGCTCAGACTCAGGGTCATCAATTGTTACTTTCTGTGTTTCCTACTCCCTTCAACAAAACCTATAATATTCTCTAAAATATTAAGTGTATGTTTTGGGAAACATTTCTTTCCCAAGTCAGCGCAAAACTATGTCGTGTATAACATTCATTCAATCATGTAAATAAGTAAATATGCTTCTGTTTTTTTTTTTTTTTCTTTGGATTCGGAATTAGATATGATTGATTTGGGATTTGGCAACTTTTGATGTCACAATTTGGACCAGGGCTGTCTTTAATTGCACAGAAATTTAAATGGGTTTGTTATCGATAATATTATCAGAGTCATCATCTATTTTTAGACTCAAGTAAAAATGCTGCAATTTAAGGATATCAAAGTTTTATTTAACAATTCCCCTAGGTAATTAAGAAAGATCCAATCAATTCATGTCAATTTCTATTGGGTTGGACTACAGAACTCATTTCATTAAAAAAGCTACATTCCCAATCACTCAAAGTTAAACTTAATTCTCTTAATTATTATAATAAACCTAATTTACACTAATTTTTACACTAATTTAGCTGAATTGATTTTTGGTTTATAATTTAACGGTTAACAGATACAATAGTTTAAATTCTTTAAAATTGAGTGTGTCTTTTGATCACAATTAATTTGTGTGCACCGTTCCATGATTAAAATTATATGTATAGTTTTTACTAACTTAATTTATTTGGTTTCGTTAAGCATTTTTTTATATCCATTTGAATAGAGATTGTTGTTGAATTATTTTATTTTTTCCTATTTTTGTACATATTTAATCAGGGTCAGTCTAAAATCAGCACAGGTTATTTGGGCTTATCTGATATTGAATTTGAAGCATTAGATCAGATTGACAAATAATTCAATGGCCTATATTTAATTTATAAATAACTTATTAAAAATTATAATAAACATAACAATTTTAAAATTGCCCCATTATAAAATACTAGCGGCTCAACAGGCACTATCGTGCCTGTTCAGCCACTTTTCTATTGTTTTTTTTTTAAATTAAAAATTATTTTTTGCTAATATATTATTTATTTTTTAAATTTATTAGATAAATATTTTTTTATTATTTTAATATTAACATGACTTTATTTATATAATATTTTATTAAAATTAAAACTATTATAAAAAAATTTTAAAATATTAAATTATAAAAACACACAATAAAGAGGTATATATATATATATATAGTTCAAAAAATAATGATAATAATATTATTCTGATTCAAAAAAATTATATATAAATCAAAATACATATTAGTTATTTACAAAAGATAATTTTTACTTAAATATCACAGATATTTATATTTGTGTTCATATTTTTTAAGTGGTAGGCTAAAATATGAATCTGAAGAGGTCTTCATTTTCTTATAAGTAATGAAAAAAAAAAGAAGAAATGAGAATGTTTATTTTTTTATTTTTAAATATCAAACTATAAGAATAATTAATAACAAAATAGGAGAATATAAAAATTGTGTACTTGAAAAAAATCTTCGTAGTTCATCATACATATCCTTATTAATAATTTTTTGAGTTTTGAACAACTATCAGATTTATTTACTACAAAAATAACTATATAAACACTTTAAGATTATTCAATTAAATTGATTCCTTAATATAGTAGGGACAAATTCAATTAATTCAATTAATTATAGATTTGATAAAATAATTTAAAAATTAAAAAATATATTTAAAAATAAATATAAAATTTTATAAGTTATTTAACTTTTAGACGTTCAAAAATTATAAATTTAAATTAAATAAGATATTAAAAAATTTATTATGTTGTTATTATGTGTAATAAAATTAAGATAAATATTTATAAAGTAATTATTTATAAATATTATAAAGTTTATTTATTTATTTTTTTAACAGTATTTAATTTGAAGTAAATATAAAAATTTATATTTAAAGTATTTTTTTATTTTTATTAATAATTCTAATAAATAAAAAATATTTTATTTTTTAATTTATATTCATAATTCTAAGAGATAAAAAATATTTTATTTTTTAAATTTTATATTCAATTTATTAAATTATCTTTAATTCTAAGATTATTTTTTGAATTATTAATGTATACTTTTATTATATCTTCTTATTGTACCACACACTATTATTTTCTCTTACTATTATTTCTATCGCACACTATTATTGCCTTATTCTCCTTTCTCATGTTTTTTTTCTCCTCACACTTTCTCTTCACCCAATCGTAATTAATTATCACCAAGTACTATTATCACAACTTTCAATCTTGTTTATCACTTTGATCTATAATCATTTATTATGTTAATTTTATGAGTCGTTGAAGTGTTGTTAAAAGGTTTGGTTTTTATGTCTTTTGAATATTTAAATGTATAAAAACAATAGTTTTTTCTTGATGTGAATTTTAAGTTGTCTTATTATTCTATTAAAAAAATGTACCCACATAAAACATTCGAAATTTTTGCTCAAATTATCAAAATTTGATGTCAGTAATCCTTAAAAAATAATTTTAAAATATATTATTTTAACTAATATAATAAAAATAGTACATTATTGTAAGTTTTTAACTAATAATTATAAAATTAAGTTGCAATTTAATATAGGCCCTTAGAATAAAAGACTGTTACTTCTTACATTTGACTACTATTATATAAGTTGTACGTTTGTTTTATTGTGTAAATTAATTAAACTATATTTTATTATTTTATTTTGTATGTTTTAAAATAATGCGATCCTACTATAAGGATGATATTAATTTTCATAATCTAATACTAACCTTCTTACTATTTTGTTTGTCACTTAAATATTATTCATAAAAAATAGTTAGTTAAAGTAAAACACTGTATAAAGAGAGTAAAAAATTTTTTTTTTTGAATTAAAAGTTCTAATATATTTCTTAATCATCACTTGATATAACTCATATTTAATAGGTTAAAAAATTCTCTCTCTCTCTCTTATATTCTTAACTTCTTCTATAATAAATTTTTTACATTATCTAATACATAAAATGTCACATCCTTACATTTATCTTAAAAGTTAAAAGTTAAAAGTAAATTATATTAGTATTTTTTAATAAAATTAAAATAAAAAGATAAAAAGCTACCGAAAAGAATAATATTAAGTTTGAGTTATGCTATGTGTACACCAAAGTCCGCCACCAGTATAAAATACATGCTAGAATACAAATACACATTGAAAATAAATTAAACTACACATTTTATTATACACAAATACATTGGTGGCTGATTTTGGTGTACAAATAGTATTATTGATTAAATTTTATGTTCTTTTGTACCAGAATATTATAATTTATTAGATTATTATATTATCTTTGTACTACAAAACAAAAAATAAAATTCTATATCTTTTTGCTGTTACTTATTTTACTTTATTTTTATTATAATTTATTATATTATTATATTATTTTTGTACTATATAACAAAAAGTGAAATTCTATATCTTCTTGTTGTTACTTATTTTACTTTATATTGGCTATCTAAATTAGCTTGTATAATATTGTAAAGGTTGAATGTAAACCCCGGTTAATTAACGACTAATTAACCCATAAATGAGAATTTATTCTAGAAAGCCTAAAATGTGATTTTTATGGCTAATTGTGATAGAGGAGATTGAGACGAGAATTTTGGTACCAATTTTATAGAATTCGGACCAAGATTGGACCGAACGGGCCAAACCGGGCCAACCGGACCCAAAGTGGGCCCTTGGCCCAACATAACTTAACCAAAACCCTAGTTTTCAGCACTCTCTCTCCCCATTTGTTACACACACAAGCTGAAAATTAGAGAGAAAGGGAGAAGAACACTCTCTCAAGTTCTTTCTCTCACTTGATCTTCAAACCACCATAACTTTTGATCTAGAGCTCCGATTGCCGCCCCGTTTGCGGCCACGCGTTCACCGCGGAGAGCTCTACAAAACCCATACAACCAATCTTGAGGTAAGCCACACCTTGCTGTTCGAAATTTCAGCCCCTATTTTCGAGTTTTATGGGTGAAATGTTGAGATTTTGGGTTCTTTGATGTTATAGGACCCAACTCTCTTGAAGGAGAAGGTTAATCTTGTCTCCTTGGACCTTGGGTGTGGTAAGATTCTCAACCCTAGTGTGATTTGTGATTTTATGATGTTTGGGTTTTGAGATGTTGTGTATGGGTATGATGATTGTGGCTTAGGTTGTGTATATGTGAATATTGGAGCTTGATTGGTGACTTTGAAAAGCTTGGAAAGGGTTTGGTGGTGAAAAATCTGTTCTTGGAGGTGTTGAGGCCTTGAGAGCTTGTGGATAAGTGATTTGGAAGTGCTCCGGGGGAGCTTGGGAAAAATCGGCTAAGGTATGGTTTCGGTTTCCCGTATCTAATATGTAATGTGGTAGGAAATACTTAGGCTAGAGACCCTAAGATAGGCATTGAATGGTTGATGTTGTTGAATGATTGAGATATATGATGTGGTCATATATGTGATGATGATTATTGATGACTTGGTGGTATGATGTATGAGAAATATGCATGTTGTGATATATGCTTGATGATTGGTTATGGTTGAATTGTGGGTTGAACCATGTGATGGTGAGTAAGATGTTGATTGTGTACAATATTGATTTATTGGAATTGGTGTTGTTGAGAATTGGCATGAGTAATAGTATATGATATGTCAATATGTTTGAGTTTGAGCCACTTGGGTGAAGTAGGCTAAAATGATGTGATAGTGATTTTGGTAATTGTGGTAATGTGTCAATGTGTGAGTTGAGGAGGCTTGATGTTGAATTTGATACATTTTGATTGATTTCAAAGCAAAGGGATGAAATTGGCATGTTTTGATTGATTTTGAAAAGAATTGAAAATGGTTGTTTTGAAAATGGCATATTGTGGTTTTATATGAAAATGTGGTTTTTGGGGCATACTTTGACGGGACATAACTTGGACTACGGATCTCCGTTTTGTACCAAATCTGTTTAGAAATGAAATTGGATCCGGGATGTCCATGCCGTTCGAAGAACGGGTGAAAAACGATTTAAAATGGGGAAGTTATGTCCGTCGGAAGATTGGGGTCTAATTCTGTGAAATCCTGCAGCTTTTAACTTAGAGAATTTTTAGCAGAATGACCCCTTGCGCGTGGGCGCACCTGGCGCGTACGCGCCGATCTTCCGAAAAGTGCCATCCACGCGTACGCGTGATGTGCGCGGGCGCGCCGATTGGGCTGCACCCAATGCCCAGCTATTTTCCCGAGAGTTATGCCAGAACTGTGCCGGTGTTGTGCCTGGGGCACGAGAACACCCGCGCGTACGCGTAGGTGACGCGTGCGCGTCGATGGGCAAGTTTGGAATCCACGCGTTAGCGTGCATGACGTTTGCGCGTCGATAAGTTTTTGAGGCCATCCACGCGTGCGCGTGGAGTGCGCGTATGCGCGGCCCTGTTTTCATCCCAAAGTTGATTTTGAGTTTTAAAAGCCAAATCTCATACTTCTAAGCCTCCGATCTCACCATTTATGTCTTAAATCATTATGGCATGTCTAGCTATTAAAAAGGGGCTAGTGAATGAGGCAACTTGCGAGTGAAGCAAGGGAAATATGAATGATCAATGAGGATCAAGATGATTATGTGAGATGCGGAGGATGGTGGTGGAAGTGCTTGTTATGCCATTGGCCGAAGGGCCGTAATTGTTTATAAATTGGCTGGTTCTGGATTGAACCGTGAGCCGGAATAGCTGTGTATGCTATGAGTATTGGCTGGTTCTGGATTGAACCGTGAGCCGGAATAGCTGTGTATGCTATGAGTATTGGCTGGTTCTGGATTGAACCGTGAGCCGGAATGGCTGATATGGATGTTGATCCATGGATGAGAATTCATGCATGTTGATGCTGAATTATTGATAATTGTGAAATTGCACTTCCACTATCAGAGATACGAGTATCCCTGGGTAGTAGCAGTGGCTAGCCACCACGTGCTCCAGGTTGAGGCTTGAGACTCTGTTGACCCTATGTCGTAAGTGTGGCCGGGCACTGTGAAAGGCCTGGATGAGCTCGAACCCCCGTAAATATTCACCAGTGAGGGTGATGGATATGGATCATGTTTATGATCAAGTTTATAACGAGTATAACTCGAGTTTGGGGATGCACGACAGAGGGACAGTCCAATGGTTAGCGACCAGGACTTGTCGGGTTGGCTCTATAACCGACAAGATGATATCATCGGCCACTAGGGACAGGCATTCATCATATGCATACTATGTGAATTGTTTGAGATTGCCTATTTGACTGCATATTACTTGCTAATTGTCTAAATGTCTTAACTGCTCCTATTTGTATATTCTCTGTCTGATATAACTGTGTTTGATATATTATACTCCTGCTGGTGGTTGGGAGGTCTGAAGGAATTGGAAAGGGAAGTATTAGTTAGACTGAAGAATCTTTAGTCAGATGCCCTTATATGGTTTAGCTTGTTTATAAGCTTTGATATTATCTGGAGGAAGTTCTAGGATTGCCTTTGGCTTTCCTCTATTATTATGTATTATATATGTGGAAGCTGTTACCATGCTGGGGACCTCTGGTTCTCACCCATGCGGATTTTGTGGTTTTCAGATGCAGGACGTGAGGTTTCCCGCTGAGGCATGCTGGAGACTTCTTGATCGCGAAGATTCCTTGTTCTTGGGAACCATGTTTTTGGTTTATATGTTTTGTTTAGATACTTATATCTCCATTAAATAATACAAACTGTGATGACTCCTCTTCTGGGAGATTTTGGAGAATAGGTTTTATGTATTTGTGTCCCTTTGGGTTTCCTTTGGGGTTTTCCTTATTTTATCATATGTATATATTGTTATGCTCAGACCGGTTATCTTCGCATCCGGATCTTGAGTCTTGATATTCCTGTTTTTGACACTCTTTTGTATATATATATAATCTCGCGTTGGTTTATCCTTAATCGTTACGTTTTCGATCGGAGTGTTGCGCTTTAGAGTTGCGGTTTTTGTTTACCCCTTTTTCTACAAAGGCTCCTAGTTATAATCAATCATTCATACTACTATACGTACTAAGTTTTATTTTAGAGGTCGTAATACCTTGCCATCTCTGAATTATGACTTAAGCATAAGACTTTGTATGGTAGGGTGTTACATTATGGTATCAGAGCAGTTCGTTCCTGTAGAGCCTGAGGGATGGACTGACTATGCTTCTGTGCATTCTCTGTGTGTGTGTTATGTGCTGTTAGTATATCTACTTGATATAATTGGCATAAACGTTCATGAGTATGCATTTGGGACTTTGAAGCACTAGACTTCCGATATTGAGACTGATCAACTTAATATCGATTGTTGGGTGTGTATAGGAACCAGATGGCGCCTCGTGGACGCGGTAGAGGTAGTGCGAGAGGTCGTACGAATGCTCGTGCACCGGAGAATAACCCTAATGACCCGGTGAACTTTATGGCTGCGTTGGAGAACATGGCTGCTGCTATGCAAGCCACTGCTGAGGCTCTTGGTCAACAGATGAACAACCATGGTAATGATGGAGGTGGAGTTCAGGGCCCGATGACTCTAGCAAACTTTTTGAAGGTTAATCCGCCTAAGTTCAAGGAAACTACTAGCCTGACTGAGGCTGATACATGGTTTCAGGCTATAGAGCGAGCGCTGCAAGCGCAAGTGGTGCCTGAAGGACAGCGTGTCGAGTTTGCTACCTATATGCTTGTCGGTGAAGCATCGCATTGGTGGCAAGGCATCCGACGTCTTCTGCAGCAGGGTGATGACTATATCACCTGGAATGTCTTTCAAGAAGAGTTCTATAAGAAGTACTTTCCGACTTCGGCTAGGACAGCTAAGGAGCTTGAATTGTTACAGCTGAAGCAGGGTACCATGTCCATATCTGAGTATACGGACAAGTTTGAGGAGCTGTTCAGGTTCTCTCGCATGTGCCAAGGGACCCCGGTGGACTATGAAGAATGGAAGTGTGTTAAGTATGAAGGAGGACTCCGGAGTGATATCTTCAGTTCAGTGGGACCAATGGAGATTAGGACTTTCTCCGAGTTGGTAAACAAGTGTAGGGTTGCTGAGGAGTGTGTAAAAAGGGCAACCGCTGAGAAAGGGAGTCACAAAGGTTCATTTCCACAGAACCGAGGGAAGAGCTTTGCACCTAGAGGTCCGTCTTTCAAGAGGGGAGGCTCTTTCAGGAGGCCCAATAACAACAACAACTCCCAAGGAAAGAAGTTTGGGAAGCAGCCTCAGAATGATCAAGCTTGCACTAGGTGTGGGAGTCACCATCCGGGAGCACCATGCAAGGCCGGATGGGGTTTGTGCTACAATTGTGGAAAAGCGGGGCATAAAGCCGCCAATTGTCTGGAGAGGCAGAAACAAGGTGCTGGGAAGGCACAACAGACTGGTCGGGTGTTCACCACTTCAGCTGTAGGAGCTGAGGGATCTGAGACACTCATTCGAGGTAACTGTGAATTAGCTGGTCAGACTTTAAATGCTTTATTTGATTCGGGAGCATCACATTCATTCATTGCATTTGAGAAAGCCCATGAGTTAGGGTTGAAGATTGTAACTTTAGGTTATGATCTAAGAGTGTACAATGCTACCCATGAAGCCACGGTAACTAGGCTAGGATGCCCGGAAGTTTCCTTTAGGTTCAAGCAGCGTGATTTTGTTCATAATTTAATCTGCTTACCGATGATCGGTCTTGATCTTATCTTGGGATTGGATTGGTTATCTAAGAACCATGTCCTACTTGATTGTTCTACAAAATCGGTGTACTTTATGCCGGAAGATACGGAAGGGCCGGTCGTGGTGAATAATTATTACTTGAACTCGATGATGGTGAACTGTTCTGGGATCGAATGTCAGGGTATCATGTTGTTAACAGCGGGTGTTTCGGGTGATGACCAAAAGTTGGAACAGATTCCGGTTGTGTGTGAGTTTCCGGAAGTGTTTCCCAATGATATTGATGAGTTTCCACCTAACCGAGAGGTTGAGTTTGCCATTGAGTTGGTGCCCGGGGCGGGACCAATCTCAAGTGCTCCTTATAGGATGTCACCGTTAGAGATGAACGAGCTAAAGTCTCAGTTAGAGGATTTGTTGGGAAAGAATTTTATACGACCAAGTGTTTCTCCGTGGGGTGCTCCAGTGTTACTGGTGAAGAAGAAAGATGGGAGTATGCGGCTCTGTGTGGATTATAGACAGTTGAACAAGGTTACAATAAAGAATAAGTACCCATTGCCAAGAATTGATGATCTCATGGATCAGTTACAAGGAGCTAGAGTTTTCTCCAAGATTGATTTGCGATCCGGTTATCACCAGATAAGGGTGAGGGGCGAGGATATCCCTAAGACCGCTTTCAGAACTCGTTATGGTCATTACGAGTACACTGTGATGTCCTTTGGATTGACGAACGCTCCTGCAGTGTTTATGGATTACATGAATAGAGTCTTCCGTCCATTTCTGGATAAATTCGTTGTTGTCTTCATTGATGACATACTAATTTATTCCAAGACTGAAGAAGAGCATGCGGAACACTTGAGGACCGTGTTGCAGATTCTAAAGGAGAATAAACTTTATGCAAAACTGTCTAAGTGTGAGTTTTGGAAGAGTGAGGTGAAGTTTTTGGGCCATGTGGTGAGTAAGAAGGGAATAGCCGTAGATCCAACTAAGGTGGAGGCGGTGATGGATTGGAAACAACCAACCACCATAACAGAGATAAGGAGTTTTCTGGGTTTAGCTGGCTATTACAGAAGGTTTATCAAGGGCTTTTCACAGATAGCGTTACCAATGACAAAGTTAACCCGCAAAGACACTCCGTTTGTTTGGACTCCTGAGTGCGAGGAGAGCTTTCAGACATTGAAGAAAAAGTTGACTACTGCACCAGTGTTAGTGTTACCCGAGCCGAATGAGCCATTTGAGGTGTATTGTGATGCCTCATTAAAGGGTTTAGGATGCGTGCTGATGCAGCATCGTAATGTGGTGGCGTATGCCTCACGACAGTTGAGACCTCATGAAGTTAGTTACCCTACGCACGATTTGGAGCTCGCTGCGGTTGTGTTTGCCTTGAAGGTGTGGAGGCATTACCTTTATGGGGTTAAATTCCAAGTTTTCTCTGATCATAAGAGCTTGAAGTACCTCTTTGATCAGAAAGAGCTTAATATGAGGCAAAGGAGGTGGATGGAATTGTTGAAGGACTACGACTTTGAGTTGCATTACCATCCGGGAAAGGCGAATGTAGTGGCGGATGCACTAAGTTGGAAGTCGTTATGTGCAGCTTGGATGATGCTTCAAGAGGAGAAGTTACTCAAAGGATTCGAGAGTCTGAAAATTGGTACTCAAGAAGTATCCGGAACCTTGTGTTTGAGCCGATTAGAGATCTCAAGTGACTTTAAGTCCGAACTTCTAAAGGCTCATCAAAATGATGAAGCTTTATGGAAGGTGTTACCGGCCATTGAGCAAGGAAAACAGTGGAGGGTGTCGGAAGAAAAAGATGGGTTATGGAGATTCAAGGGTAGGATCATTGTGCCGGATGTTGGCACCTTGAGGCATGATATTTTAAAGGAGGCACACAAAAGTGGATTCTCCATTCACCCGGGAAGTACTAAGATATACCATGATTTAAAGGCGATGTTTTGGTGGCCGGGTATGAAGAACGATGTGGCGGAATATGTTTCAAAGTGCTTAACTTGTCAAAAGGTAAAGATTGAACATCAAAGACCTTCCGGGATGTTGCAACCTTTAGAGATTCCGCAATGGAAGTGGGAAAGTATTGCAATGGACTTTGTGTCGGGATTGCCAAGGACTAGGGCTGGTTTTGATGCTGTTTGGGTGATTGTGGACCGACTAACGAAGTCAGCTCACTTTTTGCCCATTCGGATGACTTACACCCTTGAGGAGCTAGCACGGTTATACATAAAGGAGATTGTGAGACTCCATGGTGTACCTGCTACTATAATCTCTGATAGAGATCCTCGTTTCACTTCAAGGTTTTGGGGTGCATTTCAGAAAGCTTTTGGAACCCGATTAAGCTTGAGCACGGCTTACCATCCTCAAACAGATGGTCAATCTGAGAGGACGATCCAAACACTAGAGGATATGTTGAGAGCTTGTGTTTTGGACCAACCGGTGAGTTGGGATCGGTATATGCCATTAGTGGAGTTTGCATACAATAATAGCTATCATGCGAGCATTGGAATGGCTCCGTATGAGGCCTTGTATGGGAGGAAATGTCAATCTCCGCTATGTTGGTATGAAGCTGGAGAGAAAAGCTTGTTGGGGCCGGAGATGATAGCTGAGACTACTGAACAAGTCAAGAAAATCCGTGATAGGGTGCTTACGGCGCAGAGTCGTCAAAAGAGTTACGCCGATCAAAGGCGAAAGCCCTTAGAATTTGAGGAAGGAGACCATGTTTTTCTTAAGGTTACTCCGACTACGGGAGTAGGTAGGGCGATTAAGGCAAAGAAGTTGAATCCTCGATACATTGGTCCATTTCAGATCCTAGAGAGGATTGGACCATTGGCGTATCGGATGGCTCTACCACCTCATCTTTCGAACCTGCACGACGTGTTTCACGTGTCGCAGCTTCGGAAGTACACTCCTGATGCTAGCCATGTGTTGGAACCCGAATCGGTTCAGTTAAGGGAAGATTTGACGCTTCCAGTGGCTCCAGTCAGAATTGATGACACTAGTATCAAACGGTTGCGTGGAAAAGAGGTTTCACTAGTCAAAGTGGCTTGGAGTCGAGGCGGTGTTGAGGAACACACTTGGGAACTTGAGTCGGAGATGCGAACGGATTATCCGCATTTATTCTCAGGTAATTGCATTTGAATTTTGTGGGCAAAATTCCCAATTAGGTGGGTAGAATGTAAACCCCGGTTAATTAACGACTAATTAACCCATAAATGAGAATTTATTCTAGAAAGCCTAAAAT
Source organism: Arachis stenosperma (assembly GCF_014773155.1). Taxonomy (NCBI): domain Eukaryota; kingdom Viridiplantae; phylum Streptophyta; class Magnoliopsida; order Fabales; family Fabaceae; genus Arachis; species Arachis stenosperma. The sequence goes on from NC_080380.1 coordinate 17,336,384, forward strand.
GTGATTTTTATGGCTAATTGTGATAGAGGAGATTGAGACGAGAATTTTGGTACCAATTTTATAGAATTCGGACCAAGATTGGACCGAACGGGCCAAACCGGGCCAACCGGACCCAAAGTGGGCCCTTGGCCCAACATAACTTAACCAAAACCCTAGTTTTCAGCACTCTCTCTCCCCATTTGTTACACACACAAGCTGAAAATTAGAGAGAAAGGGAGAAGAACACTCTCTCAAGTTCTTTCTCTCACTTGATCTTCAAACCACCATAACTTTTGATCTAGAGCTCCGATTGCCGCCCCGTTTGCGGCCACGCGTTCACCGCGGAGAGCTCTACAAAACCCATACAACCAATCTTGAGGTAAGCCACACCTTGCTGTTCGAAATTTCAGCCCCTATTTTCGAGTTTTATGGGTGAAATGTTGAGATTTTGGGTTATTTGATGTTATAGGACCCAACTCTCTTGAAGGAGAAGGTTAATCTTGTCTCCTTGGACCTTGGGTGTGTTAAGATTCTCAACCCTAGTGTGATTTGTGATTTTATGATGTTTGGGTTTTGAGATGTTGTGTATGGGTATGATGATTGTGGCTTAGGTTGTGTATATGTGAATATTGGAGCTTGATTGGTGACTTTGAAAAGCTTGGAAAGGGTTTGGTGGTGAAAAATCTGTTCTTGGAGGTGTTGAGGCCTTGAGAGCTTGTGGATAAGTGATTTGGAAGTGCTCCGGGGGAGCTTGGAAAAAATCGGCTAAGGTATGGTTTCGGTTTCCCGTATCTAATATGTAATGTGGTAGGAAATACTTAGGCTAGAGACCCTAAGATAGGCATTGAATGGTTGATGTTGTTGAATGATTGAGATATATGATGTGGTCATATATGTGATGATGATTATTGATGCCTTGGTGGTATGATGTATGAGAAATATGCATGTTGTGATATATGCTTGATGATTGGTTATGGTTGAATTGTGGGTTGAACCATGTGATGGTGAGTAAGATGTTGATTGTGTACAATATTGATTTATTGGAATTGGTGTTGTTGAGAATTGGCATGAGTAATAGTATATGATATGTCAATATGTTTGAGTTTGAGCCACTTGGGTGAAGTAGGCTAAAATGATATGATAGTGATTTTGGTAATTGTGGTAATGTGTCAATGTGTGAGTTGAGGAGGCTTGATGTTGAATTTGATACATTTTGATTGATTTCAAAGCAAAGGGATGAAATTGGCATGTTTTGATTGATTTTGAAAAGAATTGAAAATGGTTGTTTTGAAAATGGCATATTGTGGTTTTATATGAAAATGTGGTTTTTGGGGCATACTTTGACGGGACATAACTTGGACTACGGATCTCCGTTTTGTACCAAATCTGTTTAGAAATGAAATTGGATCCGGGATGTCCATGCCGTTCGAAGAACGGGTGAAAAACGATTTAAAATGGGGAAGTTATGTCCGTTGGAAGATTGGGGTCTAATTCTGTGAAATCCTGCAGCTTTTAACTTAGAGAATTTTTAGCAGAATGACCCCTTGCGCGTGGGCGCACCTGGCGCGTACGCGCCGATCTTCCGAAAAGTGCCATCCACGCGTACGCGTGATGTGCGCGGGCGCGCCGATTGGGCTACACCCAATGCCCAGCTATTTTCCCGAGAGTTATGCCAGAACTGTGCCGGTGTTGTGCCTGGGGCACGAGAACACCCGCGCGTACGCGTAGGTGACGCGTGCGCGTCGATGGGCAAGTTTGGAATCCACGCGTTAGCGTGCATGACGTTTGCGCGTCGATAAGTTTTTGAGGCCATCCACGCGTGCGCGTGGAGTGCGCGTATGCGCGGCCCTGTTTTCATCCCAAAGTTGATTTTTGAGTTTTAAAAGCCAAATCTCATACTTCTAAGCCTCCGATCTCACCATTTATGTCTTAAATCATTATGGCATGTCTAGCTATTAAAAAGGGGCTAGTGAATGAGGCAACTTGCGAGTGAAGCAAGGGAAATATGAATGATCAATGAGGATCAAGATGATTATGTGAGATGCGGAGGATGGTGGTGGAAGTGCTTGTTATGCCATTGGCCGAAGGGCCGTAATTGTTTATGAATTGGCTGGTTCTGGATTGAACCGTGAGCCGGAATAGCTGTGTATGCTATGAGTATTGGCTGGTTCTGGATTGAACCGTGAGCCGGAATAGCTGTGTATGCTATGAGTATTGGCTGGTTCTGGATTGAACCGTGAGCCGGAATGGCTGATATGGATGTTGATCCATGGATGAGAATTCATGCATGTTGATGCTGAATTATTGATAATTGTGAAATTGCACTTCCACTATCAGAGATACGAGTATCCCTGGGTAGTAGCAGTGGCTAGCCACCACGTGCTCCAGGTTGAGGCTTGAGACTCTGTTGACCCTATGTCGTAAGTGTGGCCGGGCACTGTGAAAGGCCCGGATGAGCTCGAACCCCCGTAAATATTCACCAGTGAGGGTGATGGATATGGATCATGTTTATGATCAAGTTTATAACGAGTATAACTCGAGTTTGGGGATGCACGACAGAGGGACAGTCCAATGGTTAGCGACCAGGACTTGTCGGGTTGGCTCTATAACCGACAAGATGATATCATCGGCCACTAGGGACAGGCATTCATCATATGCATACTATGTGAATTGTTTGAGATTGCCTATTTGACTGCATATTACTTGCTAATTGTCTAAATGTCTTAACTGCTCCTATTTGTATATTCTCTGTCTGATATAACTGTGTTTGATATATTATACTCCTGCTGGTGGTTGGGAGGTCTGAAGGAATTGGAAAGGGAAGTATTAGTTAGACTGAAGAATCTTTAGTCAGATGCCCTTATATGGTTTAGCTTGTTTATAAGCTTTGATATTATCTGGAGGAAGTTCTAGGATTGCCTTTGGCTTTCCTCTATTATTATGTATTATATATGTGGAAGCTGTTACCATGCTGGGGACCTCTGGTTCTCACCCATGCGGATTTTGTGGTTTTCAGATGCAGGACGTGAGGTTTCCCGCTGAGGCATGCTGGAGACTTCTTGATCGCGAAGATTCCTTGTTCTTGGGAACCATGTTTTTGGTTTATATGTTTTGTTTAGATACTTATATCTCCATTAAATAATACAAACTGTGATGACTCCTCTTCTGGGAGATTTTGGAGAATAGGTTTTATGTATTTGTGTCCCTTTGGGTTTCCTTTGGGGTTTTCCTTATTTTATCATATGTATATATTGTTATGCTCGGACCGGTTATCTTCGCATCCGGATCTTGAGTCTTGATATTCCTGTTTTTGACACTCTTTTGTATATATATATAATCTCGCGTTGGTTTATCCTTAATCGTTACGTTTTCGATCGGAGTATTGCGCTTTAGAGTTGCGGTTTTTGTTTACCCCTTTTTCTACAAAGGCTCCTAGTTATAATCAATCATTCATACTACTATACGTACTAAGTTTTATTTTAGAGGTCGTAATACCTTGCCATCTCTGAATTATGACTTAAGCATAAGACTTTGTATGGTAGGGTGTTACGTTGAAACTGTTAAAAAATATATAACAAAAAATTTAGATATTTGTTGTGTTATCAGGTTATTTAAAAAAACTAATTCATAGGTGTTATTATCCTACCATATCTTTAATGTTATATGTCAATCTAATATTTAATAAAAAAATAATATTAACCGACATAAAACTGATTAAAATTAAAAGAATAATTAGCAAAATATCTATGAGAATTTTTTCACTTTACTATTGATAGATACATATATATTTTTTTTGCATCTTTTATATGCCAATCAAATAATCAATACTATATGCCAAACAAATAATATTTAATTAATTAATTTTTTTGAAAAATAAATTATTTATTTTAATTGAATTATAAACAAATTTTCATGTACTTAAATGTCAGAACTCTACATCGTTAATAGTTTAAGAAATAAACATATCAATATTTTAACAAATCATTGGTAGTTGCAATTTTTTTTCGTCTTTTTATGCTAATCAAATAAGAATTTAATTTTGATGTGCTATTAGTGTAAAATAGTTTACACGTGCATCTAATCACCATCAAAATTAAACTCATAAAATAATCAGGACTATATGCCAAACAAATAATATTGTAAAATACAAAATAGTTAAATTTCTTGCTGTATAATTTATTTAATTTAATTTAAAAATAAATATTTATGTACTCAAATTTTAATTCCAATACTCTATATAATCAATAATTTAAAAAATTAAAAAAATAACATCATTAAATACAAAGTAGTTTAAAAAAATTGAGATTTAACTAAAGGGTAAATATTGATGCACTTAAAATTTAAAAAAATATTTTACATAATTAATACTTTAAAAAATTTTAAAAATAATTTTATCCTGTACAAAACCATTTAAAAAATTAAAAAAAATTAACAAAATAATTTATGAGAGTTCTTCGGTTTATTATTGATAGGTATATATATGTCAAAAAAAAATTAAAAACAAATATCAGATAAAAAAATAATAATTTTTTTAAAATTAAATTGATGAAATAAAACTTTGGATGTAAAAGATAGATTAAAAATATATAAGAATTAATACAGTTTGATAAGTAAACTGAAGAGAAAGGAAAATGAAGGTGAAAGTTATGCGTGAAATTAATAACTGCAGTAAAACGGTATAAAATTTGCAATTGTAGTGAATGGAAGCGAGGAAAAAATGGAGGCGATACAATCACGATATTAAAGGAAGGAGAATGATGACAACAGTAATAATACAGAAAAGTGCACCTAATGGTGAGAGGAGAAGTACTAAAAATTGAATAATGAGATCAACTATTGGTATAAAGTACTCACATAAAGAATATACCCAAAATAAAACGATAAAATCGATAAAAAAATATTTATCATCCCTAATTATTTTTTTTCTCCTTTCATACATGGCGTCCAAAATCAACATTTAGCATAGTCACTATCAGGGGCGGAGCTAGATGAAATATTAGAGGGGGGCAAAAAATATTTACACAATAAAATAAAACTAAAATAAAATTTTAAGAGGGGGCTAAACTGAAATTTACATATAATTTACATGTAAAAAATTAAAATTAGGGGGGCCGTTGCCCCCCTCTTCTTATACCTGGCTCCGCCACTGGTCACTATCTAGTTCAGAAAATCACAGAAACTCATCCAAATAATTGTTACATACAGAAAAGCACATTCAGAATTAGAAAGAGAAATAAGAAAAATTGAAAACGGATAAAATTAATAAAAGGATAAATTATTGGAATAAAGAATTGAAGAACTTGCTCTCCTGTGTTTGGGCTACTCCTGTGTTTGTGGTACCTCCACTTATGTAGTTGTATTAGTTGATATGGCAACTTGTTTTCTTATCGAATTATCTCCCAATAAGTTACACGTCTTCTAGTTAGGTGTTGCTGTCTTTGTTCTTCTGTCATTTTCTGTCTTCTTCGCCTAACAGATTCTATCCAAGTAGTTGATGTTGACGTGATTGTTGATTTCGTGATAGCGAGATGCAGAGAAGAAAAATGTTTGCGAGACCAAAATTGAAAGTGGAAAAGTAATTTAATTCTCTTGGGAGTTAAGTACGACTGAAGGTGGATCAGTTTTTTATTGAAAGTGGGTCAGTTTTTAAATTGAGTACGTAGTGGTAGCAGTTTTTTTATTGGAAGTAAATCAGTTTTAAAATATGTCGTGGGGTTGAAAGTGAATTAGTTTGATACTCTATCGTGGGATAAATTCTTTTTTTGATAAAAAATAAAAAATGGAGGAGTAGTAACAGTTTATTATATTGAATTCAGTGTTTAATGAACATAAAAAAAATAGGGGTAAAATAGAGAGAAGAAATTAGATATCAAATTTTCCTATCCCATTATACATTGGTATAATCCATTATATATTGGTATAGATTTGATTAAGGAGTACTCTTCTGTATGTAATTTTTTTTAAATATAAACAATAGACATCAAAAAAATATATAAACCGTGTATTGTAATTTAATTAATTGGTATAGATTTAATTAAGAACTAGCAGCTCAACAGGCACTATCGTACCTGTTCAGCCGCTTTTCTATTGTTTTTTTTTAAATTAAAAATTATTTTTTGCTAATATATTATTTATTTTTTAAATTTATTAGATAAATATTTTTTTATTATTTTAATATTAACATGACTTTATTTATATAATATTTTATTAAAATTAAAACTATTATAAAAAATTTTTAAAATATTAAATTATAAAAACACACAATAAAGAGGTATATATATATATATATAGTTCAAAAAATAATGATAATAATATTATTCTGATTCAAAAAAATTATATATAAATCAAAATACATATTAGTTATTTACAAAAGATAATTTTTACTTAAATATCACAGATATTTATATTTGTGTTCATATTTTTTAAGTGGTAGGCCAAAATATGAATCTGAAAAGGTCTTCATTTTCTTATAAGTAATGAAAAAAAAAAAGAAGAAATGAGAATGTTTATTTTTTTATTTTTAAATATCAAACTATAAGAATAATTAATAACAAAATAGGAGAATATAAAAAGTGTGTACTTGAAAAAAATCTTCGTAGTTCATCATACATATCCTTATTAATAACTTTTTGAGTTTTGAACAACTATCAGATTTATTTACTACAAAAATAACTATATAAACACTTTAAGATTATTCAATTAAATTGATTCCTTAATATAGTAGGGACAAATTCAATTAATTCAATTAATTATAGATTTGATAAAATAATTTAAAAATTAAAAAATATATTTAAAAATAAATATAAAAATTTTATAAGTTATTTAACTTTTAGACGTTCAAAAATTATAAATTTAAATTAAATAAGATATTAAAAAATTTATTATGTTGTTATTATGTGTAATAAAATTAAGATAAATATTTATAAAGTAATTATTTATAAATATTATAAAGTTTATTTATTTATTTTTTAACAGTATTTAATTTGAAGTAAATATAAAAATTTATATTTAAAGTATTTTTTTATTTTTATTAATAATTCTAATAAATAAAAAATATTTTATTTTTTAATTTTATATTCATAATTCTAATAGATAAAAAATATTTTATTTTTTAAATTTTATATTCAATTTATTAAATTATCTTTAATTCTAAGATTTTTTTTTTGAATTATTAATGTATACTTTTTTTATATCTTCTTATTGTACCACACACTATTATTTTCTCTTACTATTATTTCTATCGCACACTATTATTGCCTTATTCTCCTTTCTCATGTTTTTTTTCTCGTCACACTTTCTCTTCACCCAATCGTAATTAATTATCACCAAGTACTATTATCACAACTTTCAATATTGTTTATCACTTTGATCTATAATCATTTATTATGTTAATTTTATGAGTCGTTGAAGTGTTGTTAAAAGGTTTGGTTTTTATGTCTTTTGAATATTTAAATGTATAAAAACAATAGTTTTTTCTTGATGTGAATTTTAAGTTGTCTTATTATTCTATTAAAAAAATGTACCCACATAAAACATTCGAAATTTTTGCTCAAATTATCAAAATTTGATGTCAGTAATCCTTAAAAAATAATTTTAAAATATATTATTTTAACTAATATAATAAAAATAGTACATTATTGTAAGTTTTTAACTAATAATTATAAAATTAAGTTGCAATTTAATATAGGCCCTTAGAATAAAAGACTGTTACTTCTTACATTTGACTACTATTATATAAGTTGTACGTTTGTTTTATTGTGTAAATTAATTAAACTATATTTGATTAAGGAGTACTCTTCTGTATGTAATTTTTTTTAAATATAAACAATAGACATCAAAAAAATATATAAACCGTGTATTGTAATTTAATTAATTGGTATAGATTTAATTAAGAATACACATTTATATGTAATTTTTTTAAGATAAACAATAGATATCAGAAAAATATTTAAACCGTGTATTGTAATTTAATTAATTTTGTTATAGAATATCAATAAATTATATTATTACTTGAAATAAAATAAATTAGTTTTAAACTTTGTCATGGGTAAAAACAATTTTTTTTTTAAAAAATAAAAAATTAAATACGTAGTAACAGTTTTTTTTTTAATTAAAAGTGAAGTGGGTAAACCCCTTTTTTTTGAAAAAAAGAAAGAGGGTAAAATGGGAAGAAGGAATTGGATACCAAACTCCCATATTCTGATGATGGCAGAATTGTAGTTATACGTGGCACCGTTGGGCCAAAGCCACCGTCGATGACCGCTGAAAACAGGTGTGGAGCGAGGTACAAGGAAAGGGGGGCAACAACCCCCTAATTTTAATTTTTTACATGTAAATTATATGTAAATTTCAATTTAGCGCCCCTTAAAATTTTATTTTAGTCTTATTTTATTGTGTAAATATTTTTTGTCCCCCTCTAATATTTCATCTAGTTCCGTCCCTGGCTGGAAAAGCTTGAGGCCAAGCCTCTTGGTCTCTCGTGAGTCCTACGACAAAGTCGTCGTCCTTCAAATATGGATTATATTTGGAAATAAAAATTCAAGCCTTTGATTACTTGCTTGATTCTCTCCATTCATATCTCTGTTTCAAATCATATCACACATTAATCTAAAAATTTTCATTAATGATATATAATATATTCTCTGTGCCTTTCTTTTGCTATTATAATGTTATTGTTGTGGCAGTGGTTGAGGGAGATGTTTGTAGTCATGGTGGGAAAGGTAAAGTGACGTAGGGGATCAGTTGTAAGGGGTGATGATGGCAGTGCTAGTAGTGGTAGTAGTGAATGGTGGCAATGGAGAGAGGGAAGAGAGACGGTAGTAATCAAAGGAGATCGTGGTAGTGGCGAGGGTTGTGAAAATTTTAAATTTAGAGAAAAAAAATAGTGATGTTGAGGTTAAAGATAAAAGTTGAAATAATTTAAAAATTTTAATATTTCTGTCACATAAAATTTAATATTTATGCATATAATGTTAGATTTTTTTACTTAATGAGTATTTTGTTAGCTCATAAGTACAAATAATTATTTTTAAAAAAAATTAATTAATTATATATATTATTTTAGTACGTATTCCAATCATACTTATATATAAAGATAACTATAACTATAACTATAAATTTTATATCAAATAATTAATATAAACATCTTTTACTCTTCTATTATTAAAAAATTACTTTTACACGTCATATTCTAATTCACCTATTATTTCACATACAATTAAAAAAAAATAAAAACAACCAAAATTGTTTCTATTTTGATATAACTTGAAGAGATATCTTACTTTCGTATATTTAACAAATATGTATCTAATATAAATTAAAAATATAAAATAACATGTCTTTAAGCATTTAACTTATTTTGTTGATGTGTAACCTACTAAAAACATAAAAAATCGTATACGATTATCTACAGATTCACATATTTAAATAATGTTTCAAGTATTAAATTTAAAAAATATTTTGCTCATGTAACAATTATATTTGCAAGCTTTTTTATATTGAGTATGAAAATTAAATTCTATGTATATAATCACTCCAACTTATAAGTTAATGTTGATTAAAATTTTAAATCAATTTGCATGGACTAAAATCTTCATGAAGTATGGTTAAAGAATTGAAGAAGCAAAGTTTGAGTTGAATACAATAATCATCAATTGGCTAGATATTGCTAGAAGCTAATGTTGGAAGCTTGAAGATTTTTGAAGAACATTCAAGAGAGTAGTATAACTACAACATTCTACAACAATGAAGAAGTTCAAAATCAAATTGAATTGGAATTGAATGGAAGTTGCACTCATCACCTCCATACTAGAAGAATCATGAAGTGCATTGGAAGCTTAAAGATTGATGACTAAGCTTAATGAAGAATTTTTAAGATGTGCTAGAAATTACTTATTTGAATAGTCAAAGTAAGAAGCAAAGTTGGATAAGTATGTGTATTAAGAAGTTAGTAGAATCATGAACTTTTAGTATGAAACTTTGCCTGTATAAAGGCATATATGCCTTATGTATTTTGTGTGTTCCATGAAATGAAAAAAGATATGATTATGTGAAGTCCTTCTTTGTTCTATTATTTCATATGAGTGTTGGTGAAGTTGAGAGATGAAAAATATGATAGCGTCATTTATATGAGTGAGTGATCCTAGGGCCAATATAGTGTGGGTATTATACTTACAATTTGGTATCAGAGCTGGTTAATCCAGCGCCTGGTGTTTGAGAGTTTGTGAGGTGTGAGAGAGTTCTCACATAGTTGTTTATTCATAGAGTCAGTATGGCAAACACTTTCAATATTGTGTGGTCCGGTCCCAAGTTAGATGGGAAACTTGATTATAGTTATTGGGAGACTTTGATGTCCACCCATTTGAAGGCCCAGAACCTGTGGAATTTCATTGAACCAGGTTTGCAAGAAGGAGCAGATGCTGCCCAACAAAGGAGAGATCAATTGGCGCTATCTCAAATTCATCAAGGAGTAGATTATACGGTGTTTGGCAAAATAGCAAATGCCAAAAGTGCAAAAGAAGCATGGAACACATTGAAGCTGTCATACAAAGGCGTAGATAAAGTGGAGAAGATATGTCCGATAGCAAAGTGGTGGAGAAAATTCTTCGCACCATGCTGATGAAGTATGACCATGTGGTGACTACGATACTAGAGTCCCACGATATGGATACTATGACGATTGCAGAGTTGCAAGGAACCATGGAAAGCCACATCAGTAGAATACTGGAGAAGTCAGAAAAATCAACCGAGGAAGTCCTGAAAAGTCGAGTGAATTTCAACAACGTTGCAGAATCAAGTCGTACACAAGAAGGACGAGGTCGTGGTTTTAATTTTCAAAGTAGAGACAGAGGAAGTTTCAGAGGTAGATGTCGTGGCAATTACAACCAAGAAAGTTACAATAACTTTACACCACCTAATCAAGGAAGAGGTGGAACGAATTTCAGGCCTGTCAACCGAGGAAGAGGTCGAGGCAATTTTTATCAAGAAAGAACCAATTTCAACTGCTTTTATTGTGGAAAGTATGGACACAAAGCAGCAGATTGCAGATTCAAAATGGTGAATAATAATCAAACACACGTTGCAGAAAATCAGCATCAAAATACTGATGACAATCCGGGTACTCAGACTTTATTTTATACAAGTAATTCATGTGCTGAAGATGAAAATATATGGTACTTGGATAATGCTTGCAGTAATCATATGTCTGGTAGAAAGGAGTTATTTTCTTCAATAGATGATTCAGTTAAACTATTATTGAAGTTTGGTAATAGTACAAAGATCCCTATTGAAGGAAAAGGGCACATACCAATTAGATTGAAAGATGGTTCTCTGAGTTATATTTCTGATGTTTTCTATGCTCCTGAACTTGATTACAATTTACTGAGTATGGGGCAATTATCTGAGAAGGGATATAAGATGATAACTTATCGTAGATATTGCACTGTATTTGACAACAATGGAAGGTTCATTGATAAAGCAAAGATGACTTCAAACAGAATGTTTCCGTTAAAAATTCAACATGTTAATCCCTCTTGCATGAGTTCTGTGATACTTGATGATAACTGGTTGTGGCATATGCGGTTTGGTCACTTTCATTTTTCTGGCCTAAACTACCTGTCAAGAAAAGGACTTGTTTCTGGTCTACCACGGATTCATATTCCCAATTGTATTTGTGAGATTTGTCAACTGGGAAAGAAGCACAGAGATCCATTCCCTACAGGAAAGTCTTGGAGAGCTAGAAGATTACTTGAAATTGTGCATTCAGATCTCTGTTCTGTAGAAGTTCCAAGTAATGGTGGTAGCAGGTACTTTATCACTTTTATTGATGATTTTAGTAGATATACATGGGTATACTTTCTGAAGCAAAAATCAGAAGCACGTGATGTCTTTAAGACATTCAAGGCGTTTGTCGAAAAACAAAGTGGCAGTAAAATCAAAATTCTCAGAACAGACAGAGGAACAGAATATCTTGCGTGTTCAGAATACTTTAAGCAACACGGAATTTAACACCAACTAACAACTAGATACACTCCTCAACAAAATGGAGTTGCTGAAAGAAAGAATAGAACCATCATGGATATGGTCAGATGCATGCTCAAGTCAAAACAAATGCCTAAAGAGTTTTGGGCAGAAGCAGTTGCAACAGCAGTTCATATTTTAAACAGATGTCCAACAAAGAGTGTTCGTGATAAAACACCAGAGGAAGCTTGGAGTGGAAAGCGGCCTTCCATCCATCACTTCAGAGTCTTTGGGTGTATCGCTTATGCCCACGTACCAGATCAATTAAGGAAGAAGTTAGATGACAAAGGCGAGAAGTGTATCTTTATTGGCTATAGCACAGACTCAAAAGCATACAAGTTGTACAATCCAGAAACAAAGAAAGTGATCATCAGCAGAGACGTGACGTTTGACGAGAAAGCCATGTGGGACTGGAACACAAAGACAGAAAAGCAGTAGATTGTAATTTCAAATACATGTGATGATAATGAAGAAAGACAACCAGACACAACCGAACAACCAGAATCATCTAGAAGACCTCAAAGAGAGAAGAGACTACCAGCTAGATTAGCAGATTATGAGGTTGGCAATGACAACGATCCGTCTGATGAAGAAATCATAAATTTTTCTCTATTTTCAGATTGTGAGCCGTTAAACTTTGAAGAAGCCTCTAGAGATAACAATTGGAAGAAAGCAATGGATGAGGAGATTCATGCCATTGAGAAGAATGACACATGGGAGCTGACAGATTTACCAGCAGATAAGAAGCCGATTGGAGTAAAGTGGGTTTACAAGACTAAGTACAAACCCAGTGGTGAAGTTGATCGTTTCAAAACAAGATTAGTTGCTAAGGGATACAAACAAAAACCAGTGATCGAGTATTGTCCAACTGAAGAACAAGTTGCTGATATATTTACAAAACCATTGAAAATAGAGTTATTTTACAAATTGAAGAAGATGCTTAATTCTGCAAGTTTGATTTAAGGGAGGCAATGTTGATTAAAATTTTAAATCAACTTGCATGGACTAAAATCTTCATGAAGTATGGTTAAAGAATTGAAGAAGCAAAGTTTGAGTTGAATACAATAATCATCAATTAGCTAGATATTGCTAGAAGCTAATGTTGGAAGCTTGAAGATTTTTGAAGAACATTCAAGAGAGTAGTATAACTACAACATTCTACAACAATGAAGAAGTTCAAAATCAAATTGAATTGGAATTGAATGGAAGTTGCACTCATCACCTCCATACTAGAAGAATCATGAAGTGCATTGGAAGCTTAAAGATTAATGACTAAGCTTAATGAAGAATTTTTAAGATGTGCTAGAAATTACTTATTTGAATAGTCAAAGTAAGAAGCAAAGTTGGATAAGTATGTGTATTAAGAAGTTAGTAGAATCATGAACTTTTAGTATGAAAATTTGCCTATATAAAGGCATATATGCCTTATGTATTTTGTGTGTTCCATGAAATGAAAAAAGATATGATTATGTGAAGTCCTTCTTTGTTCTATTATTTCATACTAGCGGCTCAACAGGCACTATCGTGCCTGTTCAGCCGCTTTTCTATTGTTTTTTTTAAATTAAAAATTATTTTTTGCTAATATATTATTTATTTTTTAAATTTATTAGATAAATATTTTTTTATTATTTTAATATTAACATGACTTTATTTATATAATATTTTATTAAAATTAAAACTATTATAAAAAATTTTTAAAATATTAAATTATAAAAACACACAATAAAGAGGTATATATATATATAGTTCAAAAAATAATGATAATAATATTATTCTGATTCAAAAAAATTATATATAAATCAAAATACATATTAGTTATTTACAAAAGATAATTTTTACTTAAATATCACAGATATTTATATTTGTGTTCATATTTTTTAAGTGGTAGGCCAAAATATAAATCTAAAAAGGTCTTCATTTTCTTATAAGTAATGAAAAAAAAAAAGAAGAAATGAGAATGTTTATTTTTTTATTTTTAAATATCAAACTATAAGAATAATTAATAACAAAATAGGAGAATATAAAAAGTGTGTACTTGAAAAAAATCTTCGTAGTTCATCATACATATCCTTATTAATAACTTGTTGAGTTTTGAACAACTATCAGATTTATTTACTACAAAAATAACTATATAAACACTTTAAGATTATTCAATTAAATTGATTTCTTAATATAGTAGGGACAAATTCAATTAATTCAATTAATTATAGATTTGATAAAATAATTTAAAAATTAAAAAATATATTTAAAAATAAATATAAAAATTTTATAAGTTATTTAACTTTTAGACGTTCAAAAATTATAAATTTAAATTAAATAAGATATTAAAAAATTTATTATGTTGTTATTATGTGTAATAAAATTAAGATAAATATTTATAAAGTAATTATTTATAAATATTATAAAGTTTATTTATTTATTTTTTTAACAGTATTTAATTTGAAGTAAATATAAAAATTTATATTTAAAGTATTTTTTTATTTTTATTAATAATTCTAATAAATAAAAAATATTTTATTTTTTAATTTATATTCATAATTCTAAGAGATAAAAAATATTTTATTTTTTAAATTTTATATTCAATTTATTAAATTATCTTTAATTCTAAGATTATTTTTTTGAATTATTAATGTATACTTTTATTATATCTTCTTATTGTACCACACACTATTATTTTCTCTTACTATTATTTCTATCGCACACTATTATTGCCTTATTCTCCTTTCTCATGTTTTTTTTCTCGTCACACTTTCTCTTCACCCAATCGTAATTAATTATCACCAAGTACTATTATCACAACTTTCAATCTTGTTTATCACTTTGATCTATAATCATTTATTATGTTAATTTTATGAGTCGTTGAAGTGTTGTTAAAAGGTTTGGTTTTTATGTCTTTTGAATATTTAAATGTATAAAAATAATAGTTTTTTCTTGATGTGAATTTTAAGTTGTCTTATTATTCTATTAAAAAAATGTACCCACATAAAACATTCGAAATTTTTGCTCAAATTATCAAAATTTGATGTCAGTAATCCTTAAAAAATAATTTTAAAATATATTATTTTAACTAATATAATAAAATAGTACATTATTGTAAGTTTTTAACTAATAATTATAAAATTAAGTTGCAATTTAATATAGGCCCTTAGAATAAAAGACTGTTACTTCTTACATTTGACTACTATTATATAAGTTGTACGTTTGTTTTATTGTGTAAATTAATTAAACTATATTTTATTATTTTATTTTGTATGTTTTAAAATAATGCGATCCTACTATAAGGATGATATTAATTTTCATAATCTAATACTAACCTTCTTACTATTTTGTTTGTCACTTAAATATTATTCATAAAAAATAGTTAGTTAAAGTAAAACACTGTATAAAGAGAGTAAAAATTTTTTTTTTGAATTAAAAGTTCTAATATATTTCTTAATCATCACTTGATATAACTCATATTTAATAGGTTAAAAAATTCTCTCTCTCTCTTATATTCTTAACTTCTTCTATAATAAATTTTTTACATTATCTAATACATAAAATGTCACATCCTTACATTTATCTTAAAAGTTAAAAGTAAATTATATTAGTATTTTTTAATAAAATTAAAATAAAAAGATAAAAAGCTACCGAAAAGAATAATATTAAGTTTGAGTTATGCTATGTGTACACCAAAGTCCGCCACCAGTATAAAATACATGCTAGAATACAAATACACATTGAAAATAAATTAAACTACACATTTTATTATACACAAATACATTGGTGGCTGATTTTGGTGTACAAATAGTATTATTGATTAAATTTTATGTTCTTTTGTACCAGAATATTATAATTTATTAGATTATTATATTATCTTTGTACTACAAAACAAAAAATAAAATTTTATATCTTTTTGCTGTTACTTATTTTACTTTATTTTTATTATAATTTATTATATTATTATATTATTTTTGTACTATATAACAAAAAGTGAAATTCTATATCTTCTTGTTGTTACTTATTTTACTTTATATTGGCTATCTAAATTAGCTTGTATAATATTGTAAAGGTTGAAACTGTTAAAAAATATAACAAAAAATTTAGATATTTGTTGTGTTATCAGGTTATTTAAAAAAACTAATTCATAGGTGTTATTATCCTACCATATCTTTAATGTTATATGTCAATCTAATATTTAATAAAAAAATAATATTAACCGACATAAAACTGATTAAAATTAAAAGAATAATTAGCAAAATATCTATGAGAATTTTTTCACTTTACTATTGATAGATACATATATATTTTTTTTGCATCTTTTATATGCCAATCAAATAATCAATACTATATGCCAAACAAATAATATTTAATTAATTAATTTTTTTGAAAAATAAATTATTTATTTTAATTGAATTATAAACAAATTTTCATGTACTTAAATGTCAGAACTCTACATCGTTAATAGTTTAAGAAATAAACATATCAATATTTTAACAAATCATTGGTAGTTGCAATTTTTTTCGTCTTTTTATGCTAATCAAATAAGAATTTAATTTTGATGTGCTATTAGTGTAAAATAGTTTTACACGTGCATCTAATCACCATCAAAATTAAACTCATAAAATAATCAGGATTATATGCCAAACAAATAATATTGTAAAATACAAAATAGTTAAATTTCTTGCTGTATAATTTATTTAATTTAATTTAAAAATAAATATTTATGTACTCAAATTTTAATTCCAATACTCTATATAATCAATAATTTAAAAAATTAAAAAAATAACATCATTAAATACAAAGCAGTTTAAAAAAATTGAGATTTAACTAAAGGGTAAATATTGATGCACTTAAAATTTAAAAAAATATTTTACATAATTAATACTTTAAAAAATTTTAAAAATAATTTTATCCTGTACAAAACCATTTAAAAAATTAAAAAAAATTAACAAAATAATTTATGAGAGTTCTTCGGTTTATTATTGATAGGTATATATATGCCAAAAAAAATTTAAAAACAAATATCAGATAAAAAAATAATAATTTTTTTAAAATTAAATTGATGAAATAAAACTTTGGATGTAAAAGATAGATTAAAAATATATAAGAATTAATACAGTTTGATAAGTAAACTGAAGAGAAAGGAAAATGAAGGTGAAAGTTATGCGTGAAATTAATAACTGCAGTAAAACGGTATAAAATTTGCAATTGTAGTGAATGGAAGCGAGGAAAAAATGGAGGCTATACAATCACGATATTAAAGGAAGGAGAATGATGACAACAGTAATAATACAGAAAAGTGCACCTAATGGTGAGAGGAGAAGTACTAAAAATTGAATAATGAGATCAACTATTGGTATAAAGTACTCACATAAAGAATATACCCAAAATAAAACGATAAAATCGATAAAAAATTATTTATCATCTCTAATTATTTTTTTTCTCCTTTCATACATGGCGTCCAAAATCAACATTTAGCATAGTCACTATCTAGTTCAGAAAATCACAGAAACTCATCCAAATAATTGTTACATACAGAAAAGCACATTCAGAATTAGAAAGAGAAATAAGAAAAATTGAAAACGGATAAAATTAATAAAAGGATAAATTATTGGAATAAAGAATTGAAGAACTTGCTCTCCTGTGTTTGGGCTACTCCTGTGTTTGTGGTACCTCCACTTATGTAGTTGTATTAGTTGATATGGCAACTTGTTTTCTTGTCGAATTATCTCCCAATAAGTTACACGTCTTCTAGTTAGGTGTTGCTGTCTTTGTTCTTCTGTCATTTTCTGTCTTCTTCGCCTAACAGATTCTGTCCAAGTAGTTGATGTTGACGTGATTGTTGATTTCGTGATAGCGAGATGCAGAAAAGAAAAATGTTTGCGAGACCAAAATTGAAAGTGAAAAAGTAATTTAATTCTCTTGGGAGTTAAGTACGACTGAAGGTGGATCAGTTTTTTATTGAAAGTGGGTCAGTTTTTAAATGGAGGACGTAGTAACAGTTTATTATATTGAATTCAGTGTTTAATAAACATAAAAAAATAGGGGTAAAATAGAGAGAAGAAATTAGATATCAAATTTTCCTATCCCATTATACATTGGTATAATCCATTATATATTGGTATAGATTTGATTAAGGAGTACTCTTCTGTATGTAATTTTTTTTAAATATAAATAATAGACATCAAAAAAATATATAAACCGTGTATTGTAATTTAATTAATTGGTATAGATTTAATTAAGAATACACATTTATATGTAATTTTTTTAAGATAAACAATAGATATCAGAAAAATATTTAAACCGTGTATTGTAATTTAATTAATTTTGTTATAGAATATCAATAAATTATGTTATTACTTGAAATAAAATAAATTAGTTTTAAACTTTGTCATGGGTAAAAACAATTTTTTTTTTAAAAAATAAAAAATTAAATACGTAGTAACATTTTTTTTTAATTAAAAGTGAAGTGGGTAAACCCTTTTTTTTTTTTGAAAAAAAGAAAGAGAGTAAAATGGGAAGAAGGAATTGGATACCAAACTCCCATATCCCCATTATATATTGGTATAGATAAGAGAGAATCAGCAACGAAACCCTTCTTTTAGCCGGAGATTGCCGCAAGAAGGCTTTCCCAGCAAAGAAACCCTTCGACAACGATAGAGAAGATCTCCGGCAACGATTCTTCCTCTCTCGTCCTCGCTTGTATGATTGTCGACGACAAAGAAGCAAAGAAACCCTTCGACAACGATAGAGAAGATCTCCGGCAACGATTCTTCCTCTCTCGTCCTCGCTTGTATGATTGTCGACGACAAAGAAATCGATTAGTGAGTACCTATTAGCTTCTTCTCTCATTTTCTTCCTCTCCTTCCACTTCCTCTCTCAAATTCCATGATTTTTCATTTGCTTTTTGGTTAAATTATGATTACGATGGCTCTGTAATCTAGAATGATGAACAATTTCGGATTACTATACCAGGTTTTTTGTTTCAAGCACTTGCTCAAGTGTTTCATCAAAATAAAGAGGCCCCTATTCATGATACAGGATTTTTAGTTTTTCAAACCTTTCCCCAATGCCCCATCCTTTTGTTTTTCAATTCATAATTGACTGGCTTTTGTTCATCCTTTTTTAACTTATCAAGGTTTGAGATTTGAGTGAACTGAAAACACAGTCTCTAGAAAAATGATATTTTCTATTTTTGTTAGCTTTCAAATGCAAATTTGACTTCTTCTTTGGCCTCCAATTTTTACTAGTGAGATTTAACTATAGTGAATGCATGATTGTTGAGTTGCGATAGATATGAACAAAGCGAGTGATTTTTATTTATAATTAGAAGTAATACACCTTAGCATACATGTATCTATTTCTTCCATTGTGGTGGTTGTTCACTGTGATTGGATCGGACAATTGGGGTTGGAAGTATAGTTATTGAAGTTGTGGGGATAATTTAAGAATGATGAGACGAGTATGGATCTGAATTTTTTATTTTAGTTTGGCAATTTTACTATTCAAACATCTAAAGGTTAGTTTCATTGGTATAGCATTACTGAATGATCTTGAGAAAAAGTTTATGTGACAATATATTTCCTGCATATATATATATATATATATTTGAATGCTTTTTAAATCTAAAAGTTCTTACAAATTTTTGTGATTGGAATGTGATAACTGATTTTTGATGTTGGTGAACAGGTTAGTTGAAGCCTATATATTCTCTTTTGTTGTTGGAAGAGCATTTACAACAGATATAGAAAAGCTAAAAGTCAGCAGGAGAAAAAGATCTCTAGATATTACTCAGGTTTTTAAAGATGAAGACAATTTGAAATCAAATTCTTTGAATTAATGGCTTGAGATCATGCATAGAATATGCATCACTGGATATAATTCTATTTGAAGGTCTCTTGACATTTTCAATGATTAGTTCTCAAATTTGCATAATCATCACGCATTCAAGAATCCGGTAAAAATCTACAACTGAGGATTTGTATCTTCTCAGCCCGTCAATATAATAATACATTCAGCCAGTGGCACTCTGCAGCTTTCAGGAGGTGGCAAAAGAAGTATGCAGAGGATAGAGTTGCTGCCTATCAATCTTATGTTGGAGATCACATTATTATAGCTTAGGAGATAGGTTGTATAGCCTTAAACAGTTGCTTACTGGTTATTGAATCTCATTCCCTTAGGTTCTCATCTCTTTGGTGATTCCTTTGTATTTTAGTATATAAGATTTTGTGTTTGGCTGTGTATAAAAGTTATAGGGATTACTCAAATGTCTTCTATGTCTGCTTCTATTCTGGCTCTCTATTGGCTTTCCTTGGAGAGACTAGAAAGTTAGGATTTTGTATATGCTTTTGCAGGATCTTCCATGTAATTTTAATTTCATGACTGGTTTTAATTTTCAATAGAAGCATATTATTGATTTCACTTTAATAGTAATATTAGTTTGCTCTCAGTTGGGTTCTCATCTACACATTGTTGTTTTAGTATTTTTAATGGTGGTATTTATTATTGGGAAAATTGTTATAAAAAACTTGTCAAAATATTTAATGATTAAAAAGAAAATTTAATAAAAATAAAATTCAAAAATATTTAATATTAACAAGGACTGACTGCCTACAATTAAAAATCAATAAAACCAAATTCCAAGGAGTGGCTACAACAAATATAGGATCACACTGATGCTCTAAGAACATCAGAATTGGACATGAAGAATATCTATCTATAACATCACACCGATACTCTAAGGCTTAGTTTGGTAAAACTTTTACTTTTTAAAAGTAGCTTATAAAAGTTAACTTTTAAAAGATGGCTTTTTAAAAGTTGTAGCATTTATGTTTGGTAAATCAAATCAAAAACAACTTTTAATAAACATAAGCAACATCAATTGTGTTTGTTAAATAGCTTTTAAAATTTAAAAATACTATAATAGACATAAATGCAAACATTAAATTTGAAAATTAGTTAACATATAAGGTTATATTAGACTTTTAAATTTTGAAAAGCACAAGCCAACTTTGAAAAGCTCCCTCCTAGGTGCTTTCAAAAGCACCCCTAACTTTTAAAAGCCGCAAGCACAAGCACTTGAGCTTTTTAATTTACCAAACGCAAAATGACGTGCTTGTGCTTTTTAAAAGCACAAGCACCTCCTGAAAAAGCTTTACCAAACCCAGCCTAAGAACATCAGAATTAGACATGAAGAATATCTATCTGTCAGTCAGTATGATACAAATGTTCAAGAGAACTAATGTTTTCAATGGATTGATCCCTTTAGAAGGCAATGCCGCAGTCGTCTACTCAGAGCCTCTAACTTCTCAAACCTGTCACCCTTTCCCTTTTTGTCAGCTGTCTCGCCTTTCTTCTTTTTCTTCTTCTTGATCTTGTTCTTGTTCTTCTTGAGCTTCTGTTCATCTTCTTTTGGCTCTGAACACTTTTCTTTCATGCTTCTCAAAGATGTTGCAAATACATCTACTGTAGTCTGAAATTGTTAACATCAATGATATTATTACGTATTCAAACTTTACAAATAAGCATGAGAAGCAACCACAACAGACCACATTGATATATACTAACATTCAAATTAGAATCTCACTTTACTTACACATCATTTTCAATATCACCCTTTAGTTTAATCAATAAAACCAAGAACAAGAAGAGAAACATACAAACATTGTGAGTGCATGCACGTGTGCACATGTCTGTATGCAATATACGTATACCTGAGGGAGGTTATCGACCCTTAAATCTGCACAAGGTCTTCATCATTGCCTCCTAAAAAAGAACATTTACCCCAACTTTCTCTGTTTGAGCTTGTACATGAGAAATAATCTTCAATTTGATTATTTATCTTATCCTGTAAAATCATGAAGTATGGGGATATAAGAGTCGCATTTCTTAGCAAAACTGCTAAAAACATCATCACACCCATAATTATGATCTCTGCATCATAAAACTATGTCCTACATGGAGTGTTTTTAAAAAACATGTAAACATATGAGTGTTTCCATCACACCCATAATGTAGCTGAATGACTGAATCATACTAGCGTATAAATATAACTATATAAGATCCTAAAAGCTAATCACCTCATTCTGGAACCATAAAAACAGAATTCAAAATTTTTTAAACCTCATAAACAAAACCAAAAAAATTTGAACAGACACATAAACAGAACAAAAAAAAAATTGAATGAAATCAATGAAGTGAATTCATACAAAAAATCTGAACAAAAACATAAATAGAACAAAAAATTGAATGAAATCAATGAAGCAAATTCATATCTGAGGCTGAGGCTCTATTGAAACTCTAGAAGTGCAGCGATGAATGGATGACACGATGCTGAACGACGACGCTGACTCGCTGAGAACGACGACGCTGACTCGCTGAGAATGACGATGCTAAACGAAATGACGCGGGTGCCACGACGACAGCAGAGAGAACGATGGCACTCTGAGACGAATGACACGAAGAGAGAAGAGAGATACTGAGAATAAACGAGGGATGGAGAGAGGCTAAGAATGACGCCGGGAGATGCGCTGAGACCGGCAGCAAGGGCTGGGCTGGACGACAACGGCAGAGACCAGAGAAGACAGAAGAGTGGAGAAGGGGGTCGTGGTTCTGACTTCTGTGGATCGAAAGAAGAGTGCGGTGAGTTTACAGGGTAAAGAAATTAGGGTTCTACTAGATGAATTTTAAAAATATTTGTGGTAAATATAAAAAGTTAATTATTATTATTAACCCCTATATGGGTTATATTTGTAAATTATTGATTGAGCACATTTGAAAAGCTAAAAGACTTGAGCTTATTAAAGATAGACCCATTTAATCATACCTCTACATTACTATATAATTTTTCACACTTTCGCATCACTATAAAGATATATTTTTCGTCATTCCTCAATCTTAACCTCAAAACGTTTAATTTATAAGTATCCAAATTTCTTTAAACATTTAATCAAAATAAAATTCATTTTCTTAATAAATCTAACTCAAATCATAACTTAAAACAAAAATCTTTTTTCAATGGATTAAACTTCAAACATAATACTTTTGTTGATAAATCGAAAATCGAATATTATGATTCTTAAATAAAATTTTCTTTAAAATAACGCTTTAAACAGAGCCTCGGAGTTTTATAAAAATTTCTACAGCATTTTTTCTAAAATTTGGACTTTGCCACCCTTCAAGAATCTTAATCAAATTATTTCTCAAACATTCCGAATATCAAATCCTTTTCATTAATCAAACCGTTTCTAAATATCAAATATAATCAAATTGTTTCCTTTGAAGGTAAGCCTTTTTCTAATTCAATAGAATTAGCCCCATTTCAAATCTTTTGCTATTGAAACTAAAGGAAATTCACTTCTTCATTTAAACTTTACAAAACCCTCCGACCATATTCGTTTAACGTGTAATACTAACCAAAATCACCTTTACGACTTCCTCACTTTCATAATTTCTCAATTCATATGTCATTTAATTAAAGCATAAACATAACATATTTTCAACCACAATTCAAGCAATTAAGAAATCAAACACACTCTTCAAACTCAATCATTTCTCAGAGTCATAAATCTAATTCAAGCTTATCTTTTGATCAGTCCAGATAATTATAATTTATTTATAATTATTCAATAAATTTTTTGACATCTTTAAATTAAAAACTATTAATTTTAAAATAAAATTTTTTAACTCCGTTTGAAGTTAAAACAACAAAAATTTTGAAAAAATTTTTTGACTGATTGAAAAAGAAAACGTCAAAAATCTTTTGTACTTCCTAAAATTTCAATTGGCCAAATTCAAGAAGAAGAAAAACTACGTCATCGTTAACTTTTACGAATAAAAATGACATCAATGTGTAGAAAAAAAAAATACGAACACTTTTATCATATCAAATTTTTTATTAAAATTACAAAACTCAAAAAATAAAAAACAGAAGATCGAAAGTTTCATGGTTTCTCATTCTCTCTCCCTCTCGGCCTTCTTGATTTTCCTTTCTTCTTTGGATTCGGTGATAAAGAGAGAAGAAAATAAAGCTTACGGTGGGTGATATTAATGATGATGATGGTATTTAATGAAAACAAGAGACATGTGTCTTGTTAAGCATATATATATATATATATATATATATATAATTTTATTACTATTTCCTTCATTGCTTCGGCAATAATAATAATAATAATAATAATAATAATAATAATAATAATATTTATAAAAGTTAATTTAAATTTTATCTATTAAAATAATTTTTAATAAATAATTTAAATTAATAGAATAAATTATAATTAAATAAACTTCAATAATTATAACATTTTATTTAATTATTTTTAGTCAAATACTTTTTTTAAAAAAATAAAATCTCAATAAATATAATGGCTCATAAATAATTAATTATTTAATTTTTAAAAATTCAGAACGTTACACCCAACTTTTTTTTAAATTTATTCAAATGTTTGATATTATAAATATAATAATAAACTCATGAATGAAGAGCAATTTACTTACTAAATTAAATAAAAAATAATATTATTCATTTATTTTATATATTCTTACATATAAGTATTAACATAATTATAAACAAACTATTAATCATATTTAAGGGTTTTTATTTTTATTGGTGAAGAAAGAATTGGATGAGGAAAGTAAGGAGATTATCCTTGTCCAAACCCACTAATTTTCATCTTATTAAATTTGGTGAATAGGAGTAGGGATTATCTCCATGACCTCAACCATATTCTTTAAGGAATAGTTTCTACTAAAAATAAAAATATTTTAATATTCATTTAAAAAATAAAACCTAACAAATTACTTAATAATTTTATGAAAATCAAGCATGTCTAAAATTGAGCTACATAAGATGAAAAGACACCACCAAAAATATGAAATTGTTCTTCACTTTTACATGTTATTTCGAATGTGAAAAACGCACCACCCTTGACGGGAAGACTTTTGATGCTTCACCACTAGACCAATTCATTATTGGAGAGACTTTAGAGAGGAACTAAGTGCATGAACATAAGATAAGAAGACACTACATCTAACTCAAAACCTTAAGGTATCAAGTTAATGGGCTCCTCATCTTATATACTCTTCACTTCTCCATGTTTTTTTCAATGTGAAACTAATTCATTCCTCACACTTGCAACTATAACAATCTCTCTCTCAAATGTGAGCAACCACATTGAACACATCAACTCCCTCTCTTATATGTTGTCTACCATATTTGAATATCCATCCCTCATTTTAAATACTCCTTAACCACTCGATCAATTAACAATCGGTCCTGATACAATTTAATGGGCCACCGTGGAGAGCTTTGGACCACTGGAGAGACTTCGGGGAGAAACCAAGTGCAAGAACTTAAAATGAAAAGACACCACATCAATTTAAAATCTTAAGGTATCAAGTTAATGTGTCTCTCATCTTATATACTCTTCTTTTCTCTATATTTTCTCCAAAAGAGAGAACAATTACAAAAGTGAGAGAGAAGAGAGAAAACAAAATTCTTATTTTCATGCAGAGTAACAATTTTTGAACAACCATTTCTAATTCGTTTACCGTTGGATCGGTCTAAATTAGAACTAATAATAACATTCAAAGTTCTTAATCTAATAACACTGGTACCAACCTATTTAGAGATCAATGGTTATAAAAGGCATAGATTCACACTATGATAAACTTCTCTTCACTGAACTAAATTAAAATTTATTCTCACACTAGAGATTCTTTCATTATCTTATATAAAATCAGCATGCTCTAAAATCACCATGTGCTTATTATTAGTATAATGTAAGTATTAATGAATAGGTCATCATTTATATATCCAACTTTTTTTTTTTAAATTTATTCGTATATTTGATATTATAAGTATAATAATAAACTCGTGAAGATCAATTTACTTACTAAATTAAATGAGAAATAATATTATCTATTTATTTTATACATTCTTACACATAAGCATTGGCATAATTATAAATAAAAAATTAATCATATTTAAGGTTTTTTATTTTTTTTGTGAGGAAGGAGTTGGATGAGGAGGGTAAGGAGATTATTTTTGTCTAAACTCACCAATTTTCATGTCACTAAATTTGGCGAGTAGAAGTACGATGGGCAGATCATCTCTATGATCCCAATCCTATTCGTTAAATAATGGTTTCTTCTAAAAATAAAAATATTTTAATATTTATTTAAAAAATAAAGTCCAAAAAATTACTTAATAATTTTATGAAAATCTAGCATGTCTGAAATTGAACTACATAATATGAGAAGACACGATGTTCTAATACCACCTGTTGGACCACCATGAAAAACTCTAGACTATCGGAGAGACTTCGAGGAGGAACTAAGTGCAAAAACATAAGATGAGAAACCACTACATTTTACTCAAAACCTTAATATATCAAGTTAATGAGCTCCTTATCTTATATACTCTTCACTTCTCCATGTTTTTTTTAACGTGGGACTAATTCATTCCTCACACTTGCAATCAATACAATCTCTCCCTCAAATGTGAGCCACTACATTGAACACATCAACTCTCTCTCATATATGTTGTCTATCGTATTTGAGTATTTATCCCTCAGTTTAAATACTCCTTAACCACTAGACCAATTAACCATCAGCCCTGATACCACTTATTGGGCCACTGTGGATAGCTCTGGACAATTGAAGAGACTTCGGAGAGAAATCAAGTGCAAGAACTTAGAATGAGAAGATACCACATTAAATTTAAAACCTTAAGGTGTCAAGATCATGAGTCTCTCATCTTATATACTTTCTTTTATCTATGTTTTCTCTAAAAGAGAGAACATTTACAAAAGTGAGAGAGAAGAGGAAAAACAAAATTCTCATTTTTATGCAGAGCAACAATCTTTGAACAGCAATTTCTAATTCGTTTACCGTTGGATTGGTCTAAATTAGAACTAACAATAACATGCAAAATTCTTATTTTAAACATACTGGTACTAATCTATTTAGAGATCAATGATTATCAAAGATATGTATAGACACTATGATAAATTTCTCTACACTGAACTAAATTAAAGTTTATTCTCACATACTAGATTTTTTCATTCTCTTATATAGAATCAGCATGCTCTGAACTCACCATGTGCTTATTATTAGTATGGTGTAAATTTTGATGGATATGTCATAATTTATGTACCCAACTTTTTTTAAATTTATTTGTATTTTTGATATTATAAATATAATAATAAACTCCTGAAGGGCAAATTACTTACTCAATTAAAAAAATATTATCCATTTATTTTATATATGCTTACACATAAGCATTGACATAATTATAAACAAACCATTAATCATATTTAAGGCTTTTTTTGTGAAGAAGGAGTTAGAGGAAGAGGGTAAGGAGATTATCTTTGTCCAAACCACCAATTTTCATGTCATTAAATTTGATGAGTAAGAGTAGGATGGGCAGATAATCTCCATGATCCCAACCCTATTGTTTAAGGAATAATTTCTGCTAAAAATAAGTATTTTAATATTTACTTAAAAAATAAAGCCAAAAAAATTACTTAATAATTTTATAAAAATCAAGCATGTCTAAAATTGATCTACATAAGATGAGAAAATACTACCAAGAACATAAAATTGTTCTTTGCTTCTCCAAATTTTTTCGAACGTGAAAAATGCCACCTAGATCTCCCTTGCTGGGAAGACTTTTGATGTTTCACCATCAGACCGATTAACCATCGGCTCTGATACCACCTGTTGGGTCACCGTGGAGAACTATAGACTATTGGACAGACTTCGGAGAGAAACTAAGTGCAAGAACATAAGATGAGAAGACACTACATTTAACTCAAACTCTTAAGATATCAAGTAAATAGGCTCTTTATGTTATATACTCTCCACTTCTCTACGTTTTTTTTAATCTAAGATTAATTCATTCCTCATACTTGCAACCATAATAATCTATCCCTCAAATGTGAGCCACCACAGTGAGTACATCAACTTCCTCCCTTATATGTTGTCTACCATATTTGGGTATTCGTCTCGCATTTTAAATATTTTTTAACCATTAGACCAATTAACCATTAGTCCTGATATCATTTATTGGGCCATCGTGGAAAGCTCTGGATCACTGGAGAGATTTTGGGGAGAAACCAAGTGCAGGAACTTAAGATGAGAAAATACCACATCCAATTCAAAACTTTAAGGTGTCAAGTTAATGGGTCTCTCATCTTATATACTTTTCATTTCTCTATGTGTTCTCCAAAAAAGAGAACAACTACAAAAGTGAGAGAAAGGAGGAAAAATAAAATTTTTATATTTATGCAGAGCAAGAATCTTAGAACAGTGATTTCTAATTTGTTTACCGTTGGATCAGTCTGAATTAGAACTAACAATAACATGCAAAATTCTTGATACAATTCTCCTATCCATGGCCAATTCCCCTATGTACTCACTGCAAACTTTATTTCTAAGCTCAAACATGTACCTCTCTTTGTGCACGTAATGCCAGATTTCCATGATCATCGTTAAAAACAAAGAAGACACAATTGGAATATAGCCTCCCTTCATGAATTTTGTTATCTGAGATGAGAAATAAATAGCCTCTATGCAGCCGAATACTAATAAGAATATAGTAGCTTGCCATATGCTGTTCTTTCATATACCTACCATAATCAAAGAAACCAGCCACGTTGTGATCAGCATATCCCCAATAACTGTAATCCAGTATGCATTGCAATCCCGTATGCTTGACTTATATTTTCTGTGGTCTTGAAGGTACTACACATAATAATACTTGTAATCATGAACATGTAGTTGATCTCAAGAATACACATCTGGCCCTCATGCTTAGTGGAAGTATGCACAACTCCCTCATTTAATTGTTATATATATATAAGATGAGAAGACATGATGCTTTACCACCAGATCGATTAATTATCGGCTCAGATACCGCCTGTTGGGCCACCGTAAAAACTCTAGACTACTAGAAAGACTTAGAAAAAAGGAAAAAGAGGGAAAATAAATTTTCCATTTTTATGGAGAACAACAATCTTAGAACAGTTTTTTCTAATTTGTTTACCGTTGGATCAGTTTGAATTAGAATTAATAATAACATGCAAAATTCTTGATACAATTCCTCTATGTACTCACTGCGAACCTTATTTCTAAGCTCAAACATGTACCTCTCTTTGTGCATGTAATGCCAGATTTTCATGATCGTCATCAAGAACAAAGAAGACACAATTGGAATATAGCCTCCCTCCATGAACTTTGTTATCTGAGATGAGAAATAAATAGCCTCTATGCAGCCGAATACTAATAAGAAGATAATAGCTTGCCATATTCTGTTCTTCCTTATACCTACCATTATTAATGAAACCAGCCATGTTGTGATTAGTATATTCCCAATAACTGCAATCCCGTATGCACTGCAATTCATATGCTTGACTTATCTTTTCTGTGGTCTTGAAGGCACCACACATTATAATACTTGCAATCGTAAACATGTAGTTGATCTCAGGAATATACACCTGGTCCTCATGCTTAGTAGATGCATGCACAACTCCCTCATTCATATATATATATATATATATATATATATATATAAGACGAGAAGACATAATACTTCACCACAAGACCGATTAATTATCAGCTTTGATACCACCTGTTGGGCCACCGTAAAAACTCTGGACTACTAGAGAAACTTATAATAGAGAAAAAATAGAAAAAATAAAATTTCATTTTATGGAGAGCAACAATGTTAGAACAATGATTTCTAATTTGTTTACGGTTGGATCAGTCTGAATTAGAACTAACAATAACATGCAAAATTCTTGATAAAATTCTCCTATGTACTCACTGCGAACCTTATTTCTAAGCTTGAATATGTACCTCTCTTTGTGCACGTAATGCCAGATCCCATGATCATCGTCAAGAACAAAGAAGACACAATTGGAATATAGCCTCCCTCCATGAACTTTGTTATGTGAGATGAGAAACAAATAGCCTCTATACATCCGAATACTAATAAAAGATAGTAGCTCGACATATGGTGTTCTTCCATATACCTACCATTATCAATGAAATCAAGTACGTTGTGATCAGCATATCCCCGATAACTGCAATCCCGTATACACCGCTATCCCGTTTGCTTGACTTATCTTTTCTGTGGTTTTGAAGGCACCACACATATTAATACTTGCAATCATAAACATGTAGTTAATCTCAGGAATAAACACCTGGCCCTTATGCTTGGTGGAAGTATGCACCACTCTCTCATTCATTTGTTATATATATATAAGATTAGAAGACATGATGCTTCACCACTACACCGATTAATTATCGGCTCTGATACCACCTATTGGGCCACCTTAAAAACTTTAAACTACTAGAGAGACTTAGAAAAGAGGAAAAAGAGGAAAAATAAAATTTTCATTTTTATGGAAAGCAACAATCTTATAACAGTGATTTCTAATTTATTTACCGTTGGATCAGTTTGAATTAGAACTAACAATAACATGAAAAATTCTTGATACAATTCCCCTATGTTCTCACTGCGAACCTTATTTCTAAGCTCGAACATGTACCTCTTTTTGTGCACATAATGCCTGATTCCCATGAAGATCGTCAAGAACAAAGAAGACACAATTGAAATATAGCATTCTTCCATGAACTTTGTTATCTGAGATAAAAAATAAATAGCCTCTATGCAGCCGAATACTAATAAGATAGTAGCTTGCCGTATGCTGTTCTTTCATATACCTACCATTATCAATGAAACCAACTACGTTGTGATCAGCATATTCCCAATAATTGTAATTTCGTATTCACTGCGATCCCGTATGCTTGACTTATCTTTTCTGTCGTCTTGAAGGCACCACACATAATAATACTTGCAATCATGAACATGTAGTTGATCTCAGGAATATACACCTGAACCTTATGCTTAGTGGAAGTTTACACAACTCCCTCATTCATTTGTTTTATATATATAAGATGAGAAGACAAGATGCTTCACCACCAAACCAATTAATTATCGACTCTGATACCACCTGTTGGGCCACCGTAAAAACTCTAAACTACTAGAGAGACTTAGAAAAGAGGAAAAAGAGGGAAAATAAAATTTTCATTTTTATGGAGAGTAACAATCTTAGAATAGTGATCTCTAATTTATTTATCGTTTGATCAGTCTGAATTAGAACTAACAATAACATGCAAAATTCTTGATACAATTCCCCTATGTACTCACTGCGAACCTTATTTCTAAGCTCAAACATGTTCCTCTTTTTGTGCATGTAATGCTAGATTCCCATGATAATCGTCAAGAACAAAGAAGATACAATTGGAATATAGCCTCCCTCCATGAAGTTTGTTATTTGAGATGAGAAATAAATAGCCTCCATACAGCCGAATACTAATAGGAAGATAGTAGCTTGCCATATGTTGTTCTTCCATATACCTACCATTATCAATGAAACCAACTACGTTGTGATCAGCATATCCCCAATAACTACAATCTCGAATTCACTGCAATCCTGTATGTTTGTCTTATCTTTTCTGTGATCTTGCAGGCACTACACATAATAATAATTGCAATCATGAACATGTAGTTGATTTCAGGAATATACATCTGGCCCTTATGCTTAGTGAAAGTATGCACAACTCACTCATTCATCTGTTATATATATATATATATATATATAAGATGAGAAGACATGATATTTCACCACCAGACCGATTAATTATCGGTTCTGATATCACCTGTTGGGCTACCTAAAAATTCTAGACTACTAGAATGACATAGAATAGAAGGAAATGAGGAAAAATAAAATTTTTATTTTTATGGAGAGAAACAATCTTAGAACAGTGATTTCTAATTTGTTTACCATTGGATATGTCTGAATTAGAACAAACAATAACATGCAAAATTCTTGATACAATTCCTCTATCCATGGCCAATTCCCCTATGTACTCACTGCGAACCTTATCTCTAAGCTCAAACATGTAGCTTTCTTTGTGCACATAATGCCAGATTCCCATGATCATCGTCAAGAACAAAGAAGACACAATTAGAATATAGCCTCCCTCCATGAACTTTGTTATCTGAGATGAAAAATAAATATCCTCTATGCAGTCGAATAATAATAAGAAAATAGTAGCTTGCCATATACTATTCTGCCATATACCTACTTTTATCCATGAAACCAGCCACGTTGTGATCAGCATATTCCTAATAACTGTAGTCTCGTATGCACGGCAATTTTGTATGCTTGACTTATCTTTTTTGTGGTCTTGAAGGCACCACACATAATAATACTTACAATCATGAACATGTAATTGATCGTAGGAATATACACCTGGACCTTATGTTTAGTGAAAGTATTCACAACTCCCTCATTCATTTGTTATATATATATATAGGATGAGAATACATGATGCTTCACCACTAGACCATTAATTATCGGCTCTGATACCACTTGTTGGGCTACCGTAAAAACTCTAGACTACTTGATAGACTTAGAAAAGTGGAAAAAGTGGGAAAATAAAATTTCCATTTTTATGCAGGGCAACAATCTTAAAATAGTATTTTCTAATTTATTTACCGTTGTATCAGTCTGAATTAAAACTAATAATAACATGCAAATTTCTTGATACAATTCTCCTATGTACCTACTGCAAACCTTATTTCTAAACTCGAACATGTTCCTCTCTTTGTGCATGTAATGCTAGATTCCCATGATCATCGTCAAAAACAAAGAAGACACAATTGGAATATAGCCTCCCTCCATGAACTTTGTTATCTGAGATGAGAAATAAATAACCTCCATTCAGTCGAATACTAATAAGAAGATAGTAACTTGCCATATGTTGTTTTTCTATATACCTACTATTATCAATGAAACCAACTACGTTGTGATCAGCATATCCCCAATAACTGCACTCTCGTATTCACTGCAATCCTGTATGCTTGTCTTATCTTTTCTATGGTCTTGAAGGTACCACACATAATAATAATTTCAATCATAAACATGTAGTTGATCTCAGGAATATACACCTGACTTTTATGCTTAGTGGAAGTATGCACAACTCCCTCATTCATTATATATATATATATATATATATATATATATATATATATATATATATATATAAGATGAGAAGACATGATGTTTCACCACCAGACCGATTAATTATCAGCTCTGATACCACCTGTTGGACTACCGTAAAAACTCCAGACTACTAGAAAGACTTAGAATAGAGGGAAAAAAGGACAAATGAAATTTTCATTTTTATGTAGAGCAACAATCTTAGAACAGTGATTTCTAATTTGTTTACCGTTGCATCAGTCTGAATAAGAACAAATAATAACATGCAAAATTCTTGATACAATTCCTTTATCTATGGCCAATTCTGCTATGTACTCACTGCGAACCTTATCTCTAAGCTCAAACATGTGGCTCTCTTTGTGGACATAATGCTAGATTTCCATGATCATCATCAAGAACAAAGAAGACACAATTGGAATAAAGCCTCCCTCTATGAACTTTATTATCTGAGATGAGAAATAAATAGCCTCTATGCAGCCAAATAATCATAAGAAGATAGTAGCTTGCCATATGCTATTCTACCATATACCTACCTTTATCAATGAAATCAGCCACGTTCTGATCAGCATATCCCTAATAACTGCAGTCCCGTATGCACTGCAATCCCGTATGCTTGACTTATCTTTTTTGTAGTCTTGAAGGCACCATAGATAATAATACTTGCAATCATGAATATGGAGTTAATCGTAGGAATATACACCTGGACCTTATGCTTAGTGGAAGTATGCACAACTCCCTCATTCATTTGTTTTATATATATAAGATGAGAAGACATGATGCTTCACCACCAGACCATTAATTATCGACTCTGATACCACCTGTTGGGCCACCATAAAAACTCTAGACTGCTAGAGAGACTTAGAAAAGTGGAAAAATAGGGAAAATAAAATTTCTATTTTTATGCAAAATAACAATCTTAGAACAGTGATTTCTAATTTGTTTACCGTTGTATCAGTCTGAATTAGAACTAACAAAAACATGCAAAATTCTTGATACAATTCTCCTATCCATGGCCAACTCTCCTGTGTACTCAATGCGAACCTTATTTTTAAACTCAAACATGTACCTCTCTTTGTGCACATAATCCTAGATTTCCATGATCATCATCAAAAACAAAGAAGACACAATTGTAATATAGCCTCCCTCCATGAACTTTGTTATCTGAGATGAAAAATAAATAGCCTCTGTGCAGTCGAATACTAATAAGAAGATAACAGCTTGTCATATTTTGTTTTTCCTTATACCTATCATTATCAATGAAACTAGCCATGTTGTGCTCAGCATATCCCTAATAACTTCAATCCCGTATGCTTGACTTATCTTTTCTGTATTCTTGAAGGCACGACATAAAATAATACTTGCAATCATGAACATGTAGTTGATCTCAGGAATATACACCTGGCCCTTATGTTTAGTGGAAGTATGCACAACTCTCTCATTCATTTGTTTTATATAGATAAGATGAGAAGACATGATTCTTCACCACTAAACCGATTAATTATCGACGCTGATACCACCTGTTGAGCCACCGTAAAAACTCTAGACTAGAGAGACTTAGAAAAGAGGGAAAATAAAATTTCAATTTTTATGCAGAGCAACAATCTTAGAAAACTGATTTCTAATTTGTTTACTGTTGGATCAGTCTGAATAAGAACAAACAATAACATGCAAAATTCTTGATACAATTCCTCTATCTATGGCTAATTCTGCTATGTACTCACTGCGAACCTTATCTCTAAACTCAAACATGTGGCTCTCTTTGTGGACATAATGCTAGATTTTCATGATCATCGTCAAGAACAAAGAAGACACAATTGGAATAAAGCCTCCCTTTATGAACTTTATTATCTGAGATGAGAAATAAATAGCCTCTATGCAGCCAAATAATAATAAGAAGATAGTAGCTTGCCATATGCTATTCTGCCATATACCTACTTTTATCAATGAAACCAGCCACGTTCTAATCAGTATATCCCTAATAACTGCAGTCCCGTATGCACTGCAATCCCGTATGCTTGACTTATCTTTTTTGTGGTCTTGAAGATACCATAGATAATAATACTTGCAATCATGAATATGTAGTTAATCGTTGGAATATACACCTGGATCTTATGCTTAGTGGAAGTATGCACAACTTCCTCATTCATTTGTTTTATATATATAAGATGAGAAGACATGATGCTTCACCACCAGACCATTAATTATCGACTCTGATACCACCTGTTGAGCCACCATAAAAACTCTAGACTACTAGAGAGACTTAGAAAAGTGGAAAAATAGGGAAAATAAAATTTATATTTTTATGCAAAATAACAATCTTAGAACAGTGATTTCTAATTTGTTTACCGTTGTATCAGTCTGAATTAGAACTAACAAAAACATGCAAAATTCTTGATACAATTCTCCTATCCATGGCCAATTCTCCTGTGTACTCAATGCGAACCTTATTTCTAAGCTCAAACATGTACCTCTCTTTGTGCACGTAATCCTAGATTTCCATGATCATCATCAAGAACAAAGAAGACACAATTGTAATATAGCCTCCCTCCATGAACTTTGTTATCTGAGATGAAAAATAAATAGCCTCTGTGCAGTCGAATACTAATAAGAAGATAACAACTTGTCATATTTTGTTTTTCCATATACCTATCATTATCAATGAAACTAGCCATGTTGTGCTCAGCATATCCCTAATAACTTCAATCCCGTATGCTTGACTTATCTTTTCTGTATTCTTGAAGGTACGACACAAAATAATACTTGCAATCATGAACATGTAGTTGATCTCAGGAATATACACCTGGCCCTTATGTTTAGTAGAAGTATGCACAACTCTCTCATTCATTTGTTTTATATAGATAAGATGAGAAGACATGATTCTTCACCACTAAACCGATTAATTATCGACTCTGATACCACCTGTTGGGCCACCGTAAAAACTCTAGACTAGAGAGACTTAGAAAAGAGAGAAAATAAAATTTCAATTTTTATGCAGAGCAACAATCTTAGAAAACTCATTTCTAATTTCTTTACTGTTGGATTAGTCTGAATTAGAACTAACAACAACATGCAAAATTCTTGATACAATTCTCCTATCCATGGCCAATTCCCCTATGTGCTCACTGCGAACCTTATTTTTAAGCTCGAACATGTACCTCTCTTTGTGCACGTAATGCCAGATTTCTATGATCATCGTCAAGAACAAAGAAGACACAATTGGAATATCGCTTCTCTCCATGAACTTTGTTATCTGAGATGAGAAATAAATAGCCTCTATGTAGCCAAATACTAATAAGAAGATAGTAGCTTGCCATATGCTGTTCTTCCATATATCTACCATTATTAATGAAAGCAGCCACGTTGTGATCATCATATCCCCAATAACTGCAATCCCGTATGCACTGCAATTCCGTATGCTTGACTTATCTTTTCTGTGGTCTTGAAGGCACCACACCTAATAATAGAGATGAGAAGACATGATACTTTACCACCAGACCAATTAATTATCGGCTCCGATACCACCTGTTGGGCCACCATAAAAACTCTAGACTACTAGAGAGACTTTGGGGAGGAACTAAGTGTAAGAACTTAAGATGAGAAGATACTACATCTAACTCAAAACTTTGAGATATTAAGTTAATGAGCTTCTTATCTTATATACTCTTCACTTCTCCATATTTTTTTCAATGTGGGACTAATTCATTCATCACACTTGCAATTATAACAATTCCTCTGTCAATTGTGAGCCACCATATTAAGCATATCAACTCCCTCTCTTATATGTTGTCTATTGTATTTGAGTATTCATCCCTCATTTCAAATACTCGTTAACTACTAAACCAATTAACCATTGGCCCTGATACCACTTATTGGGCTACTGATGCGTGAGCATCTTGTCTATCTTTTCCTAGTAAAATTGCACTTAAATTATTGAGTTTAATTAAGAATTAATTATATTTTAGCCACTATGGATGCTATTTTGAGTTTTGGGCAATTTTATTTATTTTAGGTAGCATTCGGCAGAATTTGACGGAGTTTCTGTAGCACAAGAATCAATGGAGATGGCTGCGAGGAGCGACGCGCACGCGTGCGCGTGATCTGGAAGTATCCATGGCGACGCGTGTGCGTGACTGACGCGCACGCGTGATTTGAAGATTTGCTCAGCAATGCGTTCGCGTGACCGACGCATCCGCGTGACTTGCGAAGAAGACCAACAGCGCGATCTGCAAAAATTACAGAAATCGCTGGCGTGGATTCCTGGGCTATTTTGGCCCAGTTTTCAGCCCAGAAAACACAGATTAGAAGTTGCAGAATGGATAAATCAAGTGGTCCCCACCCATCAGCGAAAGACTTGTTAATTAATTCGAATTTAAATTCAAATCTGATTTTGAGGAAAAGATATTATTTTTAGATAATTAGATTTTAAAATTTATTAGGATTAGTTATAAATAGAAACTCTGTGCATTTAGACACAGGACACATTGTTACCAAAACCCTTATTTTTTTTCTTCTCTGAACCATGAGTAACTAATCCTTCATTGTTAAGGTTAGGAGCTCTGTCTATTTTCATGGATTGATTCGTTTGATCTTTTTAATTTAGTTCATATTTAGATTTATATTTCAATAATTGTTTTTGCTCTTTATTTTATGAATATGGGTGGAACGGAAGTATGACCCATGTTCTAATTGAGTTCTTGTAAAACTTAGAAAAGCTCTTTACTTGAACAACAGCTTGAGAACATATTATACTGAATTTCTAATTGTTTGTATTTAACGTGATACGTGACATATAATCCCCTTATTTTTGGATAATTAGGATTCTTTTGGCATATAAACTAGAAATTGATCATCACCCTCTAATTGGAATTAATTGACCAAGGAATTGGCAATTAATAAATTTTAGAGGAGACTAGGAAGGTCTAAGGAATTAGGGTCTAGTCACATATAGTTTGCCATGAAATTAAATCTTGCATGATTAAATTAATTAGTAATAAAAGTTAATCCGGAAATTAGATAACTCTGAAACCTTAACTATTTTCTCAAATATCTTATTCCCAACTCATTGCTGCTTGCTTTCTGAAATTCTTAAAGTACTGTCTAATGCTCTTTGAATATCTCAAACCCATTTTCTGCTTGCCTAACTAATCCTATCAAATGCTTTTGTTGCTTGATCCATCAATCCTCGTGGGATCGACCCTTACTCACGTAAGGTATTACTTGGTACTACCCGGTGCACTTGTCGGTTAGTAGTGTAGGTTACAAATACCGCACCAGCTACCGTGGATAGCCCTGGACCACTAGAGAGACTTTGGGGAGAAACCAAATGTAAGAACTTAAGATAAGTAGACACCACAATCAATTCAAAATCTTAAGGTGTCAAGTTCATGAGTCTCTCATCTTATATACTCTTCTTTTATCTATGTTTTCTCTAAAAGAGAGAACATCTACAAAAGTGAGAGAGAAGAGGAAAAACAAAATTCTCATTTTTATGCAGAGCAACAATTTTTGAACAGCAGTTTCTAATTCATTTATCGTTGGATCAGTCTGAATTAGAACTAACAATAACATGCGAAATTCTTATTCTAATAATACTGGTACTAACCAATTTAAAGATCAATGGTTATCAAGCACATGTATGCACACTATGATAAACTTCTCTTCACTTAATTAAATTAAAGTTTACTCTTACATATTAGATTCTTTCACTCATTTATATAGCATCAGCATGCTCTGAACTCACCATGTGCTTATTATTAGTATAGTATAAATATTGATGGATAGGTCATAATTTATATACCCAACTTTTTTTAAATTTATTCGTATTTTTGATATTATAAGTATAATAATAAACTCATGAAGGGCAAGTTACTTACTAAATTAAATGAAAAATAATATTATCCATTTATTTTATATATTTTTACATATAAGCATTGACATAAGTATAAACAAACTATTAATTATATTTAAGGCTTTTTATTTATTTATTTTTTTGTGAAGAAGGAGTTAGATGAGGAGGGTAAGGAGATTATCCTTATCCAAACTACTAATTTTTATATCACTAAATTTGACGAGTAAGAGTAGGATAATCAAATCATCTCCTTGACCCTAACCTTAGTTTTAAGGAATGGTTTCTGCTAAAAATAAGAATATTTTAATATTTATTTAAAAAATAAAGCCCAAAAAATTACTTAATAAGTTTTTAAAAATCTAACATGTCTATAATTGAACTACATATGATGAGAAGACACCACCAAGAATATAAAATGCTACCCGGATCGCCCTTGCAGGAAAGATTTTTTTGATGTTTCACCACCAGACCAAATAATCATCTGCTCAGATACTATCTGTTGGGCAACCGTGGAGAAATCTAGACTACCGGACAGACTTCGGGAAAGAACTAAGTGCAAGAACTAAGATAAGAAAATACTACATTTAACTCAATATCATAAGGTATCAAGTTAATAGGCTCCTTCTCTTATATACTATTCACTACTCTATGTTTTTTTCGATGTAGGACTAATTTATTCCTCATACTTGCAACCATAACAATCTCTCCCTCAAATGTGAGCCACCACGATGAGCACATCAACTCCCTCTCTTATATGTTGTCTACCATATTTGAGTATTCATCCCACATTTTAAATACTCCTTAACCATTAGACCAATTAACCATCGTCCCTGATACCATTTATTGGGCCACCGTGGAGAGCTCTGGACCACTGGAGAGATTTCAGAAAAAAACCAAGTGCAGGAACTTAATATAAGAAAATACTACATCCAATTCAAAATCTTAAGGTGTCAAGTTAATGGGTCTCTCATCTTATATACTTTTCATTTTTTTATGTTTTCTCCAAAAGAGAGAACAACTACAAAAGTGAGAGAAAAGAGGGAAAATAAAATTCTTATTTTTATGCAAAGTAATAATCTTTGAGCAGCGATTTCTAATTCATTTACCGTTGGATTAGTCTGAATTAGAACTAACAATAACATGCAAAATTCTTATTTTTAACATACTGGTACCAACCTATTTAGAGATCAATGGTTATCAAAGACATGCATACACACTATGATAAATTTCTCTTCATTGAACTAGATGAAAGTTTATTCTCACATATTAGATTCTTTCATTTTCTTATATAGAATCAGCATGCTTTGAACTCACCATGTGCATATTATTAATATAGTATAGGTTTTGATGGATAGGTCTGTTAGAATATCTGTTAGAATATTCTAATTAAAGAACAAATCATTGGGTATAAGAGAAAATCAAGGAAAATCAAATGTAATCAATTAGGATTATTTCTATATTTAGTTTCCTAATTACTCTATATTAAGAGAGCTATTGTAACCAAATAAAAGATAACAAAAAAAAAGACTTTTCTGATCCTACTCTCTCTATTCCTCTGTTGTTTTACTTATCCTAATCCTCGATACCATCGCAAGATGGTATCAGAGCAGTGTTAGATCCTGGGCACTCAGCAAAAACAACAACATTGTTCCAATATCCCTTCAAACACCCAAAAATGTCATCCGCAGATGACGAAACTAGCAACAACAGAAATCAGAGTAATTCCTCGACCATCACTGATGAGCTAACCTTGCAAATTGCAAATATGCTTCGTAATGGTCTAGGAATTCAGCAAACGCAGGCCAATCTTGACAATCTGTCAATTGGTTTCAAATTAAATGGAGACAATTATCCATTATGGGCAACCCTTATGAAGAAAGCTATTGGTGGTAGAGGAAAAAAAAGTCACTTGACAGGTGTTCCTCCGGCACCAGAGGAGACAGAACCTGCATATGAACAATGGGAACAGGCAGACCAAGCAGTCTTTACTTGGATTATTCAGAATATCGAGACAAATTTAATGAACAATGTCTCTTAGTTTCCTACCGCAAAGGCTCTATGGGAAGGATTGGCTACCACCTATGGAAGCGGGACAGATCCGGTGCAAATCTATGATTTACATCGAAAAGCAAACACACAGAAGCAGGGACAAGACACCCTAGAGGATTTCTGGAACAAATTACAAGCCATTTGGATGGCCATTGACAGGAGGCAACCTAACCCTATGCAGTGCACTACAGATATTGCAATTTTCAACAAAATTAAACAAGAGCAGAGACTATATCAGTTCCTAACAGGGATTGATGAGAAATTTGAAGCTATTAGAAGGGACCTTTTGATGCAAGAAAAGACCCCTTCAGTAGAGTCCGCCTACACTGCCGTCCGGAGGGAGGCAGCCCGACTTCAGATCCTGAAGCCTACCACCAGCAGCGAAGGGAGCACATCATTAGGGGAGGTTGGAATCGGTTTAGTCGCGAGGAACAAACAGGGACAGGGACCGAGATGGAATCGCTCAGAAACAGCCGGCCGGCGTTCATCACAACGAGAGAAGGAAGATAAAAGTCACCTCCTTTGTACTCATTGCGGGATGAGAAAGCACACCAAGGAGACCTGTTTCAAAATCGTAGGCTACCCCGAGTGGTGGGAAGATCCCAAGCCAAAAAACCACAAGGCCGCCACTGCCGTGGGCAACCCACAGGCCGCCAGCAACAGCGGTGGTGACGCTGGAAGAGATAAAGAGACAGAGTCACAAGCAATCCATGGGAGAGCTGCAGTCGCTCATAGAGGTAAGAGCAGAGGGGAAACCGCGCATGGAGAAGAAGAGAGCTCTGAAGAGAATGAGAACCCTAATGGGCTGTTTGGGCCAGATGACCCTAGTAAGTGGGTTGGTCCAAATAAAAGGGGCGATGAGTCCGTAGCCCAAACCCCTTTCATGGCCCAAATCTCTTCAAAAATTACAGGGCTCAGTTCTGTGAAGGCAGCCCAGTCAGAAAAAAATTCTGGCCCAAAAAAGGCTGATGAATGGATTTTTGATTGTGGAGCCACTGATACTATGACTCATGATCCTCATGATTTTGACAATCTTTCTACTCCTGTTAAGGCCCATATTGAGACAGCCAGTGGGGAATTAATTGCAGTTCAAGGAGGAGGATCAATTATGTTTTCAAAAAAATTAAAATTAAAAAATTGTCTTTATGTCCCTGCACTATCCTCAAAATTACTCTCTGTTAGTCAAGTTACAAAGGAACTAAATTGTGTGGTTCTCATGTTCTCTACCTTTTGCCTTTTGCAGGACATTCATACGAAGGAGATCATTGGGCGTGATACTGAACGTGGAGGTCTTTACTACGTTGATGAGGTTGCTCACAAGGGACATGCCATGCTTGCTCACGGAACGGCTACAAGGCAACTCTGGTTATGGCATAGACGCCTGGGACACCCCTCATTTGGGTACCTTAAGATTTTATTTCCTAGTCTTTTTTCGAGTAACACTGAACCCATTAAATGTGAGACTTGTATTCGGGCAAAGAATCATAGAGCTACTTACTCCCCGAGTAACACTAGAGTTAGTTCTGCTTTTTCATTAGTACATTCTGATGTATGGGGCCCAGCACCTAATTCCCATAACAATCAACTTCAGTATTTTGTATTATTTGTGGATAATTTCTCTCGAATGACGTGGGTATATTTTCTAAAAAACAAATCTGAAGTGCCTGATAAATTCTATGCTTTCTATCAAATGATTCACACTCAATTTGATAAAAAAATTCAAGTGCTTCGATCAGATAATGGAGGGGAGTTTGTGAACAGATCCATGCAAGATTTCTTTAGGGAAAATGGTTTAATTCATCAAATATCGTGCCCAAATACACCCCAACAGAATGGTGTGGCAGAACGAAAAAATCGTAAGCTACTAGAGATGACTCGGGCCATGATGTTTGATGCACAGGTTCCAACACGTTTCTGGCCTGAAGCTGTTGCTACCTCGACGTATCTTCTGAACAGGTTGCCCTCCCAGATCCTCCACCACAGAACACCCTTGCAGGTTTTGGCCACTCAGACAGTACTTCCTCCTGTCCAAACATTACCGCCAAGAGTTTTTGGGTGCTCTGTGTTTGTCCATATCCCTAAAGCTACCAGAACCAAGTTTGATCCATGTGCTGAGAAATGTGTCTTCATGGGGTATGCTACATACCAAAAGGGGTATCGTTGTTACAATCCTATCACTCGTCGTGTACATGTGACTATGGATTGTGATTTTCTTGAATCAGAATATTTCTTCAGCGACCAACTTGTTGTTCAGGGGGAGAAAACCAGTGAACCACCAAGTTGGTTAGTTAATCTTAGTTGCCACGAAACTGTTCCAAAAGAGCAAGTAGATGGCGCCACCGAGCATGCCTTTGACAATGTGGAAGAAACTAACACAACCAATGAGCCTCCTTTTGAGAATGTTCAACAAAAGGTAAGTGACCTTCAATCTATTGAGTTATCTCCTGTTATGAATGAAGTCACTAACAATGACAGATTAGCTTCAAGACTTGAGGAACCAGAATCAGAGCCATTCACACTTCCTCCAAGAAGGAACAGAGGAGTACCCCCTGACAGATATTCCCCAGGACTTGTCTCTCGCAGTTCAAAGTATCCTATTAGGACAACCAGAGAAGGAGTGGCAGACGTTGCAAAAGCTTTTTTTACCTCCCTTCTAGCTGAAGATATTCCCAGAACAGTTCACGAAGCCAGTAAGAAGGGCGAGTGGCGAGAAGCTATGAAAGCAGAAATGGAGGCTCTAGAGAAAAATGGAACTTGGGAAAAGTGCATCTTGCCAGCAGAAAAGAAGCCGGTTGGGTGTCGGTGGGTTTTCACTATTAAACACAAAGCAGATGGTACCATTGAGAGGTATAAAGCAAGGTTAGTAGCCAAAGGCTATACACA
Organism: Arachis stenosperma; assembly: GCF_014773155.1. Lineage (NCBI taxonomy): Eukaryota > Viridiplantae > Streptophyta > Magnoliopsida > Fabales > Fabaceae > Arachis > Arachis stenosperma. Next base: position 17,380,217 of record NC_080380.1, read on the forward strand.
AACGTATGGCATTGACTACTCAGAAACCTTCTCACCAGTTGCAAAGATTGACACCATCAGAGTCCTTTTTTCAATAGCAGCAAATGAAGATTGGCCTCTCCATCAGTTTGACATCAAGAATGCCTTTCTCCATGGGGAATTGAAAGAAGAAGTGTACATGGAAGCTCCTCCAGGATTCTCTGAAAAATTCCAGAAAAATGAAGTTTGCAAATTAAAAAAGGCTCTCTATGGACTCAAACAATCCCCACGTGCCTGGTTCGGAAGATTTACAGTGGCTATGAAAAGGTACGGGTACAAACAAAGTAACTCTGACCATACTTTATTTTTGAAAAAAAGGGAAAATATGATCACATGCTTAATCATATATGTGGATGACATGATCATAACTGGGAGCGATATAGAAGAAATTGCAAGATTGAGAAGTAATCTATTCAAAGAATTTGAAATGAAGGATTTAGGAGGATTAAAGTACTTCTTGGGAATAGAGGTTCTACGCTCCAACAAAGGAATCTTTATTTCCCAAAGAAAGTATATTATGGATCTTCTTGCAGAAACAGGAATGGTCGATTGTAAGCCTGCAGATACTCCTATGCAGGTTAACCATGGGCTAAAGTTTGAGGAGGGTGCCAATCTGGCAGATAAAGAAAGGTACCAACGACTAGTTGGGAAATTGATTTATCTGTCACACACTCGGCCAGATATAGCATATGCAGTGGGAGTAATAAGCCAATTTATGCATCAACCTCAAGAAGATCATATGGAAGCTGCCATGAGGGTTATTCGATACCTGAAAGGGACACCAGGAAGTGGGATCATGTTCCAAAAGAATGGGCACTTAAACATTGAAGCATACACTGATGCTGACTGGGCTGGTAATCCATATGATTATTGAAGATAAAAGAGACACTTATGCAGGAAATGTTGCTCAAGACCTAGAGTATCACAATGTCGAAAATGGATTATCACAACCTCATATGGGAGAGGAGAATTTTGCGCCATACCATCAATTTCTCCAAAAAAATGTCCAACTTCAAAATGGGCATCGGCATCGAAAACTGAAAGAGGACTTGATTGAACACATGTGGCAATTTCACAATGCGCGTCGTCAACTATAGAGTTTAATTATGTTTTTCTTTATATTAAGTAATTTTGGAAATTAGTTTAAACTCGAATTATATATTATGTATTATTGTTATTTATTAAGTAAATAATTTTTTTTCAAATAAATATTACTATTTTCATAATAGTGAATTATTTTTTAATTTATAAATTTTAATAATATTATTATAAAAAATAAATAACTACATTAATTTTAATTATTTTAATTAATTAATTAAGTGAGACCACAATAGCAAGTAAACTTAGTTTCTTCTAATAGAAAAGAGAGAAATGTTTAGAGTTATTATTTATTGTTTATGATGCAAAAGCTAGTATGAAGTTACTTCTTATGATAAGTGGGGCCATAAATAAGGACAGAGATAAGTTTTTAACTGGAGATGGTCTTATTATTTGATACTTACTTGAGTATTTGTTTGGTTACATGAAAATACAATGAATAAAAGATGAGGAAAACTAAGTACAAATAAATTTGATGCATGTAGAAATGTAATAGAGCAAGAGTAAGGGAGAAATGAAAGGATCCTTAATGATGAGTTATATTTCATATGTCATTCCAATCATGAGAAGTCTCTTACGCGGGACAGCCACCAATTGGTTTCCTTGGCGGAAGTTCTTTCTTAAGAAAATGTAAGCATAGTTGCCGACTATCTTATTGAGGAACGATGAATTTGGTTGATCCACCACATCTACTTCGTTAAGCATATACATCACACCCCTTTGCATTGCCATGTCGATGAAGTTGACCTCAGTTTTATCTAGGTGAATGAAGGCCTTGAGATATTGTATTAACTGTGATTCAAACACGAGAGCATCCTCGAGTTTATATTTGTAAATGCATCTAACCACGCAACGGAATATTCGGTACTCTTTGGGCTCCAAATGAAAAAATAGAAACCTCTCCTCGACTGATAGAAATAACCTTGATGGAAATAAAGACAAGGACTTAATGGATGAATGACATACAAGCTATGAAATGGGAGAATATCGGAGGAATTCCCTCATAAGCTCAGAGTAGAGTAGCCCCAACCCGGAAACTCTTCTTATGTCCCTATTGTTGAAATAGCCTTGGATGAAGCAGAGCAACTCTCATCAACTCTATCAACTGAGTTCAAGTGTGAAGAGAAGAGAAAGGGAAGGAACGAAGCAAGAGAAGAGAGCAACAAGAAGAAGAAGGATAAACTAGCAGAGAAAGAGGAGAAGGAGAGAGAAGGAAGAATCTAATTTCATTTCTCACAAAATTGATCTAGAAGAATTTGAAATTCAACTAGTTATAATAATAGATATATATACAGTTTCTAAGTAATCTAACATAATTGACTTGCTGCACTGGTTGCCAGTTGCATAGCATACTAACAACCTAACTAATTTCAGTTACACTAACTAATCCTTTTTATCTGATACAGCTGTTGCACCATAGAGTTTTTATCATGTAACACCTATCCATGGCCAATTCTCCTATGTACTCACTGCGAACCTTATTTCTAAACTCAAACATGAACCTCTCTTTGTGAACGTAATGCCTGATTCCCATGATCATCGTCAAGAACAAAGAAGAAACAATTGGAATATGGCCTCCCTCTATGAACTTTGTTATCGGAGATGAGAAACAAATAGCCTCTATGCAGCCGAATATTAATAAGAAGATAGTAGCTTGCCATATGCTCTTATTCCATATAACTACCATTATCATTGAAACCAGCCACGTTGTGATCAGCATATCCCCAATAACTGCAATCCCATACGCTTGACTTATCTTTTCTGTGGTCTTGAAAGCAACACACATAATAACACTTGCAATCATGAACATGTAGTTGATCTCAGGAATATACACCTGGCCCTCATGCTCAGTGGAAGTGTGTACAACTCTCTCATTCATTTGTTTTATTTTACAACTTTCTATTTTTTTAATGTATGACTAATTCATTCCTCACACTTGCAATCATAACAATCTCTCTCTCAAATGTGAGCCACCACATTGAGCACATCAACTCCCTCTCTTATATGTTGTCTATCGTATTTGAATATTCATCCCTCATTTTAAATACTCCTTAACTACTAGACCAATTAACCATTGGCCCTGATACCGCTTATTGGGGCACCGTAGATAGCTCTGGACCACTGGAGAGACTTCGGGGATAAACAAAGTGCAAGAACTTAAGATGAGAAGATACCACATTCAATTCAAAATTTTAAGGTGTCAAATTCATGAGTCTCTCATCTTATATACTCTTCTTTTATCTATGTTTTCTCTAAAAGAGAGAACATCTACAAAAGTAAAAAAGAAGAGGAAAAACAAAATTCTCATTTTTATGCAGAGCAACAATCATTGAACAGTGATTTCTAATTCGTTTACTGCTGGTTCGGTCTAAATTAGAACTAACAATAACATGCAAAATTCTTATTCTAATAACACTGGTACCAACCTATTTAAATATCAATGGTTATCAAAGATATATATGCACACTATGATAAACTTCTCTTCACTGAATTAAATTAAAGTTTATTTTCACATACTAGATGCTTTCCTTCACTTATATGGAATCAGCATGCTCTGAACTTACCATGTGCTTATTATTAGTGTAGTGTAAATATTGATGAAGAGGTCATAATTTATGTTCTCAATTTTTTTTAAATTTATTTGTATTTTTGATATTATAAGTATAATAATAAATTGATGAAGGACAATTTAGTTACTAAATTAGATGAAAAATAATATTATCCATTTATTTTATATATTTTTACACATAAGCATTGACATAATTATAAACAAACTATTAATTATATTTAAGGCTTTTTATTTTTTTTTTTTGGCAAAGAAGGAGTTGGATGAAGAGTGTAAGGAGATTATCCTTGTCCAAACTACTAATTTTCATGTTAATAAATTTGACGAGTAGGAGAAGGATGGGAAGATCATCTCCTTGACCCTAACCCTATTTTTTAAAGAATGGTTTCTGTTAAAAATAAGAATATTTTAATATTTATTTAAAAAATAAATCCCAAAAATTTACTTAATAATTTTATGAAAATCTAGCATGTCTATAATTGAACTACATAAAATGAGAAGACACCACAAAGAATATAAAATTGTTCTTCACTTCTCCAAGTTTTTTTAATGTGAAAAATGCCACCCGGATCGCCTTTGCCAGGAAGACTTTTAATGTTTCACCATCAGATCGAATAACCATCGACTTTGATACTACCTGTTGGGTAACTGTGGAAAGCTTTAGACTACCGGACAGACTTCAGAGAGGAACTAAGTGCAAGAATATAAGATGAGAAGACACTACATTTAACTAAATATCATAAGATATCAAGTTAATAGGCTCTTTATCTTATATACTCTTCACTTCTCTATGTTTTTTTCAATGTAGGACTAATTCATTCTACATACTTACAACCATAACAATCTCTCCCTCAAATGTGAGCCACCATAGTGAGCACATCAACTTCCTCTCTTATATGTTGTCTACCATATTTGAGTATTCATTCCCATTTTAAACACTCCTTAACCATTAGACCAATTAACCATCGGCCCTGATACCATTTATTGCGCCATCGTGGAGAGCTCTGGACCACTGGAGAGATTTCGAGGAGAAATCAGATACAAGAACGTAAGATGAAAAAATACCACATCCAATTCAAAACCTTAAGGTGTCAAGTTAATGGGTCTCTCATCTTATATACTTTTCATTTGTCTATGTTTTCTCCAAAAGAGGGAACAACTACAAAGGTGAGAGAAAATAAAATTCTGATTTTTATGCAGAGCAACAATCTTTGAACAGCGATTTCTAATTTGTTTACCGTTGGATCAGTCTGAATTAGAACTAACAATAACATGCAAAATTCTTATTCTAAACATACTACTACCAATCTATTTAGAGATCAATGATTATCAAAGACATGTATACACACTATGATAAACTTCTCTTCACTGAACTAGATTAAAGTTTATTCTCACATATTAGATTCTTTCATTCTCTTATATAGAATCAGCATGCTTTAAACTCACCATGTACTTATTATTAATATACTATAGGTTTTGATGAATAGGTCATAATTTATATACCCAATTTTTTTAAATTTAGTCATATGTTTGATATTGTAAGTATAATAATAAATTCATGATGGATAATTTACTTACTAAATTAAATGAGAAACAATTTTATTCATTTATTTTATATACTCTCACACATAAGCATTGACATAATTATAAATAAACTATTAATCATATTTAAGACTTTTCATTTTTTTGTGAAGAATGAGTTGGATGAGGAAGGTAAGGAGATTATCTTTGCCTTAACCACCAATTTTTATGTCGCTCAATTTAGCGAGTAGAAGTAGGATGGACCGATCATCCCAAGGCCCCAACCTTATTCTCTAAGAAATTGGTATCTGCTAAAAATAAAAATGTTTTTATATTTATTTATAAAATAAAATCCAAAAAAATTGTTAATAATTTATGAAAATCAAACATGTCTAAAATTGAACAACATAAGATGAGAAGACATCAACAGAGAGGAATCAAGTGCAAGAACATAAGATGCGAAGACATTACATCTAAGTTAAAATCTTAAGATGTCTATTTAATGGATTTCTTATCTTATATACTCTTCACTTTGCAATTGTACGCCAGTGCACTTTTGGAAAAAGAAGAAGCTTGCAAATATAATAAGAGCTTATATTATATTGCATAATATGATTGTTGAGGATGAAAGAGACACTCATGTAGGAAACGTTGTTCAAGACCTAGACTATCACAATATCGAAAATGGCTTATCACAATCTCATATGTGAAAAGAGAATTTTGCACCATACCATCAATTTTTTCCAAAAAATGTCCAACTTCAAAATAGGTATCTACATCGAGAACTAAAAGGAAACTTAATTGAACACATATGGCAATTTCACAATGCGCGTCGTCAACTATAGAGTTTAATTATGTTTTTCTTTATATTAAGTAATTTTGCAAATTAGTTTAAACTCAAATTATATATTATGTATTATTGTTATTTATTAAGTAATTAAATTTTTTTCAAATATTACTATTTTCATAATAGTGAATTATTTTTTTATTTATAAATTTTGATAATAATTATTATAAAAAAATAAATAACTACATTAATTTATTTTAATTAATTAATTAAGTGTGAACACAATAGCAATTAAACTTAGTTCCTTCTAATAAAAAAGAGAGAAATATTTTGAGTTCTTATTTATTGTTTATGATGCAAAAGCTGGTATGAAGTTACTTCTTATGATAAGTGCGCCATAAATAAGGACTAAGATGAGTTTTCAACTGGAGATGATCTTATTATTTGATACTTACTTGAGTATTTGTTTGGTTACATGAAAATACAATAAACAAAAGACGAGGAAAACTAAGTACAAATAAATTTGATGCATGCAGAAATGTAAAAGAGCAAGAGTAAGGGAAAAATGAAATGATCGTTGATGATGAGTTATATTTCATATATCATTCCAATCTTGAGAAGTCTCTTACGCGGGATAGCCATCAATTGGTTTCCTTGGCGGAAGTTATTTCTTAAGAAAGTGTAAGCATAGTTGACAACTATCTTATTGAGGAACGATGAATTTGGTTGAGCCACCACCTCTACTTCGCCAAACATATACATCACACCCTTTTGCATTGCCATGTCGATGAAGTTGACCTCAGGTTCATCTAGGTGAATGAAGGCCTTGAGATTTTGTATTAACTGTGATTCAAACACGAGAGCATCCTCAAATTTATCTTTGCAACAACATCTAACCACGCAACGGAACATTCGGTACTCTCTGGGCTCCAAATGCCAAAATAGAAAACTCTCCTCCAAGAAAACTCGGCTGATAGAGATAACCTTGATAGAAACAAAGACAAGGGCTGAATGGATGGATGACATACAGGCTATGAGATGGGAGAATTTCAGAGAAATCCCCTGCACAAGCTCAGAGTAGAGCAGCCCCACCCCAGAAACTCTTCTTATGTCCTTATCCATGGCCAATTCCCCTATGTACTCACTGCAAACCTTATTTCTAAGCTCGAACATGTACCTCTCTTTGTGCACATAATACCAGATTCCCATGATCATCGTCAAGAACAAAGAAGACACAATTGGAAGATATCCTCCCTCCATGAACTTTGTTATCTAAGATAAAAAAATAAATAGCCTCTATGCAGCCGAATACCAATAAGAAGATAGTAGCTTGCCATATGCTCTTCTTCCATATAACTACCATTATCAATGTAATCAGCCACGTTGTGATAAGCATATCCCCAATAACTGCAATCCTGTATACTGGACTTATTTTTTCTGTGGTCTTAAAGGCAGCACACATAATAATGCTTCTAATCATGAACATGTAATTGATTTCAGGAATATACACCTGACCCTCGTGCTTAGTGGAAGTATGCACAACCTTAACTCATGGAAAACAATCTAGACTCAGGACCTGCGATATAATGGAAAATGCTCCTGAAATCATTGCTTGGCTTTCTATGATAGCAGCACCAACAGCCACCATAAATGTTGGCCAGTATATGGGATCTGCATGTATTGATACATTGGACTTTACTAATTAATCATAATAACTACAGTAACTGAATTTTCTACGATTGCTCAACTTACTTGGTAGACTTTCATAGAAAGTATTGCCCACTTTTTTAGGGAACTTTCAAAAAAATGCAACTTGTCCAGTATATGCACACAATATTGTAGGACATGTAATAAAAGTAAAGCTGATCTGGGTCAATAATAATGATAATTTAGTAAGCTTACTTCTTATATAACTCTTAGAAATTAGAATGTGATTGGATGACATAATAAAGGTTGTTATACGACCCAGGTAAATATATTAGCAAATTTCCCCGCCAAATCAGAAAAAAAAGCAAGTTTAATATGAGATAGAGAAAATATATGCATAAACACAAGTTTACGTTTATTTACTCACTTGAATTGCTCATACATTAAAGTGACCCAAGTCTGCAAACATGGCCTCAGATCCTATGATTACGAGTACTAATTAGAATTAAAGAACAATACAGCCTAATTAAGGAGATTAACAAGCTAGGAGCGGAATTGATTTTTTGATTAATAATAAAAATAAAATTTTTTAGGCAAATATGCTATATGCCGACCTGTTATGCATAGAAACACTCCACCAAGTGATAGCCATCCTTGCTTACCGTTGCGTTTGAAGTAATCAACTATATATTTTGGATTGAAAGCACGCAACACTCTAATATCATATTTGAACAAAACCCTAACAAGTCTTCTTTTGACAGGAAATGGTCAAGGTTCGAAAAAATCTAAATGACTTTAAGGACGAACCAACTCCCGTGTGTGCGGATTTGGGTAAACACTTCGGTACTGACACCAAGTATTTTGACAAGACAGTAGTTTCAAAGAGAAGCTGGATAAGTCTATTTGCCATATGACATGGTACTTACATCGATGCAACCGAACAACCAAGATGTGTTTTTGTTTATCCATGTATGTAATCTGCCTAGTTACAAGTGTATATTATTGTAGTGATTTTTTTTCCATATGTATGTCCCATCACTTATGGGTGTATGCATTCCATGTCTATGAAAAAATGCTTTTCGTACTGGATAGTTTACACAGTAAACCACATGATACATCATGGATGAGGATAGGTGCATATGCGGTACAAAAAGATCTCATGACTTTGTTAATCTATTTAACCCATATTATTATATTACGTTTAAACTTTAAATGCGTTTCATGATAGGCTCATTGAAGACATAGCTAAAGTGGCCATCCCAACGTATAAGCCCACTCAAAGAGGCTTGCCTCGTACATACACCTATGTCCCAATACAACCAAATGGGTGAGTTTTTCTTAAAATCTAACAATATCTTAATTTGTAAGTTTACTTGAGATCTATACATGTTTTCCTAATACAGTCCATTGTTTTCATTCACCTAGTTTTGATTATGGCGTATATATACACCATAAATTCATGGAGTACTGGATCGAAGATGGTAAATTGAATGAACGGGATTATGTGAGCTTCCAAATCTTATTGCTGAATAACTAATTATCTAAACACGCATGGCTACCCGTTACTAAACGCCGTCATACAATATTGATTTTTAGATTCAGGACACCATCAAGTTATATAGGAAGAAAATAATGCTTGATATCATATTCTGGATCATACTAATTCAGCCATTGAAGAAGCACTAGATTTCTTTGACCACCGTCTTCAACCTGTTGCGTGCCACAACCATCCAAGGAACAAACGTAAAGAGATTAGAACACTATTCACAGAACCTGACACAAAGAGCATGCTTCGACGAGCTGAATGATTGCCAAAGAAACAGACTATCAAAGGTGCTAGAACATTCTTGTTTACCTTGTCTAGAAATACCCCCACATGTTGAGCTATATTTTGTTGCAACTTGATATTTTTCTTATGTTACACATATTGATTGTTTCTTTTGGATTCTTATGTTGTTATTAGCGAGTATTTATTTTGAGAATCTTGTTTAATTTTGTTGGTTAATTAACAGAGAATGCGTCTATTATGATGTGAATCCTCTCTTGGGACATTGGTATATCTTATTTTGCACAAGCTAAACACTTGCTCCGTTTTAATGTATAAATGTTTGCATAGGCTAAACATGTTAATATTTCAAAAGTGTTATTGCTGGATGTATCTACTTCTAACGGAGGTTTCTGTTTTGGCCGTGTCATCTTCGGAGGTGTCTATATATGGATGTGTCTTCTACTATAGGTATCTTTTGTCAATGTGTCTCTTATGTATTTCTATAGCTATGGATGTGTCTTATGAGTGACGTGTCTATTTTGGTTGCGTCTTCTTTGGAGGTGTCTATATATGTATATGTCTTCTGTTGGAAGTCTTTCGCCAATGGGTCTTTTGTGGATTTGTCTAACTATGGATGTGTCTTCTGACGGAGGTGTCTATTTTGGTCGTGTCTAATTCAGATGTGTCTATATCGTGTCTTTTAGGAGGTGTCTTTTTTTCAACATCTCTTTTGTAGATTCGTGTATCCATGGATGTGTCTTTCGATGGGAGGTATCTTTTTTGTTCATGTTTTATGTGTATATGTTTAGCTTCGGGTGTGTCTTTTAAAGGAGGTGTCTTTATTAACATTTCTTCTGTGAGTTTGTCTATCTATTGATGTGTCTTATGATAGATGTGTCTTTTTTTTGTATATTTTTCATTTTCTTATAATCGAAGTTACAATTGAGACTTATTGAAGTCTCGAATAAGCCTTAGTCAAATTTACTTGGGAACATAACCTTGCAAAAATGAGACACTACCTAAGTTAAAGAACCTATTATGTTGTGTGCTCCACATTAAAATCACATAAATATCATGATTATTTTGTGAGCTAATTAAAACTTAGAAAACTTATAACAGTATAATTATATAAGTGAATCACACTCAAACAATAAGCATATATCCTCAACTGAAAATTGTTTATTAAATCATATACCTCAATATTTTTTTAAAGAGAAGGGAAAAAATTCGAATAAAAAAATCTCCTTAAAAATCCATAATCAAAATTCTTCTAAATATTTCTAAACGAGTTTAACAAAAACATGAATCCGTCATGTTCTTATTTATTGTTTATGATGCAAAAGCTGGTATGAAGTTACTTCTTATGATAAGTGGGTCATAAATAAGGACTGAGATGAGTTTTCAACTGGAGATGGTCTTATTATTTGATACTTACTTGAGTATTTGTTTGGTTACATGAAAATACAATAAATAAAAGATGATGAAAACTAAGTACAAATAAATTTGATGCATGTAGAAATGTAATAGAGCAAGAGTAAGGGGAAAATGAAATGATTGTTGATGATGAGTTATATTTCATATGTCATTCCAATCTTGAGAAGTTTCTTACGCGGAATAGCCATCAATTGGTTTCCTTGGTGGAAGTTCTTTCTTAAAAAAGTGTAAGCATAGTTGACAACTATCTTATTGAGAAACGATGAATTTGGTTGAGCCACCACTTCTGCTTGGCCAAGCATATACATCACACCCTTTTGCATTGCTATATCGATGAAGTTGACCTCAGGTTTATTTAGGTGAATAAAGGCCTTGAGATTATGTATTAACTGTGATTCAAATACGAGAGCATCCTCAAATTTATCTTTGTAACAGCATCTAACCACGCAACGGAATATTTGGTACTCCATGGACTCCAAATGGCAAAATAGAAAACTCTCCTGCATGGAAACTCGGCTGATATGGATGACCTTGATAGCAACAAAGACAAGGGCTGAATGGATGGATGACGTACAGGCTATGAGATGGGGGAATTTCGGAGGAATTCCCTGCACAAGCTCAGAGTAGAGTAGCCCAACCACAAGAACTCTTCTTATGTCCCTATCCATGGCCAATTTCCCTATGTACTCACTGCAATATTTATTTCTAAGCTCGAACATGTACCTCTCTTTGTGCACATAATACCAAATTTCCATGATCATCGTCAAGAACAAAGAAGACACAATTAGAAGATATCCTCCCTCCATGAACTTTGTTATCTAAGATGAGAAATAAATAGCCTCTATGCAGCCGAATACCAATAAGAAGATAGTAGCTTGCCATATGCTCTTCTTCTATATAGCTAGCATTATCAATGTAACCAGCCACGTTGTGATAAGCGTATCCCCAATAACTGCAATCCTGTATACTTGACTTATTTTTTCTGTGGTCTTAAAGGCAGCACATATAATAATGCTTCCAATTATGAACATGTAATTGATTTCAGGAATATACACCTGACCCTCGTGCTTAGTGGAAGTATGCACAACCTTAACTCGTGGAAAACAACCTAAACTCAGGGCCTACGATATGATGGAAAAAGCTCCTGAAATCATTGCTTGGCTTTCTATGATAGCAAGACCAACAACTACCACAAATGTTGGCCAGTATATGGGATCTGCATGTATTGATACATTGGACTTTACTAATTAATCATAATAACTACAGTAACTGAATTTCCTACGATTGTTCAACTTACTTGGTAGACTTTCATAGAAAGTATTGCCCACTTTTTCAGGGAACTTTCGAAGAAATGCAACTTGTCCAATATATGCACACAATATTGTAGGACATGTAATCAAAGTGAAGCTGATCTGGGTCAATAATAACGATAATAATGGTTGCTATACGACTCAGGTAAATATATTAGCAAAGTTCCTCGCCAAATCAGAAAGAAAAAAAAGCAAGTTTAATATAAGATAGAGAAAATATATGCACAAACACAAGTTTACGTTTATTTACTCACTTGAATTGCTCATACATTAAAGTGACCCAAATCTGCAAACATGGCCTCAGATCCTATGATTATATGAGTACTAATTAGAATTAATGAACAATACAACTCAATTAAGGAGATTAATAAGCTAGGAGCGGAACTGATTTTTCGATTAATAATATAAATAAAATTCTTTAGGCAAATATGCTATATGCCGACCTGTTATGCATAGAAACACTCCACCAAGTGATAGCCATTCTTGCTTACCGTTGCGTTTGAAGTAATCAACTATATATTTTGGATTGAAAGCACGCAACACTCTAATATCATATTTGAACAAAACTCTAACAAGTCTTCTTTTGACAGGAAATGGTCAAAGTTCGAAAAAATCTAAAGGACTTTAAGGATGGACCAACTCCCGTGTATGCGGATTTGGGTAAACACTTCGGTACTGACACCAAGTATTTTGACAAGACAGTAATTTCAAAGAGAAGCTAGATAAGTCTATTTGCCATACGACATGGTACTTACATTGATGCAACCGAATAACCAAGATGTGTTTTTGTTTATCCATGTATGTAATCTGCCTAGATACAAGTGTATATTATTGCAGTGATTTTTTTCATATGTATGTCCCATCACTAGTAGGTGTATGCATTCCATGTCTATGGAAAAATACTTTTCGTACTGGATATTTTACACAGTAAACCACATGATACATCACGGATGAGGATAGGTGTATATGCGGTACAAAAAGATCTCATGACTTTGTTAATCTATTTAACCCGTATTATTATATTACGTTTAAACTTTAAATGCGTTTTATGATAGGCTCATTGATGACATAGCTAAAGTGGTCATCCCAACGTATAAGCCCACTCAAAGAAGCTTGCCTCGTACATATACCTATGTCCCAATACAACCAAATGGGTGAATTTTCCTTAAAATCTAACAATATCTTAATTTGTAAGTTTACTTGAGATCTATATATATTCTCCTAATACAATCCATTATTTATATTCACCTAGTTTTGATTATGGTGTATATATACACCATAAATTCATGGAGTACTGGACCGAAGACGGTAAATTGAATGAACGCAATTATGTGAGCTTCCAAAACCTATTGCTGAATAACTAATTATCTAAACACACATGACTGCCCGTTACTAAATGCCGTCATACAATATTGATTTTTAGATGCAGAACACCATCAATATAGGAAGAAAATAATGTTTGATATTATATTCTGGATCATACTAATTCAGCCATTGAAGAAGCACTAGATTCCCTTGACCACCGTCTTCAACCTGTTGCATGTCACAACCATCCAAGGAACAAACGTAAGGAGGTTAGAATATTGTTCACAGCACCTAGCACAAAGAGCATGTTTCGATGTGCTGAATGATTGCCGAAGAAACAGACCATCAAAGGTGCTAAACATGGGAAGAAAAAAGATTCATAGAATATTCTTGTTTACCTTGTCCAGAGATACCCTCACATGCTGAGTTATATTTTGTTGCAACTTGATATTTTTTCTTATGTTACACATATTGATTGTTTCTTTTGGATTCTTATGTTGTTATTAGCGAGTATTTATTTTGAAAATCTTGTTCAATTTTGTTGGTTAATTAACAGAGAATGCATCTATTGTGGATGTGAATCCTCTCTTGGGACATTGGTATATTTTATTTTGCACAAGATAAACACTTTCTCCATTTTAATGTGTAAATGTTTGCATAAGCTAAACATGTTAATATTTCAAAAGTGTTATTACTGGATGTGTCTACTTTTAACGGAGGTTTCTGTTTTGGCCGTGTCATCTTCGGAGGTGTCTATATATAGTTGCGTCTTCTTTTATAGGTATCTTTTGCCAATGGATCTTTTGTGGATTTGTCTAACTATAGATGTGTCTTATGACGGAGGTGTCTATTTTGGTCGTGTCTAATTCATATGTGTCTATATTGTGTCGTTTAGAAGGTGTCTTTTTTTCATCATCTCTTTTGTGGATTCGTGTATCCATGGACGTGTCTTCCGATGGAAAGTATCTTTTTTGTTCATATTTTATGTGTATGTGTTTAGCTACGGGGGTGTCTTCTAATGGAGGTATCTTTATTAACATTTATTATGTGGGTTTGTCTATCTATAGATGTGTCTTATGATAGAGGTGTCTTTTTTTGTTGTATTTTATATTTTTATAGAATCAAAGTTACAATCGAGACTTGTTGAAGTTTCGAATAAGCCTTAGTCAAACTTACTTGGAAACATAACCTTGCAAAAATGAAACACTACCTAAGTTAAAGAACCTATTATGTTGTGTGCTTCACATTAAAATCACATAAAAATTATGATAATTTGGTGAGCTAATTAAAACTTAGAAAACTTATAATAGTATAATCATATAAGTGAATCGCACTAAAAAAATAATCATATATCCTCAATTGAAAATTGTTTATTAAACCATATACCTTAATATTTTTTTAAAGAGATTGTGAAAAAATTCAAATACAAAAAAAAATCTCCTTACAAATCCATAATCAAAATTCTTCTAAATATTTCTAAACGAGTTTAACAAAAATATGAATCCGCCATGTTCTTACGAATCATTCACTCTAACAACAGAACCGACCGCTACATTTCGAGTGATTGTTATATCATTCTCCTAGAAAAAAGTACCACAAAAAAAAATAATTCAACTGTATCCATAAAGTCACCTCAACAAAGGGTTCGAAATTAAACAAATGGTAAACACATATCGGAGGTATATTTTCTTCTTTCTTCGCATAAATTTATTGATCGAGTTGTCCAGTTTAGATCCAAGGCTCTTCAATCTCGGCCGACCCTTGGTTGCCACCTTTGAAAGACCTCGAATGTTATCTGCACTGAGAGTTGACTTATACTGTGTCGCTATGCTATTTTATGTAGTTGCAACACTTTTAGACCCCAAGATTGCACGATAATAAACTAGCTTGGCCCTCACATCGTTAAAAGCTGAATGTAATATGGCCGCTTCTTCGTCAGGTGTCACGAAATCCTAGGTAACATTATAGAAGTGTTAACACAATTCTCTAAATAAATTGTGGCTTTCATCCGATTGATTTTCATCATTGCTGCTCATAATGTAAGTGTATTTGTGCTGCACATTCTTGCTCCATCAAAGGAGAACATAGTAAAATGTACTCTGTAATATGAAAACACAGCAAGACAGTAGCAACAAAGAATATCTCTTGATTCAAACATATTGCACTCGCACCGAACCTTGTGTGGCAAGTCAAACTCGACACCGTTAGTGCAGTATCTAAACCGCCATAAAGTTGGTTTTGCTCGTCCACATTCACACAGAACGAATCACCCTCTTAAGTTACACTGTGGATTAAACAATCGCCTTTTTTCTTGAATTCCTGTTGTACTTCCCTAAACATAGAGCTTGTGTACTCTCGTTGAAATTGTCTTTCAATTGTAGAGCTGGATGAGCAGGGGACAACTCTTTTAGAGTCTATAACATCGTCCTCCAATTCTTTTTGCTCCTTGTTCCCAAGCACGATGTCATACTCATGCACGAACTGAACTAATCCACTCTTGTAATGCAAGAAACTCTCATAAAAAGCGTGCATACTTTCACTCCTCTAAGAACTCCTGATACTAGCCTAAAATTCACCTCAGAAAAAGATTAGAACCCACATCCGTCGATCGTCATAAAGGTCTACAAAAACAAAAATACAAAAATCACCATCATGAATACTTAGCTATATTACCACACACATCTACAGACTTAGTAAACCAAACACCCATCGACCTTCAAACAGAGACATCCTATAAAGCATCCAAACAAGTTATAAATCATCCAATGAGAACGGTACCTAAAAGTTCAGTATACTAAAAAAAAGCTTCGCAAAGAATATACTCTCCAAAAGAAACATACAAGCACATGAAAAAATGAACCTAATAGCCATCTATTGTGCTCTAGGTTAAATTCAGCAATGAAGCCAACCTAATCCTTCTCGAAAGATTCCACAGACTGGGCACTCCATATAGTGCCAGTCATTTTAGCATGTATTTCTATGTACCAAGCATATCCTCCAAATTTATGTGATATCTTATTCAATATGTGCCATATGCACGATCGGTGACAAGTATTTGGAAAAATATTCCTAATAGCACCAAACATGGACTTGCACTAGTCCGTGATGATGGCCTGTGGAGCAGTTCTCACGCACTTCAGCCGTTGCGTAAAGACCCACTCAAAGCTACGTATTTTCTCATTCTCCAGCAAAGCACATCCAAAGCATAGTGGACTTCTCGTGATGATTGACACTAACAAAAGATATAAATGGTAGTCTATGCCTACAATAAAAACAGCCACAAGAAAGAACTCGCAATAATGTTAAACAAGAAACCTTTCAATAGATACACAAACACACACATACTTATTTCTACTATATATTGTATCAAACGACACCACGTCTCCATAATATTTGTAGGATAGCCTACACCTTGCATCTACCCAGAGCGTACTCCTAAACTTGTTAGCTGCGTTGACATCTATTGCATAAAATAAATTTGGGTTGATATCTTTCATTCGCAAGAAATAGCTCAACATTTCCTTAACATCAGCGCTTTCGTCAGCACAACGCAGAGTACTTGTAATGTAATTCCTCACATCCTTTTTTGAGTAACTCATATTCGATGACCCACCATCCTCGTTTGTCAGTGCGAGGTACATCTTGTTAGGCAGTATGTCAACTTCATCGTTGTCCTCAATCACACACTTAGCATGCATGGTCGGTTCTCTGTATTCATGGTAATGGACAGATTGCTTAGCAAAACACGGGTGGGTATGCTTCAATTCTAATTTCGACACCATCCATTTAACCTTATGCCTATCAAACATCACGTACATCATTGTTCTGCATCTTGCGGTTGTTATTTTCTTTACCTGAGATACTGTCTTCACTCGAGACTCCTGATAACCTTCATAATTGCAATGTATCGATAGGTTAATGAATAAACTGAATTCATTTTTTGTCTTGTCAAAATTGGTGTTCCTAATCTTAGTGACGAACCCAACTTTCTTTACATAATTAGAATAGAATTCTTGTACCCGCTATAACAAAACAAATTGCAATTCTACGTTGAATTTCAGTGTGATCTGACAACTACAAATTCATTAAGAGAAAATAACATTCACTGCCGAACACACTTAAAAAATTAGTCTCTAATAACTCGTTATTATTATGACAACAATAAAGTAGTTTCTAATAACATTTGCACCTCATGACTTAATTCCGTATCATCATCCTTCAACTCAATAACATCTACAGATTCTTTTTCCTGAAATTAAGAACACCCTAATACAGATAAGCGGATCAAACCAAAAACATATTACAAAAAGAGTTAAGCATCCACTATTCAACACCCAAAAAAACTCTTCCAAAATCCACTTATTCATTAATAACACCAATGTATAAACAAAAAAAAGTATAATAATTTCAAACAAGAATATCCATGTTAATACCTACAAAGTAAAAATTTAAATAAAGTTGCAAAAGAAATACAACATGGTGAACAAAAAGATTAAAAAATACATCATATGTCAAAATTGTAACATCGTACTAGCATAAAAGAATATTCACAACAATTATACTTAAACAAACAAAAACACAATAATTTTAAATAAGAGCATCCTTGTTAATACCCAAAAAAAATTATAAACAAACTTGCAAAGAAACATATAAATTGGTGAACACAAAAAGACAAAAAAAAAATACACCATAGATCCAAGTTGTCCCATCAGGCTATCATAGAGTAAATTCACACCAATTATACTACTAACCATAGTTGTAAAAACCGAATTGATGATTAAATCGGTCATGTTACTGATTTATTGGTTTACTGGTTCAACCGATAAATTACTGGTTGAACTGGTAAAACCAGTTCTACGTAAATAAAAAATATGAAATACTAAAAATAGTCATAAACTTAAAAAAATTCAAAATACATATCTTCAGTTCTTTACCAATATTTTAAAAATAACTAAGTTTTAAAGTCTAAAGATAACTAATATAAAGATAGACATAAAATTTAGTTAGTACTACTACAATAGTATCTTAATTAGACACAATAAGGATAACAACTCATAAACTATAACCAAGGAGTGATTTCGAAGTCGGGAAATCGTTCTTCATCTGACAAATGTGGAGCTACCTCCTGATTGGTTTCATTTTGATTTACATTTTCCATAGAATCATTAGCTCCATCATCATCCCGATCATCTTCCAAATCCAATTGATCTAGCATTATAGATAATGTTTCACAAATCAAGATAAAAAATAATATAAAACATGTTATAAAGTATACCAAAATTATAGTTGAACATAATTTATAAATAAATAAAAGCATACCTAAATCAACTAAAGGTGATTGAAGAGACATATTTGCAAGATCATTTCATAAAGCATCAACTTCTTCAAGAGTTAAAAATGGTGGTGAATCTTCCAATATCCATTCCAAATGATCCTCAAATGCATCAAGACAAATTGGATCATAAACTTGCTTTCTCATTTGCTTCCTATGTTATCAATATACTTCGTCACTCTTGCGATGATTAAAATTTTTAAAATAATGCTTTCAACTTAAAATAATAAAAAAAGTACCTTTGTTGTAACCTTAATTTGTAATGAATATAAATAAGATCATTAAGTTTTTCATACTCTAACTGATTCCTTTTCTTTGAGTGAATATGTTTATAAATACTCCAGTTACGCTCACAACCTGAAGAACTACAAGTTTGGCTTAAAATACAAATCGCCAACTTTTGCGAATTTGGCGCTCCACAACCATAAGATTTCCACCATTGATCTTAACATAAAATAGAATTGTAATCCTTTGACTTGTTTTCCTTTTCTATAGCTAGGTACTGGAACTCTGGATTTTTGTTATTGTTGCATCTCATCATGTTTGATCCCGTCAAATTCTCTTTCAACTTCATCACAAGCATTATAACTTTATGCATATTGTTCTTGAGTTTTTCTTTTCTTACTTCGAAGCTCTTCAATGCTTTGATGGAATTGATGTCTCACTGCAACTAGCACATTTTTACATGTCTCAATATCTCCTCCTTTTCCAGCCAAATGAAGCTTAAACCAAGGAATTCCTCCACCCCTAATAAGCTTCTCACAATATATGCATAACAGAATAGTTTTTTCACATTTCACAACTTGTTTTCAATGACCCATATAGGATCCGTTTTAGCTCTATTATCATTTTTTTGGGTTCTAATTCATGCATCAGAAGTTGATTCTTGTTCTTGCGAAGATGGTATTTCTGATGGTGTATTCGCGGAAGCCATTCTAAAACAATATGGAGTAGCAAAAGTATAAAACAACAACAACCCTAAATTTTCTATGTCCTATTCTCTATTAAGCAAGACAACAACCTTAAATTCACAGAACAAGCAGATTCACAGTTTCATACTAAACAATTACTTCAACATCACCTATTTTAACAAGCAGCTATTTCAATAATAGAAATTTCACCTATTCATCCCAAAAATTTCAAGTTTTCATAACAGAATAGAACAACATAACAACATTATTCATAACAGCTTCATAATTTCAAGTTTTGAACAAGCATATTCAACAAGCAGCTATTTCAACAACAGAAATTTTACCTAATTATCCTAGAAATTTCAAGTTTTCATAACAGAACAGAACAAGATAACAACATTATTCATAATAGCTTCATAATTTCAAGTTTTCAACAAGCATATTCAACAAGTATTAGAAGAATAGAGCGAAACAGAAGAGAACAACATATTCAACTAACCTGTTTGACAGCAAAGGACGAAGACAACGGCACGACAACGACAACGACAAATATGAGAGACAGGGACGAAGGTGAGATTGAGACTAAGCAGAGCCGCGGTTCTGTTCTATTCCTTGAGACTTCAGAATGGGTGTCACGGTGAGGTCTTCTAAGGTGAGACGAAGAAGACAACGGTGGGCGGCAGGCGGCGGTGGCGCGCTGAGTGATAAAGTGAGGTGACATCACGAGGTGAGGAGGTGAGGGGGTGGGTTAACCATTGTGGTTACTAGTTAGGAGATTAGGGTTGGGGAAACAGGGATTGGGGTTGGGGGGTTATTCGAGTCTCTCTTTCTTTCTTTTTTTAAACCAAAATGACATTGTTTTGGCAAGTGAATTAAAAAAAACTTCCTAATCGGTTGAACAATAACTGTCAGTTCTCCAGTTTTTATCAGAACCGACCGGTTCAAATCGGTTCACAATAGTTTCGTTCCTTGTCCAGTCATATTCATCAACCAAACCAGTTAGGGGTCTGGTTCTTACAACTATGCTACTAACACACAACTTACCTTCTCTACGTGTTGAGTATCATTTTCACTCAAACACCGGACATTGACTTCGGTGGACTTAGAATGATTACGCACATCATATGAAGTGTTATACGATTCTTCTTTACAAATTGATGGATCCATCGACGCAACAGTCTCAACTTGCCTTTAGCGGGAACAACTACGCCTTGCTCCTGTAAAGATGAAATACTATGGCTCCATGAGAGGGGCATGCACGATGACGACGACAACTACAGTAAGGTTGGGATGCGATATCGATGTGTAGGATGAATTTCTCATTAACGGAAAGGGTTGTATCATAAACGGGTTTGGGAAGTAGCCCTTCGCTTTTGATTGGTCTCCGCAGCGGCACGTTGAGAGCGCAACTACCACAATGGCAAGAGGACCTAGAGACGGGTGAAGATGCGATCACGGTTTTAGGTTTGAATTAGACGTCCTTAATGTGCCGTGCTGTATCAATCCTTATGTTTGAAATTTGTAATTAATGATGATCAATATATTTTTAAACATAATATTTTTAATAAAAAATAATAATTAATTATTGTTGTCAAAATTTGGCAGACTCTAACTTAGTCCCCAATACTTTTTTCTTTATTTAAAGATTTTTTATTGGTCAAGAAATAAATTCATACGCAAGGTATGATTTGAATTTCTAATATATATTTAAATGGACAAGTGAACTTACTACCTAATCAACCTAATTTTATTTTTTTAGGAATTTATTTTTATTGTCTTTATTATTATGTCACAATTTATTTTTTTTATGAAAACTACATTGGTGTATTGGCTCAATATTGGAAAGGGGGAATTTTTTCATATTGTGAGTGTCAGTTCAACACGCAGAGGGCGTGGTGAGGTGGCTTGTAGTGACGGGTGGCACAACCCTGGCAACACGCAAGGGGCGTGTTGCCTCTGAATCCTGGCAGCATAACAAGGTCTTCGCTCGTTTTCGAGGAGCCTGGAGCAACACAGGGGCCATGTCATAGGTGGTCTACATGCAGGGGACAGTCCCCCACCCCCTGGGAACCATTTTCATGCATAAATGTTGTTGTTGAATGTTTCACAATTTTACCACGAAAGGAGAAGTTGAGAAGCTGAAGAAGAAAGTTAGGAGTTAGGGTTGTTTGAAGGAAAAAATTATATAAAAAATTATTAATTTGTATTGATTAAAAATGGTACATAATTATACGGCACCCAAAGAACATATCATCAATTATTTAGATCATCCAGTTTATGTAAGTTCATAAATTTTATTATTTTATGTATTTAAATTAAAAAATTTTTATTTTTTGTTGTTGTTATTATTATATTAAAATATAATATTATTTTTTTAAATTTTTTTAAATGCATATGACAGTTGAATGAAAAAAATCAATGCATGAATGTGTGTGAAAGAAAATGATGGAAGGTTCGGTTGCATTGTTATTATTAGATTGATATAGGTTGAGTTGGATACTTGAGCTAATCAAAGATTCAATCTATTAGTACACTTAACTATATTTATCCCACCTTAACTCTAATCCCATTACAACTCTAAAAAGACCTCATGATATCTGCATACATGCATCAAGTACGTGTTGATTGTTAGATGAATAGCAAATTCTAGAAAGCATGATTAGAGGAGACTTGAGTGATTAGACCTTAAACACTGAGCGATTAGAGTGTATATACATCCGGTGAGAGTTCGATTACTTAATTCTATGTTTCCACACCTCTTATTAGACATTCTTGCAAATTGCTTCATTTTTGAGACTTGAATCAATTCTTTGAATTTTGATTGCATTGAATTATTTCTTTGTTTAGCCCTATATATCCATATGCTTGATTGAAAATTTGATTGTTTGTTTTTACCAAATCAATAGGACAATATGGTATAGATAAAAATAGATAGTATTTAGTATACTTGCATGCATATAGATAGTTACATTTAATAAGTTGTTTACCTTTGATCATTCTCGTTGTATGTGTTTAGCATGAGGACATGCTATTATTTAAGTGTGGGAAAATTGATGAGTCCATATTTGATGATAATTTTTTGCTTGAATTGGACAGATTTCATTACATAAACTCACACTTAATCACCAAAATGGCATACTTTTGTGATTTCTCTCTCATTTGAACCTAAATGTAAAAACATGCATTTTTATGCGTAAATTTATCATTTAATCCAATTTTTATTCCATTCGATGTCTTGATATGTTTTGTTAAGTGATTTCAGGTCAATTAGACATGAATGACTAGGCAAAAGTGGAATAAAGCATGGAAAATGAGAGAACACATGAAGAAAACAAAGGAGAAGCACACAGTCAAGTGTGCATATGCACAATCTCCTGTGCGTACGCACAAGTTCCAGCACATGACTTCATTAATGAGGCATGTGACTCGCGAATTTGGGGCTCTTTTGGCCCAATTTTTAGAGTTGCTGAAGTCTTTTGAGATGCTATATCAAAAGGAAATGAACATACATCAAGAGAGTTACTTAGAGAGCTCACTTTTAGCATAGAAAACATAATTAGGAGTAGGAGTAGTGTAGATAGTTTTCTTTCAATTCTCTCTTAGGGTTTACTTAATTTTTATTGTACCATTTTATAGTTCCAATTTTGGTCTTGGATTTTGATCATCTCTTTATGTAAGTACTCTTTAATTTCTCTTTAATTACATCACATTTACTCTTATGTTCTTATGATTCTAGTTATTTTGTTAATATATGTAATTTTGATTTCTTGAAGTTTTGATTGATGAATTTCATATTTTATGATTTATACTTGCTTAATTGAGTTTATATTGTTGATTTTGTGAATAGTTTGGTTATAGTTTTCCATTTCCTTTGCAACTTCTTATGTTTTGCTTTTATGCCCACCAAGTGTTTGTGAAAATGTCACTTGGTAATTTTGAGTAGATTTTCACGCCTTGGCTTAGGAAATGAGTTCCTAGGATACTAGAGTCATAATGTCCGACATTTAGTGGTAATTCTTGGGTTGTTAGTTGACTCTTGTTTCCATTGACGCTAGCTTTTTACTAAGTTAATTAGTAAGTTAGCTAGGACTTATAGATTAAGGTCAATTATGCTTACTTAACTTACTCCTCAATGTTAGGGGTTGACGAAGCGAGATTAACTCATCATAGTTGGCATAGTTGTGGTTATGACAATGATAGGATTCCTTAATTCTCATTCCCAGGTCAAGACTCTTTTATGCAATTATAGCATTTTCACTAATTTTGATCTTGTTTCCTTTTAATTTGCTTTACTTTCCTATTTGATCATTTGTTAGTTCTTTTATTTCTTAGGTCTTTTAATCTTTCGTTCCTTGATTGAAGAAAACCCCTTTCTTCACAACCAAGAGTGTGACATCTAATTTGCATAGTCCGAGGGAGACAACCGGGACTTCAAACTCCTGGTTTTTACTTGTTTTGGATTATGACAATCTTTTGAATTTAAACTTTGATTGAGAGGATTGATTGTCGGTTTGGACTATGCTATTAACAAAATTATTTTGTTAAATTTCGAATCGGCATAATTATCTCACATAAGGGATTCTACTACATTTCTAGGATCAGATTGATAAGAGGATTTTACCCCTTATTAGCTATTTTGGTGGAAAGGTGGAGGTCAGAAACTCTTTTGTTTGTATTGCCAGTGGTGATACTGGAAGATGTCACTCATATATTTGGCCTACCCATAGATGGAGAGCCTGTGAGCGGATGTACAGATAGTAGTGGCAACTTCCTATAGATCGAGAGCATCGCGATATTCAGTCGCGAACCGGTTGTCAATAGTTCTTCAAAATTTTATATAAAGTTGGGTTGGGTTCGGACTATCAGAGACACAGAGCCATTGGACACCGAGGAGTCTATTAAGAGATACGTCAGATGTCAGATTTTCTGTTTGTTGGTTTCGACCCTATTCACGGTGATAAATCGACCGCATATGCTCACGCGAAGTATCTACCGTTGCTTCGCGATTTTGAGCGGATCCATACTTATACTTGGGGGTCAGCATGTCTTGCGCATCATTACAAAGCACCATGTTGTGCATCATGGTCTAATACTAAGGAGATGGATGGCTCTCTTAATCTATTGTTTGTTTGGGCATGGGAGCAACTGCCGTGTATTACGCCCGTACCCAGACAGTCCCTTCCACCGGCTGAGATACCAGTTGCCATGAGGTAACAGTTCCTATTTTAGTCCTTCATTATATTGAGAATGCATATTTGATTGATGGCCACCTTTTTAATTTTTTCAATGAACCATGTTTCAGGTGGAGTCATTCATATCAGAGCAAAGCTTGGTTATCGAAGACCGTAGCGATATTTAAGCAGGAAATAGACTACATGGACGAGGTAAATATTGATGGTTTGTGTGATTCTCGTATTCAAACATTAATATTAGGGTTCTAATATTCTAATAATATATGGCAGTTTGTATGGCAGTCGTACGAAGGATTGGACATACCCGACGAGTTACATGGACACCTTGAGGTATGTGACATCGTTGCTCCGTTATTGTCGTTCGAGTGTGTCGAATGGCACCCTGCGAACTGAGTGATGCGTCAATTTGGGTATGCACAATCCCTCCTCGGTGGTAGCAAGAGAAATTCCATTGAGAGAGCACTGCATCACTCTTCACGGAGTGCAGCTTTATGACTAGACAGTTTTACATTGAGGATGGATAGAAGAATGGGGCAACTGCCGTAACACTTGGTTGTGAGATCTGCACCCCCTTCTGTCTTTAAACATTAGACCATCGGTGAAGTACCAGGATTGGTACATGGGTTCGTACGGACATCTGCTGAGATTGTTGGAGCACGTTCCTCAGCATCCATACCAGCCTCCAGCACCAGCACAGCTAGCACCTCAGGGACCACCTTAGTATGCAGTCTTTGAGCCGTTTCCTTATTATATAATGGTCGCCATGATAGTCACCACAGCTAACATAGCAACCACGATCAGACCAGCGACCACGACGAGGCCAATCAACATAGTGGGCACAGTCAGCACAGTCGGTACTCTCAGCAGGGTTAGTCTAGCTGGCACTATCAGCATATCCACCAGGGTCAGTCCTGCCAACACTCTCATCCCATATTGTACATTTTGCCCAGACAGAAATGGGTTGACTTTCTATTGATCTCATGGCAAATTCCCGTAGACGGTCATGGAGATTAGCAAATACAACAATGGGTCAATGCTGGTTTAGGTGGTTATCTATATCTTACCATTATACCTTCACCGACAGAGGCAGATGATCCACATTGGACATCAGTAGATATGGCCACTGGTAAGTAGGGTCCTGCTTCTGATCACACCTCAGGGCAGGCATCCTGTAATAGTGGGTTCATCGAGCCGCATGCGTCCTTTGAGGTTGTTAATGAGTACAACCCCGATGCATCTGCACCGGCAGAGCCAGGTGGGTCAGCCTCTCCAGCTATCGATGACTCAGTCCGGGGTCATTCATGTGGCCTATGGATGAAACAAAATCCACTTGATAGGTTTACTCCGTCGCAGTTCGGTCAAGGCATGACGGGTAAGGGACTGAACTGGTTAGCTCAAAAGAAGTGAAATGACTATTAGTTAATCCTGTGTATGTTTTTAGAATTCACTATTGTTTTAGAATTAACTGAATGTAACTCTTAGTTAATCTTTTGTATTTTTTTTTTAATTTAGTATAGTTTTAGAAATAACTGAATGTAACTCTTAGTTAATCAGTTGTATGTTTACCTAATCAAAATTCAAATTATGGTCTTAAAATTAAGTGAATATAATTCTTCGTTAATCTTTTGTATATTTAACTTACAAAGGCATTAAATGGTAATATTAACCTAACAATACAAACACGACAAACAACAAAAATATTAATGAATAAACTCAAATTTAAAAATACAAACACGACAAACTAGAAAAACATTAATGGATAAAACAACCTTAAACATGCAAACACAAAGGCCAGAAAAGATCTAGGAACCACCATCGTCACCAGCACCACTCAGTCCACCATCATCACCAGCACCACTCGGTTCGGCATGCTGAGAACATCGACTCTGACTATGACCATGTCTACTACAGAGATGGCATGTTTGAGGACCATGCATATCGTGTAAGTCCATTTCATTCAGGTATCGGGTCAATTTAGGGTGACCTTTCGATGTTCTCTTCAAGACGGGATTAGCGACTAATGTGGATCCCTAATAAGCAGGCCATGTCTCGGCATCGCCTAATAGTACGATCTCAAATTTGTAGACCTTACGATCTTCTGTCATCCTGTACACATCATGCACATACAGCTGCCAATCGAGTCGCTGGTTGGCACAGCAAGCAATAACATGTCGACATGGTAGTCGTTCCACCAGAAAGTGCCCACAGTCACACGTCTGCCGCGCAAGATCAACTACCAACACCTTTTCATTAGGCATTTCACGCACCTCAAACACCTCGTTTTGTCTATCAAACCGGTGCACAACTATATTTCTAGCACGTTACATATTTGCTTATATCCGCTGTTGTGCAAATACAGAGTAAGTAAATCCAGCACACTTGCTTTTGTGAGTCTCGGCACTCTTCCGCGTAAATAGTTCGTTTAACCAATAATACGTTGCTCAGATGAGGGCCAACAGAGAGAGGTTTCGGGCACCCTTCAAAACTGAATTAATGCACTACATAAGGTTCGTCGTTATATGGCCCCATCGATGACCCTCATCAAATGCCAATACCCAGTGTCTAAGTCCAATGACATCGCATCACTGGGCATATACATCGCCTCGCTCTTCCAACCTCTTGTAGTTGATGTTGTACTCCTCCACCGTCCTTGAATACCCTATGTTGGCAACAAGTTTTTGCAAGTGCGGGACTTTGAATGCCTATAAGAAGTTGCTACCGATGTGCCTTATACAAAACATCTAACATGCTCTTGGAGGTTGCGAATCACTACCGAGACGATTTACTACTGTCAGGATTGACTCATGTCGATTTGAGATCATCTACACTATCTTTCTAACAACATGCCTTCGTATATTCCTAAGAAAAAAGTGCCACGCATCGGCTGTCTCGCCCTCCACCAAGGCAAAGGTGATAGGCACAATGTTTTGGTTCCCATCTTGTGCAACAGCAACCAGAAGTGTACCTTTGTATTTTCCATATAGGTGTGTGCTGTCAACATGAACTAGAGACTTGCAATGCTTGAATTCCCTAATGCATGGATTAAAACTCTAAAATACGCGGTGGAGTATTCTCACACCGTCTGCCTCCTCAGTCTCGTTGTATAGGGGTCAAATTTCTATTTGGACAATTGAGCTAGACATCTTCTAAGTATTCTCACACCGTTCACTTCCTCACTATTTTATGATTTATATTGTGCTAACTTGAGTGGTTTTTATCAGCTTTTCACCCACTTATTCATATGATTAGCATGATATTACAATTCCTTTCCAAAGTTATTCTATGGTTGAAAACTTGCTTCCTAGAGATCTTTTTATTGTGTATTTTAATTCTCCTTTATACCATTCGATGCCGTGATCCGTGTGTTAAGTGTTTCAGGCTTCATAGGGTAGGAATGGCTTAAAGAATGAGAGGAGGCTTTCAAAAAGGGAAGGAGCACAAGAAATAAAGGAGACAACCAGCGAACAGCGACGCGCACGCATGGCTGACGCGTGCGCGCGATTTGGACAAAATCACAGCGACGCGTACGCGTGGATTGGAGTTCGCGCAAATGACGCGCACGCGTGGAGAGAAAAATCGTCAATCGACGCGTACGTGTGACTGACGCGTACGCATGACATGCGCGATCTGCAGAAAATTCAGAAAACGTTGGGGGCGATTTCGGGCCATGTTCTGACCCAGATTTTGGCCCAGAAACACAGAATAAAGCCAGGGAACATGTAAAGACTCAATAAACAATTCACACAACATTCATTATTAATTCACAATTTTAGTTTTTAGATGTAGTTTTAGAGAGAGAGAGGCTCTCTCCTCTCTCTTAGGATTTAGGATTAGGATTTCTCTTAAAGGATTTAGGATTTTTTCTTCTCAATTTCCAGGTTTAATGTTCCTTTTATTTATTTTTCCAATTTAATTTATGAACTTTTTCATGTTAGATTTGATTTCTTTTATTAATGCAAATTGAGGTATTTTAGATTTATGATTTTAATTTAGCTTTTTACACTCTTAACTTTGGTTGAGTAATTGGTGACACTTGAGTTATCAAACTCAGCTGATGATTGAAAATTGGAATTCTTTACTGATTGATTTGAATTCCCCTAACTCTAGTCTTTTCTTAGGAATTAACTAGGACTTGAGGAATCAAATTGATGTATCCACTTAACATACTTTCATAGTTAGAGGTTGACCAAGTGGGAGCGAAAGCCAATTCTCATCACAATTGATAAGGATAACTAGGATATGACTTCTAATTCTCATACCTTGCCAAGAGCTTTATTAGTTATTAATTTAATTTCTTGCAATTTACTTTTCTTGTTCAACCTATTTAAAAACCCCAAAAAATATACCTTTTCCATAACCAATAATAAGAACACCTCCCTGCAATTCCTTGAGAAGATGACCCGAGGTTTGAATACTTTGGTTATCAATTTTATTAGGGGTTT
This sequence comes from Arachis stenosperma, assembly GCF_014773155.1. Lineage (NCBI taxonomy): Eukaryota > Viridiplantae > Streptophyta > Magnoliopsida > Fabales > Fabaceae > Arachis > Arachis stenosperma. The sequence goes on from NC_080380.1 coordinate 17,409,548, forward strand.
GTTACTTGTGACAACCAAAGCTTTTGTACGAAAGGGATCCCTTGCCGGTTTAGAAGCTATACTTGTAATGAGGATTTATTTTGTGAAAATTCTAGACCGCGCAGGAATTTAGTTCATCAAAATGGCGCCATTGCCGGGGAATTGTAAACGTGTGCCTTATTATTGGTTATTGTAAATATTTGCTTTTTATTAATTTTTGTTTCTATTTTCTCTCACTACTATGAAGTCTCACTCCTTTGGCTATGAGTCTGGTTATAATTATGTTACAGGAAGATGAGATTATAATGACAACATGCACCATGGTTGGAACAATCAAAGATGGGAGGAGCCACAAGAATTTGATCTACCCTCATGGCAACAACCACCTCCAATGGACTATCAACAACCATTCTGTGATGCATATCAAGGCAATGGCTATGGTGAGCAATCTTTTGATTATCAACAACCACCACCATATGCCTATGAACCCCTTCCTCAACATGACTTTGGACCACCATACTCACAAGCCCCTTTCCACCATTCACCTACATATGACCCTAACCCATATCCACCATACCAACCACCTTATGAACCAAATGAACCATACATAGAACCACCCCCATTCCAACACAATTACTCTCATGAACCACCACCTCAATATACACCATCTCCTTATCATTATCAAAATGAACCACCCTCCTACCCACCCCCAAACCTCCATGGAGAAAGCACTTACTGATCTAAACTCTGCTATACAAGCTCTCGTCGCCCAGATTGGACCACCGAATACCTTCAACAATCAACCCTCAAGCTCTAGTACACTTCCTTTTCAACCACAGAATGATCTCTCCATCCCATCACCACCATCCAGAGAAGAGCACCCACATCCATCAATCCAAGAGCAACATGATCCCAATGATGCTATTGACATGGAACAAGAGAGAAGGGATCATCTTTGCGAATCCATACTTCATAAGGAACTAGATGAGGCACTAAAGGTGAAGGTAGAAGAGACCTTTGCAGATGAAGGAGTAGTTGAATGGAGTTGTCATAGAAAAGAAATCATCAAGGAGGAGTACGATTTTATACTTAAACAACTGGACAAAGCAGCAATTATTGAAAAGGAAAACGTGATTGCGGACTTAGGAGATGCTGAACCTCCATGGGAAGGTCAAGTCATAGAGCCTCCTTCCAAGGTGTTTGATGTTGATATTGAGGAAGGTGTACAACCTCCAAGACATATCATAGTTGAAGACTTGGAAGAGATTGATCAAGAGATGGAGATTCAAGAAGAAGAAGCACAACCTCCCATGCCCTTGGTGCGCAATGAAGAAGAGATTGAATTAGAAGAAAGCTACCAAGAGGAAGAGGTTGATATTGAAGAAGCTTGCAAAGAGGTGGAAGTTGTCAGAGAAGAGCACAAGGGAGTGGAGCTTGCAAATTCATTAGAAACACCTCTCCCAAGGCCATTACCGTCCAACACAACGTTCAAATGGGTAAAATTCTTATCCTTAACCTTTACTTTTTCACTTGAATATGGGCTTCTAGAGACGGATGGTCAACTTAGAGCTCTTTGTGGCATTAAGAGCAAGAGAAAGATGGTTAGTGGTTGAGTTGTCAAGCAAGGTTCAACATGGTTGTATGCTCCAAGTTAAAATACAAAAGTTAGTGTAGAGCTCGATTGAATAAGTCTAGGAAGTTGTTTGGCTGCTTCAGTGAGAATTTCAATTGCGTGCCACCCGGATGGAATCATGATGATCAACAAGAAGACAGGTGCAAAAGCAAAATTTGGGACCCCAGAATTCAGTCTAGCAATCAATACTCTTGGGGCCTTGTCACTTGCTTCAACTTGCTTGAAGGCTTTCTATGCCTAGTTTGGGATCCCGGAGGCTACTGGAATTACAAACATTGGTGGGGATTCAAGGATCAGTACAAGCACAAGCCACCATGACAAGGAGTTCACCAAATATCCAACTTAAGGACTTTAACTAAAAGTGCTAGGTGGGAGACAACCCACCATGGTATAATCGTTCTTTTTCAGTCTTAGTTTTATTTTACTTTGTTTTCTTCTCAGTTTTATTTTATCCTATTTTTTAGTGTTCATTCATCATGTCAGCCTCTGCATTAGCATTCTGCATTTTGCATATAAAATAAATAAAAAAAACGCACGCAACGCGTAAGCGTCGCTGACGCGTCCGCGTCACAAGTGCATTAGGAAGAAAAGAAAAGTGAACAGAGAGTCACGCGAAAGCGTGGCTGGAGGCGTGTCTCAGGCACAAACTCGCCCATGCGACCGCGTCACTAACGCGAACGCGTGGCCCTGTAAAATCGACGTAAATGGGTGTATGCCAGTAAGTTGTGATGGAGCGGGGCTGGTATCATGCTAGAAGCACAAGCCCTACCATGCGAACGCGTGCCTCACGCGTTCGCATCGTTTTTCAAAAATGGCCATCCACGCGATCGCGTCACCCACGCGAACGCGTCACCCAATTTTTTGGCAAAATGAGTTTGAAACAGAGAGTTGCACGAACGCGAGGCAGCACTCGCGGCAATCACACAAATCAAGCCACGCGATTGCGTAACCCACGAGTCTGCATCACCTGACCTTATCGCACACCACGCGACCGCGTCACTCACGTGTCCACGTCACCTGCGCCGCACAACTTATCCAGATCAGCGCCAATTATCTTTTCTTTTCTTTTCTAATCCTAATTTCTTCTATCTTTTCTTCTTTCTTCTTTCTTTCTTACTTTATCTCTTTAACTTCTCATCCCTCTTCACTTCAATTCTATTTTACTTAATTTATTTGCATATTTCATTCATTGCATTTTAATTTTGTGCATATTTTTCTTTTCTTTTCTAAATTTATTATTTTTCCATTGGTGTTACTTGTTCATATTCAACTTTTGCGTCTTTTCTGGTATTATTTTGGTGCTCAATGACTTGTTTTACACTGTTCGGTAATATTATTTAAGTCAATACTATTCTTTTATGATACCTGTATTCCTTTTGCATTGATATGCACTTATACTATCTTGCATTACCCACACTCTCTTTCCCATTGTTGCAATTCTTGCACTATTGATATGCCGTATGCTTCTACTATTTTCTCACTGCATGTTGTAGCTACCATATAATTGAAACTCTCATTATTTGGCATTAACCCAACTGTATTTTATTTGTTTCCTATCCTTGTTGTTGGGTTACTTTTCTTCTTTTCCCTCTTCTTTCAGGATGGCCACCAAGAAAGGAAAACAGAAACTTCTATATGGGGTAACAAACAAGTCCATCTGCACAATCTTTAGAGAAAAGCATCAGTTGTAGCAGCCCGTCCACTTGCACATCTCAGTATGCACCGAGGACGATGCAATGTTTAAGTGTGGGGAGGTCGATACCGATTTCCATGGGTTAGTTATTCTCTTCTCAACACCAATGTCTTATTTTCTTTATTAGTTCATTGTTGCATTGCATAATAGATTGCATGTGTAGTTGATTGTTTGAATTTAAGTACTACTTGGTTGAAAAATAATAAGTTTCTTTCTAGGATTCTATTTTTGAAAAAATTCACTAATTTAAATTAAAACTTTTCTGTTAAATTTGTTTGAAGTTGTATTTGGAACATGGTTTTTGAGCCAAAGAACACACAACCCGTGAGATTTTGAGCTTATTTATATGGTTACATTATTTAACCATAAATATTTTATTCTTGTGTGTTTTTCTTCTCTATAATTGTAATTTAGATTTTGTTCCAGTCTATATGTCCATTATTTAGTGTATTTACATGCTTGCATATGATTGAGGCTATATTTGATTATTAACTCACTTATCCCAAATAAGTCTACCATTTTATGTCACCCTTGTTAGCCACTTTGAGATTTTTAATCCCCTTCTGTTCTATAACCACATCACTAGCCTTAAGCAGAAAAATAATTAAATATCCCAATTGAATATTTGGTTAGCTTAAGATAGAGATTGTACATCAACTAAGTGTGGGGAAACTGTGGGAACATGGGTTAATAAGGAAATGTATCATGTTTCTAATTTATTTGAATATTCGGAATTTGGGAACCCACTCATGAAAAACAAAAAAAAAATGGAAAATCCATGTGCATTGATAAGTTATGTTTCAAAAAAAAATCCAAAAATATTCAATAAATAAGTAAGTGAATAAGGGGATAAAATTACCCCAATGTTAAGCTTTAATAAAGATCAATGCACATGTGATAAAAGTAAAGAAATATAAAAAATTTGGTACATGAGTATGGGAATTATACAAAAGTGGGAATTATGGGTAGCTAGGTGTGATTTCTAGAATTACATAGAGTATGTGTGTGTGTTAGGTGAAAGCTTAGGATAGTCAAAGATTCATATTATAGCTCACTTGGCCATACATATATCCTTACCTTTACCTTAGCCCCATTACAACCCTGAAAAGACCTCATGATGTTTGCATTGGTATGCTAAATGTTTGTTGATTGGTTAGATGAAGAACAAGGTTTAGAAAGCATGACTAGGGAAGAGTAGAGTGATTGACCCTAGACACTTGAGAGTTAGAGTGATATACACTACCAGTAAGGGTTCAATGCTTGATTCTATGTTCCCTGCTTTCATAAGCTATCTTCTTACAAGTTTACTTGCTTTTTATTGTACGACTTGAATTAGTGGAATTTGGTTTGTATTTGTCTTGGAGAACTTGTTTGTTTTTAACCAAGTAGATAGAAACATCTTAGCATGTAGTTGCATTCACATTCATAGGTTGCATTCCATGAGTTTTGCTTTTCCCTACTCATTTGTTTTATCTCCTTGAGCTTAGCATGAGGACATGCTAATGTTTAAGTGTGGGAAGGTTGATAAACCACTATTTTATGGTTTATATCGTGCTAACTTGAGTGGTTTTTATCAGCTTTTCACCCACTTATTCATATGATTAGCATGATATTACAATTCCTTTCCAAATTTGTTCTACGGTTGAAAACGTGCTTCCTAGAGATCTTTTATTGTGTATTTTAATTCTCCTTTATACCATTCGATGCCGTGATCCATGTGTTAAATGTTTCAGGCTTCATAGGACAGGAATGGTTTAGAGAATAGAGAGGAAGCTTGCAAAAAGGGAAGGAGCACAAGAAATAAAGGAGACAACTAGCAAACAGCGACGCACACGCATGGCTGACATGTGCGTGCGATTTGGACAAAATCACAGCGACGCGTACGCATCAATGGATTGGAGTTCGCGCAAACAACGCGAGCGCGTGCCTGACGCGCACGCGTGGAGAGAAAAATTGTCAAACGACGCGTACGCGTGACTAACGCATACGCGTGACATGCGCGATCTGCAAAAAATTCAGAAAACGCTGGGGGCAATTTCGGGCCACGTTCTGACCCAGTTTTTGGTCCAGAAACACAGAATAAAGCCAGGAAATATGTAGAGACTCAATGAACAATACACACAACATTCATTCATAATTCACAATTTTAGTTTTAGATGTAGTTTTAAGAGATAGAGAGGCTCTCTCCTCTCTCTTAGGATTTAGGATTAGGATTCCTCTTAAAGGATTTAGGATTTCTTCTTCTCAATTTCCAGGTTTAACGTTCTTTTTATTTATTTTCCCAAATTAATTTATGAACTTTTCCATGTTAGATTTGATTTCTTTTATTAATGCAAATTGAGGTATTTTAGATTTATGATTTTAATTTAGCTTTTTACACTCTTAACTTTGGTTGAGTAATTGGTGACACTTGAATTATCAAACTCAGCTGATGATCGAAAATTGGAATTCTTTGCTGATTGATTTGAATTTCCCTAACTCTAGTCTTTTCTTAGAAATTGACTAGGACTTGAGGAATCAAATTGATTTATCCATTTAACATACCTTCAAACTTAGAGGTTGACCAAGTGGGAGCAAAAGCCAATTCTCATCACAATTGATAAGGATAACTAGGATAGGACTTCTAATTCTCATACCTTGCCAAGAGATTTATTAGTTATTAATTTAATTTCTTGCAATTTACTTTTCTTGTTCAACCTATTTAAAAACCCCAAAAAAAATACTTTTTTCATAACCAATAATAAGAACACCTCCCTGTAATTCCTTGAGAAGACGACCCGAGGTTTGAATACTTCGGTTATCAATTTTATTAGGGGTTTGTTACTTGTGACAACCAAAGCTTTTGTATGAAAGGGATCCCTTTCCGGTTTAGAAGCTATACTTACAACGAGGATTTATTTTGTGAAAATTCTAGACCGCGCAGGAATTCAGTTCGTCATGAACTTTGACTGGACTTCCACAATTAAGATTTGACCTTGATTGATAGGTCACTCTCAACCAATGGCCTTATAGCCTCAGCAACTGTGTCCGAGTCTAACTTGGAATGATCTTGTGAAATTGTTCCCATGGTGCACGTGTGCCTACAGTTGTTTCTCCGTATCTCCTAACAACCTTTTTTCCGTATCAAGCTCGCTCGAATAAGCCAGTTGACGTTAGGATTTTTGCTAGTAAAGAATTTTATAAAAATAGTCGCGTTGTAGATATAGATTCTAAACCAACAGAAATTCCTTCGTGCAAACGTTTTGGTTGTCACAAGTAACAAACCCCTTTAAAATTGATAACCGAGTATTTAAACCTCGGGTCGTCTTCTCAAGAAATTGCAGGGAGGTATGTTCTTATTATTGGTTATGGAGATTGTAAATTGGGGTTGAGAATGAGGAATGAATGTGGCAAATAATTTAAATGGCAATTAAAATAAATAAATATTGTAAAGCAAACCCTTTGGCAAGGTATGAGAAATTGGAAGTCCAGACTTAGTTATTCTTATCAATGATAATGAAAGTTGAATCTTAATTCCACTTA